>NC_092863.1:79547344-79638351 GCF_032062135.1 Pyxicephalus adspersus | reverse complement strand
ATATATATATATATATAAATATTTTGTTGTATTGTATATTGGCATATACTAAAAACACAACAACTACCTAATAAGTAAGCAACCGCATACTGGTTAGAAGAATGAGAATTATATCTAATAGAAATAGAAATATTTAGAAATATTTTAATTTAAGAATTGCATCTTCTAACCTTTGTACTAGACGATGTTGGTAACCACTAAAATACTTTCCTTTTTATCTGAAATTGAAGGTATTGTTGTTTGGATGTGTGATGTTTACCCCCTATGAACTTTGGGTTCCAGAGTTCCTGAGTCCCAAAGCCAACAGCATACCTACAAGTTTCAAGAGTGCCTGCATAGTGGCATACAATCAACCTAATCATGTGGGTAACATCATTTTTGGGCCCATTTCCTCCTGGAAACCTTTCTAATTAATTTTGCCACTGACTTCTCTGTTTGCATCCAAAAAAAAAAACATCAAGCCCAATTTGAACTGTAATGCCTGTGTGGTAACTCAATTAATTTTGGTAATTTTTAATTGAAGAATGGTGATGATGTTGATTGAGCTTAAGGAAAACTTCTGTATATTTATCTGTTTTATATAAATAACTACAGTTAGAATTTTATTGCTTAATATATTGTCTTGTAATAAAGTTGATGGAATCCTAAAACATAACTAAACTTACTTTCCTTGCAGTGGAGAAGTTCTGTAGCTCATATGTGGTATTACAGCATGACACCATTCCATGTGTTGTACTTGCCCTCTTCACTGCACTGTGCTGAATGATGTAACAACCTAATACAGCACAGTTATTCGGCCCTATTTCCCATATTGGCAATAATTTACATGATGTAGACATGCTCAAGCATGACTGTACCAAGAGAGAAGAGAAACCATACATAGTCATTTTGCTTTCCTATAAGTTTACAGTGATGTCCTGTTATGTTGTCATATTAAATACAATTATGCCTTTATGAATCACATTATGTCAGATATGATAGAAGATTAATCCAAGTTCATTTTATTCAGTAGGTTGTTCTCATCATGACTTCTCATGCATTTGCTGTAAACATGACTTTATAATCACTCCATAAATTCAGATTTCCTCTATTCTGGCAGGGTTGCCTTGAGATGCAGAAACAAATGGACATCTAAAAAGCTACCCTATAAAACATATTGATATTTTATATTCTTACAAAATTTGGTAAACTTGTCAGTACATTAATGTCTATCTAAACCTCAAGAACAAACAAGTAATTACCGTCCTTAGATGTAGTGGCTGTAGTATTTGAAGTGCAAATCAAAAGTCTATGATGACAACACTGCTTCTCTGCAGCACATTAAATAAGTGTTGTCACTTGGGGAAGAGTATTATTGCCAAAACTCTGCTGGAGAAAATATAGGAAAACAATCCAGGAAAATGAAAATTGTTCCTGCCATCACATTAAAGTACAAGTATGCCGCAATCAATTGTTTATGGATTTGATTTAAAGTTTAACTCCAGCCATACCCAGCCTTCTTCCCATTCGCACTGAATCCTCTCCTGTCCGCAGGTGTACTTGTGTTTATTCCTTGCCCATGATGGAATCCACGTTTAAAAAAAAAAAGTCCCCACATGTCCTTGATCCTCACATTATATCTTGGTGGTCTACATTAAGTGTATGAAGTCTAGATGCACTAAACATGTCATAGTTATTGTCTCCTTCAAGTCACATGAGAAAGTAATGGATTACAGAGCCTCTAGTTACAATATTTTCTATAAAATAATTATTTTTAAAAAACGCAGAGGCTTGTAAAAGGAGGGGGAAGGGGAGCAATGTATACATTTTAAACAATTCTAAAGTGTCCCTTTATTCGGCATGTAAGTCTAATTATATACTTTAAAAAATGGTCATTATTTTAAAATAGCAGGCAATATTGTTAGATGGTGCAGCTGTGCAGTAATGCATATTAAACACACATCATTATTTTATCAATGCTACAGCATCAAAAATGTCCCCTTCTTCTACTTCTGCATAATTGCTTGCTGGATATTAACTAATATATTTTTTCCTAATACAGTTTGCAGAAAAATTTCAGGAATTTAAAGAAGCTGCTCGATTAGCAAAGGAGAAATCGCAAGAAAAAATGGAATTGACTAGTACGCCTTCACAGGTAATAATAATGTTGTAATGTTTGTGCAGGTTGCAGTACTTTTACTAAAAAACACAACTTTAGGTCAAATGCCGGTAAAAAAAAATATGGCAGCGTGAAAGTTTATTTGTTCTAGTCAGTGGTGGCTACAGAATTCATGGGGTTTGTAAATCTAGTTTTGCTCAGGGATGGGTACATGCTGTGCGATGGCTCTAGAGAAGCCTTTTTCAACCTTCTTATTATGGGGGGCCCTTGAAATAACTTTAAGTCTTCAGGCAACCTCTGCTATTATTACTATATCCACTGCTCACAGTATATTAGTGTGGTGGTCAGTGAGAAGAATGCCTCTTAAATTGCTGGCTAGTGGGAAGAATGTCGCCCTGACAGATAGCCAAAAAGATCCTAAACTGGCCTGAGAGTCACAAACTATTCATTGCTCAAGTAACCCCAAGCAATTCCTGGAGGAACCCTGGGTAAGAAACACTTACCTTTCTAGATTGGCATCCTCTAAACTTAGACTCTCTGATGCAGCTGATAACAGTAGAAACTATCATGTAAAAAAATTAGAACATGCTAGTAAAAAGTAAGGTTGAAAGAAAAGTCTAGCTTTCATAATGTGTTCCAGCTTTCACCAAGCTGGACAGAAATGGGTGTAAACATAATTTGTGAGTGTTTTTCTACAATTCAATTTGATTACTAACCCATAAATTATTTCTGGGCCTTTTACCAGTTTAGGTATTTGGCTGAAGTCCATTTACATCTGACAATACCGATTCTCTGTGCAATGAGAACTGTAATCCAGTTTCTAGTACACACATGTCCAAATTGCCTGGACAAACCACGTTTAGGAGGTGAAAGATTGAATTTTATGCAGGCCCTCCAATCACTTTAAATGTTGGATTCATTCATTTCAGTCCTAAGTGAACCTTTTAAATATATGTGCCACTTACATTTTCTAACAGAAATAGAGCACACAGCTTTATTATTTATGACTTACTGATTTATTCTGTCACAGGCGTTGTTTGCAAAGAGACACAATAGAGATTGTTAACTATATTTAGATTTTTAAAATGCTTTTGTAGGTTTTCCAAGGCTTTCTAAAAATGTGGCCTGTTTATAGATCAGTTCAGATATTTTAATTTGGGTTACACCAGCCTGGTTAGATCATCCACTGATTCTTTAAATCTTTATTTGATAGGTAAATCTTTGAACCTTGCTTCCCTACAATTGTTTACTAGTGGGTTTTTATGCCCCTTCTCCTGCCATATACAGTTTGTCTTCTGTATGTACTGGCTGGTGTTCAGTTTATTACATAATTTTACACCTGATCAATTGCTCTGTTATCTGTCCCAAAACATGGCACGCGTATACAATAAATTGCTATTCTGATTGTTGTTTGTAGTGAGAATGGGGTTGACAATGTGAGTTCCTGATCAGATTTGTTTGATTGTTTGTACACACGGCTTGCCCTGTGTTATTTTGTTGAATAAACGTATAATTACATTTTATTAAACCGGTGATCAGGAGTAAAAATCTGCCGATATGTACTAGGCCTTAAAACAAGTCTAAAAACAGAGTGTTTAGGGAATTTGTTCTCATTCACCAAAAATATTATTTGTGAAATATGAAAATTGGTATTGGAGGAGAAGTAATATGGATGATTAGGTCATTGCTTCCCATCCAGTGTTCTCCCACAGAGAGCTGCAATTCTTCAATCTTAGCCTAGGATGTAAGTCTCTGGGAAAGACATCCCTCACTCTGCCTGGTGTCATGCTAATAAAAAAAGAAACATTTATTGAAAGTAATCTATCTGTCACACTATTTTAAAGACATTTAAAATAATATAGTAGAAGTGACACCTAACTTTTTCCACTACATAAATCTATGTAAGTTACACCCTAAGTAAAACGAGGTATTGTGTTTTTTTTCCTTATTATTTGGGAATCCATAACCTAATATCTACTAAGTACACATGTAAAGTGTGCAGTGTCAGTGTCTCCATTGTACTAGGATTAGACAATATAAGGTATTAACTTCAATGGCAAATTTTTATATCTACAATGACAGAGCGTGAAATTTAAATCAAAAAGAAGAATATAAATGATTTTCTTTTATTTTGTAATATATCTACTATTTTCTTCTTTACAAATTGTTTGCATAATAAAGGTGAAGAAGATCTGATTTAACACCAGTATTCCATGAAAGTTATTCCCCTCCTCCTCAATTGTACAAATTACCTAAATTGAGTGGTCTTCTGGTTCATTATGGGACATTCTCAGGATCTCTTCCCCTTCTTTCTGAGGCACCAATGAGTTGTCTTCAATACAGCAGATAGCAGCAGTAAAAATATCTGCTCTCTGTGGTATTATACGCCTAGGTCAAGGCCAACCTGGTGTCACATCCCAGAAGGGGGGACCGCAAATGAAAAAAGTTGTTAATTGCAGTGCAAGCTTTTACAAAATTCCTGCCTTTTTTTTGCTTTAAGATGATTCTAGCTAGTTTAGACTAAGCATACAAAGTAACAGCAGATTGGTAGTATTATGTTTAAAAAGCAGCTTTTATTTATTTAAAACAATATAATCATGCCATAAATGCCCTTGTTCCAGCACTTCCTGAATGACAACTGTCTTCCAATGGTACCTCTGTGTTGTCACCACAAGCATCCTTGATTAAAAATACAGCTGGTCTAGATCAAAAAAAAGACACCATAGGTGGCTGAAATAGTCTCAAGGAGATTAGCAGCACTGAGATGAAATGAAATGATATTTTATGAAAAATTAAAAAATTATGTACTGCCATCATGAAAACTGTTTAATAATTGGGGCTGGGGTGAACCAAATGTTATCCGCTCAGGACATTAAGTCCCAAGCACAACTAAACTTTTAGTTTAAATCGGGTAAACACATTACAGATGTAGAAAAAGAAAAGATGCACAAAGTTTTGCAGTATGTTTCATTAGGGCAGGTTCATACCTGCCTCTTCACAGCCTGATCTGGTAGAGCTCCCAGTGGCTGGCACCTGTGAAAACCAACCAGCGTCTGCACATGTGGCAGTGAGCGGTAATAGTAGGCTTCTGGTTTTTGGGTCTGATGCCTCTGAAATGTATTTATTTGATTTAAAATAAATGTTTAAATAGACTTTTACCAAAATGGTTGTAGAAACCTGGATTTTACATTCACTCATTCGATTCTCACAAAATTTTACTATACCTGATAACTAAGTACACACTTGGAGATCTGCAGCCAATTTTGCACTCAACCATCAGAAATGGTTTTTTGGATCAAAACACCATAAACTACGCTCTATCTCGTGTGTGCAACATTTTGCCCTTTCGGTCACATTACTAACACATCTGAGCATTCCTAGGCAAGAGAGCAGTAAAAAATCATTTGAATGAATATTTTACTTTAAATTTAGATCTGATCATTTTATCAGACTGAAAGTCAATAGGAAATAAAATTTACATGTTTGAACCTAGCTTTAGGCTGATCTGCAAAAAAAAAAAAAAAAAATCAAATGCCCTATTACAAACTGCAAAAAACAAATGATATAAAATAGTTTAAAATACTTTTTCATGGCTCCTTTGTAGCTAGTTTAGGCTCAGATTACAGCAAATTGCTAGAGTATAGTTGATGCTATTCTAATAGTATTCTTGTGTTGCATTTTGTTCTAGGAGTCTGCTGGAGGAGATATTCAGTCTCCTTTAACACCAGAAAGCATCAATGGGACAGATGACGAAAGAACAACCCCAGAAGTGACGCAAAATTCTGAACCAAGGGCTGAACCTACGCAGAATGCATTGCCATTTACACATAGGTACCCATTCAGTTCCCAAATCCTGATTAACTGATGTGACTTGTATACCATGCGTTAATTTCATGATCCTTACTGAGTTTGTCTAATGAGGACAATGTAGAAGGTTCTCTGCATCTTCACAAAATTGCAAATTCTATGCAGTGTTGTACTTGCTTGCCAAGACCTGCAGATCATTAAATGGAGGATGGTTATTTGCTAAAGACCTGGCAACATGTATCAGCTTTCTAATAGTAATCTTTTAGTAATAATCATACATTACTAGTTGTCCCCCATAAGGCAAGATGAGTATCTCATGATGGGCATCTTTATGTTAAAGTATACAGTATCCAAAGCCAAAGTGTGTTCAGTGGTAGTTCAGTGTGGACGTGTTAAAACTCTGTTAGGTTTTTATTGCTGTCTGTTCACACTTGGAAGATTCACTTTTTTTGTCCCAAAAGAGGGTTAGGAAGTTTAAACATTTTATGGGTATTACCACAATAAGAACTGGGGGGGGGGTAATCTTTCAATGGGTAAATAAGTGTTGGCTGCTGTTGTCTAAAAGGGGGGAATTCCTCTTGCTTCCTGTTGTGTTTCCAAGATGGGAAGTAAAGAAAACTCTTTTCAGGGAACCTGTGCCGCAAAAAATGTAAAGGGAGTTTTAACCATTTCCTACTCTATCCAAAGCAAAAAAAGATTTAAACTTTAGATAGTGATCAGAATTACTGGAAGAAAAGGCTAAAAGTGTTTCTCCACTAAATATTGTTACACTTTTTTACTTTTATGCGTATGTTTTGGGAAATGTTTAGTGTCATGGCTGGGCAAAACAGAGTAACAACTAAATTTAAAAATGACACGTGGCCCTGCATGATGTAGCCCCCATTCAATGTTAGCATCATTCCAACAGTTATCAATATTTCAGTATTTGTTCAGTGGATAACAAAGATGGAGACCTGACCCTCACATACAAACAAGTGACCTTCCAATGATCTACATGACATTCCCCGGCTCTAGTGGTATTTCTTTATTCACCATAAATGATATAAAACATGTTTAATACAGATACTAGCCTGTGGCCCATTATTTCCTTCCTATTTGCTGTTGCCCATACCCCTTCAACTACAATGTTGCAGTTAATGGGTCCCTAGACTCAGGTAATAATATAATAATAATTGGCAATTATTTTTACTGGATCTATAATCAAGTAGTGGAAATGGAAAGTTATCATTTAGTAATTTACCATTTTCATGAAGGTAAAATGTAGAAAACAGAAGATTTGCTAAGCTAGTATGCAGCATTGAAGAAGAAACTTATATTATTACAGTACATAGGAAGCATTCAAGGTAAAGTCCACCAAAACAAAGGTTTGTGGAGAAACCCTTTATGTCTCTTCAATTACTACTAAAAAAAACTATTGATTGATGGATGTTGCCAGTACAAATCATTGCTCATTGCAAAGCAGGAAACGGAATAGCAAGTAATTATTTTGCTGGAGTATTTTCTTTATTTAAAGTGATTTATTGCTTTTAAAGAGAAAAAAGGTCAGCATAACACATACCGGGAGTCAGCTTGCTGGGTTATTCTATTCAAACATAGAATTGATTGTTTGATGTGTTTTCTTTTCCTATAGAGTAACTATATCTTGGCGCTCATAAGTGTTTAGGGTCCTAATGTGGTTTTCTGTGTGTTGGTTCTTTTCCTATCACAGGTATATACCTTGCTGAAAACATAGGGATTATTTATCTCGGTTAACAGAGATTTCTTATTTGCAACCAGACATGTTTAGAATGCAGGAATAAATGTTTTCTGTGTGCTTTTGCATCTAATGGTAAAATACAACTGGTATTCTATGTCTTAATGTATTTTTGGGGAATCCCCAATCATCGGATTCTGTTGAAGCAGTTTAATGGCTAAAAAGGTTGTCTGCTCCCAAGTACATAACTTTATACATTGGCTTGTAAATGACAAAATGTAATCAGGTTTTCCTGAGTAGCTTCCAACTGCATGCCATAGCCTCTGATTATTAACTTTTCTGTAACCATCAACCATATGGTACATCTATATATATAATCTCTATATATATATTTATTTTCTAATATATCCTATATATTATAGGATGAGGAACACCATAACAACCAGTCCAGATTTACCAATTACTGTCCTGATCACTGTAAAAAATTAGATCTGATTCCCTGTTTTGGGGTAATGCACTTTGCTCACTGTTACAGCTCTGTTGCGTTGCCTTAAAGTGTCTTTAAAGCCCTTTTTTAGATACAGAAGTGGTGGATTTACTAAAGGAATTATGGCTGTTCCCTTACTTGCAAGGGATAATTCATTTAGCTTAGTAAATACAGTGAATTCATTTTGTAAAGAATATCATGTGCAAGGTAGTCTAAAAAAAATAGGATTTTTCTCTGCACATAACTGGAGACTTTAGCTTATATTGATCTAATTTACTAAAGTTAGGTGAATTGTCTCTTGCAAGCATATAATCGTAAATTCCTTTAGTAAATCAACCTTATAGTAAAGAATAGTTAAAATCTCCATTTTTTTTTATTGCCAAAGGGGACCTTCAGATCTTCCTCTGTTTTGTCTTAGTGATCATTGTCACATGGACTGCACATACAGAGAAAATTCAAAATTAAACAAGTAAAATATTGCTTTAAATATACTTTATTGTGCACCTGCAGTGCTGAACAAAACTATATAAAACTAATAATAATACTTTTAATACAAAGCTGATGGAAAAAGTGCTACCAATAAACTACACATGCCACACCATATTAGCCGGACTACCTCATCTCTGCCTTCCTATTTCTAATCTTCATTCTTCCACATATGACCTCTATGAAGAATAGATTTGGTGTTGCACGGTATAATCAATACATTTATGGTCACTCCTTTGTAGCATGACAATGCAGGAAAAAGCATCTGCATAATGGCTTTATTTTGTACTATATAGTTATGCAAAACTTTGTAATGTAGCACTGACTTGTTAAAGGTGTTTTTACTATTTTTGTGGTTCCAGAAGTTTTTTTTTCATTTTGTTGTCCAAAAGATATTAAAGATCCTTTTTTTAGTGTATGTCAATATATATATATATTTCTATAATGTACTGAAAGCATATTCGTTGCATGAACCATGTACAGCATGTGCCTTCCCTATATTCTCAGAATATTCCAGCGTTCCGTACAGGTGTGCTTTCAATAAGCCTGATTACATTTTTTTTAATGTTTCTGCAGAGCTCCATCACCATGACGACAGTAGTAATGGTAATAATATTGCTGCAAGACTGGAAAGTGATGGTAGATAGAGAAAGTTATGAGCTTTTCTAACCAACACTAAAATATAACATTTTAGCCTTGTTTTGAAAAGCTTTTAACTTTTCTTGCATCAAATTTCGCTTCTTTTCCCATTCAAGTCTATGAGAATGTAAAAGCCACTTGCAGCAATTATGTAAATCACAAGGAAGTCACCAGCAGATGAAATATATGTAGGTGAATTCTGAATGATTTTAAGCTACAATCACTAGATTAACGTTTATTAATGACCGAGCAAGTATGGCCAGTGTAGTTCCCTATGGAGGAGAGTGCAGCGTGGTGTCACTATTTTATCTTTCCCCCTTCCCCTCCTTTTTGAACATTACAGTGTGTACAGCTCTTTGTTGGTAGAAACAATCATGAAGATCATTTCCAGTTACAGAACTCCAATGTCTGTACGGGGCTTTATAAGCCTCTCACTTTTTATATTATTACTAGCTGATTACCCGGCGTTGCCCGAGTATTTATTTATTGCAATCTTGTATTATAGTCCAAAAAAAGTATGTAAAAATATAAGCAAAAGGCACACTGTGCTGAGCAATACATACACACACATACATACATACATAGATGCAGATATAGCTCTGACATATACCACCGCGCTGTAAAATGATCAGTGGTGCACTCGCATGATTCTCAGTCATATGTCTAGCAAGTTTGGTTGAAATGTCTCCATGCATTTCCTAGTGGTGACATACACACATACATACATGCATGCATGCATGCATGCATACATACATACATACATCCAAATATAGCTCTGACATATAGCACAGCACTGTACAAGGATCAGCAGTGCACTCACAGTCTGAGACATATGTCTAGCAGTTTGGTTGAAATGTATTGATGCATTTCCTAGTGATGATGGAACAAAGCAAGTTTGGTTGAAATGTCTCCATGCGTTTCATCCAAATATAGCTCTGACATATAGCACAGCGCTGTACAAAGATGACAGGTGCACTCACATGAGTCTCAGTCATATGTATGGCAAGTTTGGTTGAAATGTCTCCATGCATTTTCGAGTGATGGTGGAACATACACACAAACACACACAGACACATGTTGGCTGTTCCTTCATTTCCACTAGAACAGATCATTATCCATAGTGGGTGCACAAGGAATGGACATACCTAGTAGGATAGTGCGAGGAGAAGCATTTTAGGATCTTCTTGGTAGATTTGGGCTACTGAACTCTCAGAGCTGGTTTAAAGGAGGGTGACTTCTTCCTTACCCTGGTCCTGCAAAAAAAAACCCACCAAAGGTAATGTATTTTTAACTTGCCCCTGAGCAAGTCATCCAGTTTTTTTTTTTTTTGAGGTGGTGGTGGGGGGGTACTCTAATTAGTGAATCTGAGGTGGAAGACCTGTTTAATTCTTTGTAAAAGAGCCAAAGATAACACCAACATTTAAGCAGTAGTCCTTCTCTTTTCTACCAAAAACTAGATAACTATATCAACTATGGCTTGACATACAATACACCCAATACAAAAGGTGTGTGTACATGTGGAGCCAGGTTTACATATCAGCCATACATAGAAAGATATACTAGTAAACCCCTCATGGTATTTACCTACACAGTTGTAATTGCAGTGAGCCAAAGACTTTCTTTTCTTCCTTATCCTTAGTTCTTCTCCTGATCATTTGGACCATTTTGAACTTTTAGGCTATGTACACACACGTCCAATGGTTCTCGTCCGATAATCGGCTCAGGGCTGATATCGGACGAGAGTCTGGCGTGTGTACAGCGCCTGTCGTCCATCGCCCCCACGACTGTCCTGGTGGATCCACGGACAATGGACAACAGACGATCTTAATGGAAGCAAAGAGGGTGAGGGCGCAGCAGGGTGCCGCTCCATCATTCTCCCCCCTCCCCATAGAGCTGAGCGGTGCTGTATGTACAGCACTCATTCATGCGCCGTGCAGTCCTGGAAAGGATCTTTCACTACAATTATTGCATGTGTGTACGCAGCCTAAGATGCAATATACCAATTTCCAGAATTTGTTTAAGAAATACGTATTAGGTACAAACTGCTGAAATACATATACAAGCCAATGGGATAAAGTAATTAAAAAGCAGAAATTTCCTAGAGCCATTAAAATGTTATAACTAGGTGATGTGTTTTGTCATTTCCAGTGCCCTGTATTGAAGCTGCAACACTATTAAGCAATTCTTCTTCCTTTTACCTGGTGTCTATAATGTAACTTTTATGATATAATTCTTGTTAGCATTTTAAAATTTTGCATTTGCATTCTATGCATAACCTACAGCTTCCATCATTTCCGTGGTTGTGTTGCAAGTTTGATCGCACTGATATACACATAATTTAATACTTTAATTCTTAAGTGTGCATGCATTAGACATTGTGGGAATCGGTCTTCTTTTCCTTTAACATGGGGTGTCCTTTTTAAATATTTATTGATCCTTATTTAAAAAAAACAAACTCTGTCTTTTGTATAAAACACAGTGCGCAAAATAACCAACCAATCATACTTCACGGTTAATGGATTCCTTTATGGGTATGTTGTGGTTTATATGTATGTTGTGCTGGTTTATTGCACTCTGTTTATCCTTTTCAATAGAAATATTTTCGTAAATGTTCTTTTAAATATTAGACATTAGTTTCTTTAAAACATGATTTTTTTGTAGCACAAATATTTTGTGTTTTTTTTCTTGATGCAGAATAGACAAAAAATGATGAACATGTAGCATAATATAGATTATACAGAAACTGCAAAATTATATTGTTTCGTACCATACGTTTATGCAATACTTTGTAACTATTGACTTGGTACTCTGAATATTTTTGATAGTTTTTGTGATTGCTAATATAGTGGGAAGTTCGTATTTTGTTGTATAAAAGATCCTAAAGTGTAGGTCTTTGATTTTATTTTTGGTGGAGAAGAATAAGCCCTTGGTCACCCTTCACAGTGACCATTTACTCACGGAGCAAGAGGTTTGGGGAAATCTCCCATTGGGGACACCGGTCCGTGATTTACTTTTACTTTGGGAGATTTTCTTGTTCACCTCTGGGTTTGAAAGTGTAAAAGAATTTACAAAATAGTTCACAGAAAGGTAACCTTTCACTACTCTGACCAAAACTTAAAAAAAAAACTTTGGTCAATACCTACACAATAATAATCTATTTATATATATCAGTCTGGCATTTTACTGGTCAAAGTGACAAAATGAGTGTAATTGAATGACATTAGCCAAACAGATGACTCAACCCACAATCATTTGCCTTTATTTTATAAAAAATAAAGCTTTTTTTAAAATGTTTCAGAAATGCTAGAGAATATTTTAGATGTTTCTATGACAACTACTGGTGCATTTTACAACCAGACTCTGTAAAGCAGAAGTAGCAAGAATGAATGTCAAACTTGTATTGAGATGCTGCAGTTTTTATTGTGTTGGCAGCCCATTGAAATAAATATGTTGCCTTACCACAACGCGATAATACAACACACAATAATAATTGGGCACTTTCAGCTTCAAGGCTTGATTTAGTAGGCCTTTGAGAATGTCAAGTGGACTTTGCATTCCATTACAAGACTATGAAAATGTAGGACTTGCTTAAAGCAAGTTAAATGCAGGTCAAAAGCTACTGTCATTGAATTCTGAATGATCACAGAAGTCTCTCAAACGGCATCAACCAAGGCCAAAACTAGTGGACACAGGCCCTTATAGAGTTCAAATATCACAGTAACGTATATGATGGTTAAAAAAAGGTAAATGCTAATGTGAAAAGCCTTTAAAATTATTGGACCATATGGGGTCCAATTAAAGCCAATACTGCTAGGAAAATCAAACATACCTGTTGCTTTGTGCTGGATAAGCAACACAGAGATCCTTTATCCTCCTCTGAAGCATGATTAGCTACAAACCTTTACTTTGTCCTGCTGAAGTCTTATTGCTTATAGTATTAATATTATTACACAGTATTTATATAGTGCCAACATATTACGCAGCCCTGTACAAAGTCCATAGTCATGTCTCTAGCTGTCTCTCAAAGGGGCTCACAATCTAATGTCCCTATCATAGTCATATGTCATTAACACAGTCCAGGGTCAATATGAGGGGAAGCCAAGTAACCTAACCCACGCAAACACAGGGAGAACCTACAAACTCCATGCAGATAGTGTCCTGGCCATGATTTGAACCTGGGACCCAGCACTTGCAAAGGCCAGAGCCACCTCTGAGCCACCGTGCTCCCCATATTCACATTTTACATTGTAGACTTGCTTCCAGTGTACAATCAGATCCCAGGAATGGGACTTCACAGAGACAGAGCAATTGTATGTAACTAAATATAGTTCAGAAGAGAACCTACAAATGGCCTTTATTTAAAAGACCTTTATGGTCCCTTTAAACTGGGTTTGTGTAAGCCATGGCATAGGTTGGCTTTTATGTGTATGACCAGCTTTACAGAAGTTGTCAAACAAATATTAAAGGTGCAAAGCTTTACTTTTTTTTTCTCTTGCTTTTGGGGAAACTAAAATATAAACCCAGATTTGATTTTGATGTGTTATGCAACCTGAATAGCAATATAAACTATATGAATATATTTTATATAGAGGTTTGTGAAATGTGTTGACTTTATGTAGCACAATTGTGTCTTGGAGATTTGGAATGATGTATCTGTGTTTGTCCCTTCCACTTATTTTGTGGTCTAATGTATCAGTATTGTACGTATGGTGGTATGGTGGCATGATGTACCTCTGAATTTATTGCTTTGGTGCTTGTGTATGCAGGTTATCTAAACTTGCCAACATACGTGTACAAAACTTGGGACAAAATAAACCATGCCCAGCCCTTCCAAACCTGTACTCACGTCCAGCCAACCCACCCTTTATATAAAAACTGCAAGCTTTTATTGCTGAATATCATGGTGATTCTTGGAATTGGGAACTGATGGCAAGCATAAAAGTAGCACAGTACTGTGACCAGAAGAGATGTCTGCTTTTAGTGTGAAATGCTGTTTACAGGTAATAGCCTGCTACACATTTATAACTAAAAAAACACCACTTTTAGAGTATTATTTGTAAAAAAAATAATACAGTGCATTAATGGAGTTCAGGAGGCCATGCTGCCCTAGGGATGATGGCACTGCTTTGAATGAAGGGGCTTACCCACCTAAAGGCCAGACTAACGCATGGCGCAGGGACTGCCTTTACATTGAAGAAACAAGAACCCGCTTAAAAGGAAAGCCATTGTGTTTTTGTATATGAATGTGTGGATTTTAAATGATTTTTGTTCACTTGAAATAATTCAATAATTCATTTCTTGTTTAATGTGTTATTTTACTACAGTTCTTGGGGGTCTTGGTGCTCAAAATTAAGACATTTGGTTAACCTAATTATTTGGATAACGCAAATTCTTATAAGGTCTTGAAGGGTTTTGCCCCTTGAGCCTTTGCAGCTAAATCTAATGGTCGTGTAATAGGGCTTAAGAACTCCCATATGTGGAGCACTCATTATATTAATCCATTAAAGGTGCACTTTTCATTAATTTGTAGTCCTAAAGCTAAACTCCAGGCAAACAGCAAAACACACAGAACGCATATGTTGAAGTTGTTTTACTTGAAAAAGGATCTGTATTTCTCTCAATTCAGTCCAGAGACTTATGCAGCCTTGTCTCAAAACCAAGTGGATGACACCAATTTTCCAGCTTCTTCCTCCCCATAAAAAAACATAACTATTTCTGCAGTCTTTAGGCAAGTCTGGCGTTACGGGTCCTTCCTTTGCTTCCATAGCAGCAAGAGGTCATCCTTCCTGAACTGTCAATGACAACCTGGGATCACAAGACGTGGGCTGAATGATGCTAGCCATCATTCAATTTAGAATAGAGGCAGCTTCAAGTGGTGAAACACTATGGGGAACACTGCAGTATAAAGGTGAGTATTACAGCAAAAAGTGTCTACTTGTAAAAACGAAAAAAAGCAGTAAGGAGAAAAAGTGCTGAAGTCTATGATTGGACAATGAAAAAGCAGCATCTAATGAAGTTATTCCTCTGCACACACTGCTTTCTTCAATGATCAGCTTGTTCATTTTTAGTATACTGTCAATCAGCTCATCTGATTGCCTCTCAGGGTTTCCTTAATGCATGGGAAATGAAAGGCTAAAATTAGGTTAAATTCATCAACTGCATTGAAAAATGCTACAATAATTGCTTTTATATCTGGAGTTCAGCTTTATATGTATTGCATTGTTTCTAATCAAAGCTAATTATAAGAATAAGGTTTAATATTCTGTTTCTGTGATATACCTGCATTTTAATATCTTTGCACAATCTCCTTTTTTGGAAAGGAAGCTATCAGTCATGGCCAACTGCTCCATAAAGAAGACCTTTTCTTTGTTTATTTTTATGAATGTCAGCAGTCCCGGATTCTAACTCCTAAGGTGTGGATTTACATTACGAATGGGTGGTGGTTTATATTGTCCCAAGCTTCAACACTGGATAATTGTTTGTACCTTGTAAAAATTGTGATTGTTTTTTGTTTAAATATGCACAAGAACAAGTAATTTTAAGAAGACTCTATTTTATTAAAATTTTAATGTTAATTACTGTTACATTTGATGTATTTATGCTCTGTAACATCTTTGCACTTAGCATAGAGCATGTATACAAACCTAATTTATGCAAAGAATATTGTTTAGTCTGTGTTCTCTACGTCTGGTCAGATTCATTCAGTGTTTTGGTGCTGATTAAACAGTGTTTTTCTATATGTCCTGGTTTGGAACCATATTAAACATTATTTTTTAGTGCATTTCTGCAGTCACTTTTTTTTATTACAGCCACATTACTGTGGCATAGGACTATGAAAGTATGGCGGGATGTATATATTTTTTAAAGCAGGTATATGTAGCAACATTTGATCTTTTATAAACATTAATGATCATTTTGCAACTCAGAAAACCCTGTGTATCCCATTCATAAAAAATACCATTTATATTGAGGTTTGTTTTATGTCCTGTGGTCATACACATAGTTATTTTCATCTGCAAGCTGTATATGTATAAGCCTTCGGCTTTCAAAATCATGTTCTCTGTGCAACATTTCTTCCCACACAATATAGATGGTTAGTATCATGGGTGGAAAAATCTGTTGTAGACCACATTGCTTACAGTTGTGAAGTGAAATTCTTGCTTGATTTACTCTGCTAATGCATGATCATCAGGCCAACCAACACTAGCAAATTAGTTGTAAGAAGCCACTGACTGATTACCTACTGTCATTACATGATCATAAGCCAACATTGATACCTGACTGCTCCCCAGCTCTACTCTCTAACTTGGAAATGGTTTTGGTAAATTCTTTTTAAATATGATAAAAGTCCTTAAACTGTTGTATTATGTACTTTTTTTAATAAGCATTTAATACACAACAAAGGATTCAAAGAGTACTAGGGGAAAGCTAAAGACTACACGGCAGAGCTAAAGACTACACGGCAGAACCTGCCTTTCCATCTGCTGTTATACAGTAAAAGATATACCCATATTATATTTCTAGGAAAAGAGTCTTTATACATCCAGCTAAGGACTGTTGACAGACCTTGAGAGGGACAATGCTTTCTGCATTCCTTCTTTATCTTGGGTACCTCTGTCTGATAATGCATTGAAAATAAATTGGTTTCTGACTAGCAGATTCCTTTCACATTTTTAAGTTAGACACATCTTTAAAAAGTGTTAATTATTCAAAAGAATAAAAATACATTTACTCCAGGGATACAACAGAAAGTGAAAGGAAATACCATCTGAAATATTTCAATTTCCTGTTCTTTTTCCTTTCAATGGGGATGAATTACACAGAAATGTTTTATTTAGATGCTTTAATGCCTTTGAGCTTGAGTCTTTATATAGATATATATAGAGAGAGACAAACACGTATTCAGATAAGCACAAGGCAATATCTTACACAGACTTCATGGAGAAAAATACTTGCATGGGAAACTTCAGATAAAAGTGGCATTTTCTATACCTAAGCCACATAAAGCTGATCTTCTGCAGCTTCTTTGCACATCCTATCAATGGCCTGCAATTATCACTGTTGGATAAATGGTTCATTATTAACCACAC
The DNA here is from genome assembly GCF_032062135.1 of Pyxicephalus adspersus. Classification (NCBI taxonomy): domain Eukaryota; kingdom Metazoa; phylum Chordata; class Amphibia; order Anura; family Pyxicephalidae; genus Pyxicephalus; species Pyxicephalus adspersus. The sequence continues at coordinate 79,621,051 of NC_092863.1, read as the reverse complement.
GCAGAAGAGTTTTTTTCTTGAAATAAAATGTTTAAAATTAACACAACCTGTCTTTTTTCATTGTGTTGTAGTTGTTAGAGACTATATAAAAGAATAAATAACATTTTATACAGGGCTTCATATTGGTAACACAGTATGTGTTCTGCTACAGTCATTTAGGTGACCGAGTTACAATGGAAACAAGAGGGTTAGTATGTGCAATACAGATAAGAAAGTAATCCAGTAAGAGGGTTATGATGTTCAGGAAACGATGAGTATACAAGATGGGGAGTTCATAAAGAAAGCTTGGGCCTGTTTATAGGGATTATAGCACTGAAGCCTGCATGCATTACAATTACTTATCTGTAATCTAACAGAAGTTCTTACACCTGGTACACCACTAGTGCCAGACTCCTGATAAATCCTCTCTGGTGTACTAGCCCTTTGTGCTTGGTATAAGGCACGAATGGACCATGTCTGAGCCATTAGCTTGAAGAGTCCACAATTCATTTCTGAATCCCCATTTAGAAAACACGCCTCTTATGAATGTAGGCTGGTTTTGGCAGAGCTGCAGACAGATTGTCATGTCTTAGCCCCTGGATATGTGGAGTACAGAAAATACCTTTACAATGTTGTGGAATGGCACATAGCAGCATGTTAGAAACTTGTCAATTCGCCTTTGCCATAGCATGTACTGTATACCCACCCAGCTATGCTTTCACAATGGGTCCCTGCACTGCTAGAGCTCTTGCTAATGATATGGGGTGTTCAGGTATGAGGGGGGACATGACCACACCTAGTGCTTAATCCTTAAAGGATTATAACCTGAACCAAACACTGTCATAGGGGGTGGGGGTGTCTTGATGTCATCTTCCTGTCTAGGTTCAGACCCCATCAAAGCTTAGATAGGTGGGAATGCTGCAGCAAAGTTAAAGTGTACCTAAATTCAGAATTTTCACTTTACATAAAAGGGTAGCGAACCCTGTGCAACACCCTTTTTTGCAGCACTGCCCCTTAATGAATGGGAGCGCAAAGCCTCCCGGGATAAATACGTCACACATTCCTGGAAGCTCTTGGGTATTCCTTTTGCGCATGCCCGAGCATCTAGGGCATGTGCAGATAAAGCGCTTTCATCAAAAGGGGAAAAAATTGCCGATCTCACGCATGCGCAGTAAGATCGCTAAGTTTTTTGCCATCTACATCACCCCATCTCGTGCCTGTGTCGGGTGACATAGGAAGAAGAAACCGGAGGAAGAGGAGAAGATGGTGGCTCCCGGCACCCCGGCCAAAAGATGGATGCCTGGACAACGCGGGACTCAATAGAAGAGACCTCCGGACCGAATCAACTTTTCTGCGGAATTGAAGGTAAGGAAATTTTTTTGTTTTGGGTGAAGTTTGAGTTTACTTCCTCTTTAAGGCTGGGTAAGTGAACATGCATGAGTGGGGAAACAGAGGCTATGTGCATGACTGCCATGTCTTTTACTGCCCAAAGACTTTTATTTGACACTATGCTCCATAAGGGTAAAGTACCAGTGTCTGCACATTGCCCATCCTTCTGGCATGAATAAATACACAGCCAGACTCCCTGCTGTAGCAATCCTGCCTGTTGAAATTAAACCAGAGGGATTCAATCAAGGCACCCCACCTTAGGATTGTGTTTGGGCCTGGTGTTTGACTGTTAGGCCTGACACCTGTCATAGGGACAGGACCTGTCAGGACAAGTGCACATCCCACCAATGAGCAAAAAAAAAAACATGAAACAATAAAAAAAAATATAGTTTAGCCAGAACCACAACAAAAAAAATTTTCTCTAGAGTTAGACTTTATTTGTAGCTTGTCGCTGCCAGTATGAAAGGAATACAAGTGCCCAAGCAAATAAAAACGTGAGGTCCAGGTGCAACCTTTTTATTTTATTTTAGTCTGAGTGTAAAACTTCTGTTTGTTTTTTACTGCTGTCTCTTTTGGGGAGATTTTACATTACTTCCTCTTGGGACAGCAAATGCTGGGAAATTTTCTAAACGGGGTTCTGTAGATTGGAACTTCTTAGAATAGGCCTGATTTAATAAAGCTCTTCAAGACTGAAGATCACAGACTATCATGGGAGCACCTTGGTTTTCCAGCAACCTGGCATGGATTTCTTTAACATCAATTGCTATTAGCTGTCATTAGCTGATGGTTTCAGTCCTGGAGCAGATATGTTCCAGGTATTCCGGATCACCCTGGTTCTTCCATCAAAGTCTGTTGTCACCAGTCTTGGGAAGCCTTAATACATTTTTCCCAATGTTTTCTTACTCTATTTGCTTCCCTGTGCGTTGAGGGCCACAAACCCAATTGTCTTTGTTATAGATAAGGAAACCTTTACAAACTTCACTAAAGCGATCACTGACAAAAAAAAAACATCCAAAAACTTCCATTCAAAACTTCAGTGTACTTTCTAAAGTCAGGCCCAGCTCACTTAAATAAGTCTACATTCGTTTCCTGAACACTGGCATTTACAAATGAAGATCTTACAAAATATGGAGTCTATTTTTTACTGGTTTTTTACTGTATATAAACAATGAAAATATTGGGTAAAAGCTGTGGGAATCACAAGTGAAACCATTAATAAATAGACCTCTTATGTGTATAAGAACTTTATTTACCCAGGAGTTAAGAAAAGAACTACTACAACCAGCATGCTAGGAAATATTATAGTATATCACAGTAATTATAGACAGCAGACATGAAATGAGACAGTGAGACATGCATACATAGCAGGCACAATCCACTGAAGATGTAAGAGGATTGAGGAAGATTATGCAATTATTTGGTAGGGAAAGAATTAAAGATCCAAAACTCCCCTTAGATGTGACTGTAGCTTAGGCATTATTAATGTGAACATAGTAGCACACTACAGAAAACATTTACATGCACAAGGATAGGTAGCATATAACCTATTAGTTAAGTCACCGTTTACAATTTTTTATTGTTAGTTTTAAGCACATAGATGGATGGCTAGGTAGACACATAGGGTTCTGTTTATAAAACAGAGAATTTGACATTCCCTCAAACATTCCCTGGTGGGAATCAATTACTGCCATTGAAACACATGGACCTGTAAGATTGCCACAAGGGAATATATAAAGGAAATGTCTGATTTCCTGTTTTATAAATAGAGCCCATAGATATCTAAAAATATACCAAATGTAGGCTCTGGAGAACTACCCAGTTCTCTAGAACAGATTGAAAGGTCAGGCAATATTGGGCTTATTATTTGTTTAATATACCTTGTAACATGTCTTTCTCTCATCCCCTGGTCGGAGATTGGCCTCTTCTTTATAATGTACATACCATTGTAGTGCTCCCCCCCTTATACATCTGTCCACTCTCAGTGATGTCTGGTATAGGCAGAAGTCTGCAGTACCGAGTATCCAAGTGTAATTTTACTCGGAGGAAAGTCTATGAAAAGGATGAAAGATAGGGTGATCTCTGAAAGCAGCTAGTCAAAACCTGCAATAAAAGTTATTAATGGTTATTGTATAAAAAGGTGAAGGAACAGCAGGATCAGTGCTAGACCCCGTGTCATAGATACTCAAATTTAGTGTTTCTTGACCTTTATAACATGGGGGAACTCCTGCTATAATTACTATATTTAGAGCTCACAGTATTTTCCTATGGTCAGTGGGGAGAATGTCACTCATACAGATAGCCATAAAGATTGGCTATTGGTGACTATTAAACTGAGCAGAGAGACACAAACTGCTCATTGTTCATGGAATCCCTAGTAACCATTGGAGGATCCTTAGGATATCATGGTACCCCGGTTAAGAAACATTGCTCATATTGTTATGATGCTCAATATGTTATGGGACCATTGTTAGCATCCTTTATGAGTCTCTAAGTTGTTGACAAAGTCAAATCCTTTATATAGACCTTGAGTCTAAATGCAAAAAATCAAACCAAGGCCTGCTTTTTATAGGGGTACATTAAAAAAAAAAAGTATATATTATATGAAAATCCTTGAACAGTCTAGATTACAAAGAGCAAAAAGCAAGGTAATAAACCATTTCTAGGTCTTCGGTTTGCTCTGCGCTCTATTCTTTGCACAAGCAGTACATTTCCATTTATATTAGGTAAGGGACAGCCAAACCACACAAAAATATTGCACTTGCTGTGCTCCAAAAAGCTCAGCGTACAGCAACACGGAAGTGCATTGGTCGGGTGCACTTGGAGTGCCATTGGGAATAGATGGCAGCCCAGTGCACCAACACATCTTGTACATTGCCACATATAATCACGTCCAATGTCCAACCCCATGCATTAGTGGTAACTGGCCATAAATAAAGAACAAGAATCAAGAAAAAATCTTCAGAATAATTTGGGGAGGGTACTCCACAGAGAAAATGGTAATTTATAACAGGACAACAAAAGCAAAGAGCACAGGAAATATGAGATACTGGTAGTGTCAACAAGTACTTTTTTCACTTATTGAACAAACATTTGTTTAGACAACAGACCAAAAGAAAAAAAGCAAAGGTAATTGTTAGGGTTTACATTTACATTTAAGTTTCTTAGTTCTTTTTCCTATTGCCATGACATTTAGGATGTTGCCAGCTGAGCCATGCCATTTCATCACTTTTCATAACCACTGAAAAGCAGCCTGAGGCTACAAATAGGCATAAAATACAAAAAATAAAATGAAGATATTTTACGCCAATTCTTTTATCAGTAAAGCTGAGGAAGGATGCAAGAAAATCCAGCAAATCATTATGAGACCATATCCATCCAAAACAAATATGATCATCCATCCCTATGTCATTGTGAAATCTACATCAGTGTTTCTCAACCTTTTTATCAAGAAGGACCCTTTAAATAACTTTCAGGTCTTCAAGGAACCACTTCTAAAATAACTATATCCACAGCTGTAGTGGTCAGTAGGAAAAATGCCTCTTACATTGCTGGCCAGTGGAAAGAATGTCACCCCATACTGGGGTCGGTAAAACTAACCTCATTGCTCAAGTAACCCCTGTGGGGGAACCTTTGTTGAGAAACACTGATCTACAATAAAGTGATTTTTACAATATTCACACACTTTGATGAGGTTATTTACATTTACATTTCATATTTTTGTTATTTTACATTCATATCTCAATCTCTGAGTCCTTGGTCTATCTTATTAAAGAAACAGCTCTAGCAAATTATTTCCGAACTCATCTCCAAAAACACATTTCAACACCACCAACGCTTTGCCAGATGTCTAAGTAGGCTTGTTTGCCTCATATTTTTCTTTTCTGTTCACAAAGTAGCGTGTTTGTTCATTATATACAAGTTACAACTTCTTGAAGTGTTCATGGACTGTTCATAGATTGTTTTCAGGCAGCCACATAGGATGGGAATAAGTTAAGAGGTTATGATGAATGGCATCCTATAATTTATTTTTAAATCTGAACTGTTATCTGCAATGGATTTTAATTTCTGTCCATCCAATCCAGCACGGCTCTGTCTGGCAGGTTAGGAGACCTAATTTGTCTCTGCTACCATTACATAACACTTAAAGGTCTTGTCCCTCCCCAAGCCTGTGACTGGACAGTAAAGTAAAAGCAGCACAATAATGAGCTCATCTGTCTGCCACTCTGCAGACCACAAAGTTTTGGCTGCTTGTTCTGCTTCACTGTTGCATTTACTTACTGTTGCATTGATGACAGAGCTGTGTTAACATGTTTCTTTTATATTGCATCTGCCCAAAATTCAGCATTACCGTCAGTATCTTGTAAACTATATTCAATTAAAGAAAATAAAAATAAAAAACAGACAAAAACTTGTAGAAACAGACAAAAACTTGAAGAATTCTGTCTAAAACAAGTATATAGTATATTGGAAGTATTGCTGATAGTAACTAATTTATATTTAATTGGTGGCTGTGGTGGCTGTGGGATCACTTTTCTGCTTTTTTAGTCTTTATAAAGCAGCCTGTAGTTCCCATCTGCAGTCGTATTCCCAGAAAGTATGATTACTAACAGTACAGCTAAGACATGAGTCACTTGGTCTAAGGGACAGCATTTCCCTCAGATAACCTCTCAGCCTTTATACCAGCAGACTCTTCAGGATAAACATCAGCGTGTTTAGGGACCTTTCACATTTTTGCATTACAAAATGCACATGCAAAACTATTTTTGTGTGTGTCTAATGCATTTAAGTGTGTTTTGAATGCCTTTCACATGCATTTTGTTCTTGGAAGCCCATGAAAAATAAAGACATGTAACTTGAATGACGCATTAGTGAGGACACATAATGAGTTTTTTGTAATGTGCAATTTTATTAAAACACAAAACAACATGCAGCAAAACAGGTAAGATGTTTCAAAATGCAATGCAGTGATCTAACACAATGTGTATACAGTAGTATATAGTATGTGTTACGCAATATGTTGGCGCTATATAAATACTGTCAATTAATAATAAAGGGAAGAGTTAATATTAATAAAAACCTTATAATGGTGACTACTTTTCTTGCACTTTGAGCACTGTGATTGTTCCTTAAAGCACACATAAAATACAAAGGTGTGAAAGGGTCCCTATTTATAATAGCAGTTTTTTTCCCATCAGACTAATCAAAATCGTGATTTATTGTTTTCTTGTTTTCCTTTCACAAGTACACCACTTTAGCCCAGCCACTGAATACAGTTGGGTTATTAGACTAAAACTTTATATATATATATAAGAGGAACTCTAATATAAACCTATATATCTATATAATACAGTATACGGTGCAAAATGCACAAACATACTTTACTCACACTCTACTGTCAATTCATGTGTTGACCAAATGGATGAAAACAATGAATAACCTAGGCTTGAACGAACAAGTAAAATGTGCACTTTAGGTGGACCACTGGTAATCTATTATGGTATTTGCTTGGACTTATATGCACAATACAGAAATATATGAGCTTGGTCAGCCTACATGAAACCCAAAACCTGTGGAAAGGTTATATAACCACAGATATAAGGTAGAGAAAAAAATTGCAATTTGCCCCTTGTTTACATATTTCTCATATTTTGATATTTATATACACTTGGTAGCATTAGGAAGTAGGCATCAAAATATATTCCTTTAAGAATTACTCAATTATTTATTAGGGATTTTTTTTTTTTTTCACGATAATTTAGATACTCTGTCCAGGCAAATGGAAATGTGATGAGTAGGAAAGGGTTATAGGTGATCTAACATTGGCATGTGTGCATTGATGTTTGTTGTCATTCTGAAACCCTATTTTATATTTTTATATTATTTGTTAGTGGGCACAGGGGAAGGGTCAACAGTAATTATTGTCCCACTCTGCTCTAAGTTGTGAGCTTTCCTATTAGTTCTTTATTGCGATCAATGGCTTACCCATCTAATAGAAAGGGTCACCAGGGAGAAGATGGTGTGAAAAAGATAAACTTGCAAATCATTTTTACAGCCAAGATCTCTAGATCCACTGTTTGTTTTGACATGTTTTTTTTTTTTTTACTGAAGATAATTTTAAAAAATAGAATAAAAAATAGAATGATTGCCAGCAATGGTGTTTTGGTTATCGCTAGGCAGAGCTCTATATTTAAAGTTGTAGTTATTTCATAACATCATCTGCTAATTTGGAGATGGAATGTTTTGTGTTATTAGATAAACTTCACACTCACTTACAGCACATGACATGGTAACGCTGTGTGTCTGATACAAGGTCAGGAATAGCTGAAACTTTCCTGATAACACAGGGGTTGTGTGCAGTTCAGTAACGAGCAGCACAGTGCACGGCTAGAATGTTAAAGCCAGGTTAAACTCTCACACCAGACCTATTATTAGATATCTATTCTCACTAACCTGCACTGGAATGTCACCCCCTTGGTGGTGCTAGCTGTGTCAGCTTGTATGGATAAAAATTAAAACATTTATTATATGTATTGAAGCAGCCATCTTGCGTGTGGCAAATTGCCTTGCCATCCAGTCCTGACCATCTCTCCCCTCACACTCCCAGCCCAGGCTCTCTAGCCAATCAAAAGGTCAATGTGTTGTCTTCTGTGATTGGTTGGTCCTGATGTCATAGATGTTACTACAGATCAGGTCACCATCACAAGACACAGATCAGGGTCCTACTGCCATGTCAGACCCTTGCACAGTATCACCATCATCATCCTCTGTGGAGCCCTATGTCACCCCCATCTGTGGAATCCATTGACCATGCAGGTGTTTAGCCTCCCTGCTGAGAAGCTCTGTAGCTGTGCTGACACCCCCCCCCCCCCCCATCTGTCAGAAGCAGACAGTGGTGATGCTGGAGGGTGAGAGGCCTCATCACATGACAGGCAAAACAGAAAAAAAACAATAAACTTGTGACCAATCAGGGAAGTGGGAGTGGTTCTGCTCTGATTGGTCAGCAAGCGTAGCACTTGTTTTTTCTGCTTGACTGATGATGTCATTCTCCCATGAGCCCCTGCAGCTTCCTCCTCACTTCTGAGGTGATAGAAGAGGGGATAACGGGGAATTATTTTTCAGGGCTTAAACAAAAGTAAAGCCCAGATAGATCAGAATAACCTTAGCTTACATCATCCTTAAACCTAAGATGAAAGTGTGAGACTTTCATCTATAAATGAGACTTTATACATATGTTTCTACTAAAATAATCTGCAGGACATATATATCAGATTCCACATAATGCACTGCATGCCAGGGAATTGTCCTTTAGGCCACTTTGTGCCCTCAGAAATAGTCTACTATAGGAATATTACCACCAACATAATATACTACAACCTGACTAAAAGACTTAATATGAAGCCATGAAACATAATACATATCCTGCTGCAAGCCTGACAAATACCTGGTGCTGACAGTAAAATCTGATTTATTGTGACCCTCAGGCTGAACTTTCCTGCATGTAACTAGATGGATAATAAATTCATAGAGGGTCACAATTTTATTTATTAACTTTGATAGCATTACTGTCATTAAAATAAACTATGAGGCAGCATTGATAAATTGTTTAAAGAAGAATTAAGTTTAGCTGAATCTACTGGAATACACTGTACTGTATTATTGTTTCTCAAAGCAAAAATATCATTAAAAAAAAAAATCACCCTTTTTTACAGTCCTGCGCCATCCTGTCTTTTTTCTTCCTGACACCGCCATCTTCTTTCTGTTTTGTTTTCTTATGTGACCTGATCTCATACTACGCAGGCAAAAGAGGTGATGAGCGATTTTTTTTTTTACATTTTTAAATTTTTTTACATTTATTACCTCACAATCGGGTGATGTTAAAAAAAGTTTTTTTTTTCATTAGAAAGCCCCTGGGCATGTACAGAAAGAGCAGCTCACAGCCTGGGATATGCGACATGTATCTCAGAAGGCTGCGGGTTTCCCATTCACAAAAGAGGGGTCTTTCCTTTATAAAAAAAAGTTTAGAAAAAAAACACATTTTTACTTTATATAAAAAAGAGGTATCCACCCTTTTATATAAAATTAAAAATATGTTGATAGGTCTGCTTTAGTATACACACACATATATGGTACACTCGATCACTCTTCCTTTATAATAAAATTTTAAATTACATTAATAACAATAATGTACTAAATATTTATTCATTGTGATTTAACTTCACCCAGAACTTCCTGATGTGCCATTTCTGAAGAGGTGTCAATTTAAACACCAAACTCATTATATGGCATTTTCATACAATAAAATATTTTTTTCTGAAGATGTGAAACCTTTTTTTTACTAATCTCTTCAACGTATTAATGCAAACACAAAGCTGACTGGTATTTTTGATATACATCCCTGACAATTGGCCTTTGACATGTCCAGATTCTTGTATAGGGGTTGAAGATTAGAGGAGGACTTCCTGCTGCTGTTTGCAAGCAAAGATTGGGCTCCCATTACTTGCACCAGCTGTGTGTTAAAGATAAGGTAGAAAAGTTAATTTTGCTCCATTAAAGTGTAAAGCAAACAAACCCTTTTGGAACTAGGCCAATCAACTTTACTTGTCATAAAAATGTGCAGCTGCCCAAAATATGACAGCTGGCATAGCAAATTCTTTTACATCTTGCCCAACCTGTTAAAAGTCTAATTTGCTGCGTGCGGCTCCATGTTAAATATAAAGTCATGAATTAAAATCAGTTTAAAATACGCACAATTACAGATATTTTGTGGCATACTCCAGGCGTAAGTTTTAATTAAGGCAAGCCAAAAATAAATTGTATTACTGTAGAAATCTTTAAGAAAAAGTTTTTTTTTTTTGCATAGAAACATGAAGACATTGTGGTGTTTTAGCTTTTATAGTTCATACTTTTTACCTTTATTGTAAAATCTTTATTTAAAATAATTTAATAAAATATATAAATACATACAAAATAATTTGGTTGTTACTCTAATATGCCTAATTCTTTTTTTTGAATATATATATATATTTTACAATAAAAGCAAATAACAGTATGCCCGTGTTTAGAGTTGTTTCCCTAAAAAAAAATTTTTATATTTGTATATATATTGTATTTTTTATACTTTATTTTGGACATTATGGACAGCACAGATTTTTATTCAAGATGGCATTAATGTGCAACAAAATTTGTAACTGTCCTTGCAGTGTACATCACCCAGAGGGGATTGGATATTTATCTTTGCACTGGCCAAATAATGGCAGTTTTCAATCAACCAATTTTCATCTTTCGGAAGGCACATATATAGTTGCAAGTAATTTCCAGAAAAAATTCAATCTACCACCTTGTGCTCGATCAATTACCTGAATTTGGTTGATGTAGAACAGTACAAAAAATATAGAGTAACTTAAATAAAGAAGAAACAGCCCTTGCCAACTGTGGCTTATAATTCAGGTAGACTATCACACAGATTTTTTTAAATTGAAATATATAATTTCCTAGAATATTAGAAAAGGTGGCTTGAAAAAGTGCTAATTTCCATACTTGGTGCCAAAGTTTTCACAAAACCAAGCAAACAAACCAAAATGGTGGAAAGAAAAGGGGGAAATGTTCCTAGTTGGATCACAGATAGTAATGAAGTCTTTATAGAGGATCTATTTCTTTCTGTCTCTATATAAAATACACTATTTTGGCTTTTATTTATAATATAATCCTATTATGATAATATCAAAAGTAAGAGGATTTCTGAAGTAAATCGTGCACATATATTCCAAAAGTCCTATAACTTTATTAAATATGAGGGTTTTGAATCCACTTGTGCTGCCATACATCTAATTTTTGCAAAACTTGATTCATAGTTCCAATCATTCCTCAATTTCCATATTTCATTTGATCCAAACTGGGTGTATATCAACTAAAAAAATTTTCAGAAGTTATTGCTTTGGTTTTAAGCTTCCACCTCAATATCAATAGTGTGGTCACTAAGAATCCAGCAATTATTGTGTTGGTTACAAGTCACTCTAAAACTTTAAATTTCCAAAATTGTCACCTAGGGCTGGCAATAGATTGCCCCTTTTTTAATATGCATTAAAGTTTGCTAACAAAGTTGGTTTGCCTACCATGGGTTTAGGGGTCCAAGGAGCCAGTTGACAAGAGTTCAGAGTTTTGTGACACTTAAAATTTTCCAGGTGACTTCTAGAAAAAAATTACTGGTTTCTTAATTCTACAGACATTTCCTATCATCTGCAAAGTCTGTCTGCTACATACAACTTAGATATTTGTACAAAACCCTCTTGATCTTAAAAAATGCCCTTAAAAGAAAATGGAATCTAGTTTCTTGAGCAGAGTGACACCAACTTATTCAACAATCTGTGGTCCTTATAATCTCTTGCTGTTTATCTTTTTTTCTTTTTTTTTGGTGAGCTTAAATAATTGTATGCTTATCTCCAGTGCCAAATAATACTCCATATGGTGAAACTAATGGGATTTATTTTTCATAACTGACCTACTTTGCAGAAAATAAAACTGCTTCCATAGCCTTTGGCAGTGAATTGTGATCCGACGCGCAGATAATGAAGGCACTTCTTTAATGACTCGCATTAATTCTAATGATAATTTCCAACATGGAGTGAAGCTCGTTCAGCTGGGTTTATGGTCTAACAGCGTGAAATAGCATTGATGTACGCCATTAAATTAATCAGGAGAGCTATGAGTATGTGAAACAAGGATGCCTGGGAAGCGTTTGCGTTTTATTTTTGGGAACCCTAATTTCATTGAGTGCTTGTGTTGTGATAGGAACTTTAATCACTTCATCTACGTTATAGTCAAAATGTATCCTGAGTTATAGAATCAGTTAAACCTCTGATCTCTCCTATGTAACTGTTGTTTATATAGAATGTTTGAATCATGATTTGGGAGCTACTCTTTTACTGGGATCCTTTTAGTGTTTACTGAAGTAATGTCTTACTTGTAGATAAGATGCCAATAGCCTATTGTTGTCACAGGTACATCTGACTCTTGGGTGGCACTGCCAAATTGTTTCATAGGCAGACTTAGGCTACGTACACATATGTGCAATAATTATCGTTGGAAACGACTAACAACCGTTCGTCTGATAATTGTTAACAAAAAAAGTGCACAACGACGCCGATGAATGAGAAACGTCGCTAGAAACGAACGACTGGATCTGATTGGGCGACGATCGCTCACTATCTATTGTATGTACGGTCGTTCAGTGATGGTGGATTGTTCTGTGATACACTTTCTTCTGTACATGTCACTTTCTCCATCGTTCAAATGATCGTATCTAGTGTGTGTGCATTGTTGGTGAATTATATTTTAAAGATCGTATAGTTTCAGCATGTACTGAATTGTGCACAAAACGATTGTTCAAATATAATTGTGCATAGTCGTTGATTGGTCGTTAATCGTTTGTTTTCTGACGATAATTATTGCACGTGTGTACGTAGCCTTAGATTTGTGTCTCAGACTATTGGTGTCCCTCAACACTTGAAATATACTCTTAGTGGACACTTTTTAGAATATCTAAATGTTATTGTAACTATAATAAAATGGGCCATGCTAGAAATGAAAGCATGAAACCTGCACACATGGTCAAGAGGATCTATTGTTGGTTTACCAATAATTATATGCATAAATATATGCTATCTACATGGGAACGATAGCATCTCAGAACCTGTTGACCATTTGTACATTTCAGACTATATCGGGAGAAAGGAAAATTCACTGGCTGTGCAACATGTGAAACATTGAAAAATAACCAGTTGTTGCAATAGAACACCACATCAAGCTCCATGCCTGCCAACTAAGAATGGGTAAAAAATGCTGCAGTGGGCTGTAACATCAGACAAGAACATTTCTTTTCTGGTAAATCCCCTGCTGCAACACACAACTGAAATAGTATGAATTTAGCATACACAGCAGAAATCTATGGATCCTGTCTTGTGCTAACATTTCAGTCTGCTGGTGGTGTATTAGTATGATAAATACAATTGTGCATAACGTGTATATAAGTATATATATATATTTATATATATATATATATATATATATATATATATACATATACAGTGGTACCTTGGTATAAGTCCTTAATAAGTTCCGGGTCCTTGGACTTAAACACATTTTCCCATAAGAAATAAAGGGAAAATGATTATTCCGTTTCTATAAAAAAAAATCTTATTGTTATTGGCATAATATGCATTGATGGGGCTGTATAAAATAATTTAAACACTGCTTAATACTAAAATACATAAATACAAAAGCAATTAGATGAAATAAATGAAAATTTAACCTCACTTTACCTTGCTGACAAGAGTCAAGTGCCTACTAGGATGGTGCTGAGAAGGGAGGAGGAGGGGATGTTATATAATTCTCAACTGCTCCCATTCACTTAATTAAGAGCATTTGGTTAAGACTGCTGCAGAACCTTGTGCTTCACCACTGGTCTGAAATGGCCCACTGTATTTGGAAGAGGAAGAAATGGAGAATCTTCTGTTTAACAGAGGATTTCTTTGTGTAGGGAGATTGTCTTACTTTCTGATGTGTCTGTGGGACAGGAAGTAAATATAAATCAGACAGGAAAAAAAAAATACATTTGTAAATATATATTATTTTTTACTGTAGCTGACATCATGTCATGATGATATTGATGTTAGAAATGATGAATTATGGCGCATATTTTATTGTGTTATATCATTTTAGATGGTTGTTCTTAGGCAAAGTGTATTATGAAATTATTTCTGAAAGCATTCAACAAATAGACCTTTTCTGTGTGAAAAAATGTATAGATTAATATTGCTGCCTGTATTGAATATTACATCAATTTTTCTTTTGCAGCAGTTCTGCGATCAACAAGCACTGGGAAGCAGAACTGGCCACACTTAAAGGAAATAATGCCAAGCTCACAGCAGCTTTGCTGGAGTCCACTGCCAATGTTAAACAATGGAAACAACAGCTTGCTGCATATCAGGAAGAAGCAGAGCGTCTCCACAAGCGGGTTGGTACTGAGTTACTGATGTCCTCTACCAACACTGTATTGGGGAACTGCAGCAAATGTGGTATTGCTTGCTATGTCAATAGGAATCGACATATATTGTTTGTTTCCCATGTACCAAAGGGGCAGAGTGAAGACAGTGTAACCCTCAGTGCAGAATTACTTTACTGTACACATAGATGATTTTTATTACTTACATAGCAATTAGGCTGGAAAGACATAATGCTTTGCATTGCACATTATCACTCGAACAGACATAGATAGATTGGATGTGTTGGTAAATACCAATCGAAGATATATAAGTTATGTTGTATGCATGAAAGATCCAGTAAATTCAGTTGAACGTTCCCATTTCTACTGTGGATCTTCTTGTTCCCTACCCCACCATAAGAGGTGCACAATTATGGTCACGTGTGTGCTGTGTTTAAATAAATCAAATCATAAGGGTAGGCTGGTCAGAGGCAACATTGTCAGCACGTCTGCTTGTGTATTCTAGACAATAAATCTTAACACTAAATTGGCTTCAGCAGCACCATATAGTTCATGCACATATTGCTAAAAGTATTCTCTAAAAAATGCTCAAGATTTCTGGGTTTGGAGTGCAATAATTTTTTGCAGATTTTAACAATTCTACCTCCTCCTCTTTCTACTAGAACCAATAAAATGTGGGAAGGGGTTGGGCTGGCAATTGACACTGCAGGGAAGTGTCACATTTGGCATATTAAAGTACACATTTTGGTGCTGATCACAGGTAATTATATTATTATAAATATGTAATCATGAGTACTTAAAATGTTTTCAATGCAATATTCGAATAAAGCAACTTGTGTTTTAGGTTTGACAGTCCTTGATGTAACTAGCACAAGTGAAACATTCCATAAAAGTACAGTGGAATGTTCAGATTGTACAGCAATCTCTCTGCTTCTTCTCGGGTAATTATTCCTTTTGAACTTATCTTTACACAGGTGAGCGAATTAGAATGTCTCAGCAGTCAAGCGAATGCAGTGCAGACGCACAAAACAGAACTTAATCAGACAATACAAGAATTAGAATCTACCCTGAAAAAGAAAGAGGAGGTATTTCATCATTTAAATCAATAGGTTTTTATTGTGTCTTTTTTTGTACTGTACACTGGAAGTAAATGTGAGAGTTATTTTATTATATTGTTTTTATTTCACAGTATTTACATAGCGCCATCATATTACGCAGTGCTGTACATGTCACTAGCTGTCCCTCAAAGGGCATAATGTCCCTATCCCAGTCATATGTCTTTAATACAGGAGGAGAACATGCAAACTCCATGCAGCTAGTGTGCTGGCCAAGATTCAAACCTGGGACCTAGTGCTGCAAAGGCCAGAGCACTTACCCCTGAACCACCATGCTGCTATAGTCTGTATTAAAATAAATCGAAAGGTACACAGGGTTGGATAAACATTAATTGTATGCATTTATAAGATATGTAGGTTTCTTTACGTACATTTCAGTATTAATCTGCTAACTTAGTGAAATATTCATGGCAGAGCACAATGCCTTATTACTGCCATCAATGAGCAGCTCTGTGACCCTGTTACATGGAAATTGCTTATGTACAATCATCTTTCTTCTTGCTAGATACCCATGGTATGCTACTACAAAATTTACACGTCATAAATCTGTCCAAATGCCAGTTAACTGGTGCAGCAAAATGGGTCCATTTATAGGTCACAAGTTTTAGACTGTTTTGATAACAAAAGATACAACTGTATGTTGGATTTTTCATATCCAGCCAATTCTGCTTTGATATTGGCCAGCATTGGTATCTCTGCATCATTATAATTTTCAGCGATTTATAATCTTAATATATTTATTACATATATATGTTCAATGTTTTTAAAATTAGATTAGTTGCTCCTGAAAGTCTTTTATTATGTGAGGACATATAAGTTCCTTTTCTAGCTATGTGTATATGATCAATGGGGCTCAACCTCATAGAGTGTGGGACCAGTGATTTCGGGCAGGTTTACCTAACATGTTCCTTCCGGTCTCCATCCACACTGTCCACAGTCTCTGGTCGTCTTCTATAGTATGCCTGCTTCTCTGACAGCCTTCATTACATATTCTGAATAATATAAATTACTGCTCGGTTATGTCTGCAGGTTGAGTCTGCAGGTGAGACCCCCTACATCCAGTAAGCTGACTGGTGACCACCAGTGTTCCAGAGTTTGGGCATGCATATGCCAAATGCACAAAAAAAAATGTTTTTTCTAATTTTATTTACTGAGCAGTTTATTATGTTGAAATCCCATGGGCCCCATTTACCTTCTATCTATAAAAACATTCTCAGAATAAATACATAAGTAATCCTCAGTAATACTTTTAGTATTATATGTACTGCCTGGTCAAAAAATATATATTTTTTTTAAATTTTGTTTAATTGAATTTGACTATGGCACGCATTCTCAATGGTAATATTTTGATAATCTCAAGCAATATTGCAACATTTATTTCCATTCAGAGTTGCATATTTTACACCCCGTACAAAGAAGGTACCCCATGGAAAGAAGGTAATAGCAAAAACCAAGCTCTAGTTTAATTTTTCTATATGGTCACTTACGTGTTTATTGCTGTCAGCTTGTCAGAACCAATCTTTTCTAATTGTAAAGCTTGCGATAGGTCACCTCAAGTAAAAAAAGGCCAATTTCTTTTGGGCCTATGGGGTTAAGGGGCCCAACTATGACTGCTTCTCTCTCTTATTTAGTAGTTGTTTTCAAATTGTCGCCCATAAAATTTAGCTAATTTTCACCTTTCTTTATGATGTTTTTGATTCTAGTAAGAATCCAAAAATTCCAAAATTGTAAAACTTTACTTGGAATAAAACAACATTGCATAAAGTTCAAAAATTAAACAATTTATTGTGATCCCTTTTCTCTGTGGCATTTGTTAGCATATATGGAAGAGCGGTGATGATGGTCACAGTGCAGTGACTGTCTGAAACTTAATATTATTGTCTGCTGTGTTCTAAAATATGATTTTGTTTTACATATTTTGTCATCTGTCTTTTAGGAAATAGAAAGACTAAAGGAAGAAATTGAGCACGCAAAAGAGTTGCAAGAGCAAAGAGATTCTCTGAGCCAAAAATTACAGGTACTTGTCATTACACATATGGTACTTGCTGGGGGGGAGTCAAAGGTTACACAAAGTCTGCTTCACTTTGATTGATGTCTACATTCACACAGGCCAGGTATAGTACAGGTTCATGTTAGAACTCCAAGTAAATTTAGTTCTGTTACTTGGAGAGCTGTTGTTTAGTATGAGAGGGTTAGTGGCATTTTAAAAATGCTCCCACTTGTTCATTACATATATACAAGGACATGCACCTGCTCACTTGATTACATCCCCTGAGGCCATTATACTGTGGAGATTGAAGATTTTAAGAATGCATGTTAAACCCCTTCTCAGGACTAGAGTTCTGCAAAAAAAAAAAAACAAGATAGACCATGTGCTAAGTTGGCAGGGCTGGCAAAAACAGCCATGGTTTCCCACAAAATATGGTGCTGATTAGTGAAATGTTCTAGACTGTTTCCTTGCCAGCCAGAGCAGCCCCGTGTTTAGTTTTTTGTTGCTAATGTTCCCCAGTTTGTTTATGACTGTACAGTATGTACTACTCTTCTAGCCATCTTATTACATCATATTATGTGTCATTTTGTGATACTAAGGCTCACCATTGGAGCAGGAGGAAGAGTGGCACAAGATAGTTGTCCATGGGGACCAAAGTATAAATCTAGCCTTTCACATTTATTGTACAACATCCAAACGTACAGATTACCCCACCTAAATGCATAATCCAAGTCCCAACTCACACAAATTCTTACATGATAGTGGACATCTCATCTGCAACCATACCTTGTCACCTAAAGGATAACTGTACATTGGCTTTGTTTTACCCTGATCATTATTACTAAGCCACACTGATTTAACCATGGGGCAACTTCATACTGTTTGTTTTTTCTATAGACCAAAATGTGATATCTCAAGGGCCTTTAGTTATATGTACCATTCCCCAGTAAGTTTGGTACCTGCATTGACAGACACCTTCTTACCTCATTTTCCATTCTTGAATTTCATTACATGAAGAGATCTCAGTTGTCTACTTTCCCTCTTCCATATTCAAGTGACAACTTTAAGAAAACAGTTTACTTAAACTAAAATGTAAAATCTGCTTATGCATTCACTTTCTCACTATCATCAAAAGACTATTAATATAGACTGATAAGATTCTAATTGCACTGTTCATCCAGAAGCCGGTATCATGGACACAGCACTCTTGGTTGAATGAATATGAAGGAACGTTTGATAAGTGTTAAATAATTAATCTGGAATGAAGCTTGGAAATATACAAAGTAATAAAGACAGTTACAAAAATAAAATACCAACATGAAAAAATGCCCCTCCTGCTTAAAAAGTGCAAGCAAGAAAGGTTTTGTTTTATGGCAGATGAGACAAATGTCTCTTTTAGAATAATAGATGCAAACTCTTTACAGAATGCTTTTCAACATTTGTATTCGTGGCTCAGTGATCAGGATATATGGTGGGGTGAATGAACATAGGAGAAAAACCAAAAGCAGAAATAAGCTGGTTAGAAAATTCTGGACCATGTGGGGAACTCGTGGCTGTGACATTGCGGTTGGCATCCTTTTAGCGTAGCTCTCTGTAGATAGTTATTACATCAGTTTCTGAACATTGCCCCTTGTGCCGTTCACATGGATAAAGCCAAGCTGGGATTGCCTTGCCCTGTTGAATACTTCAATATGTAACATTAACAGTGAGAACAGAATTTTCTTTATGTCCCATTCCCATTTTATCTTGCTTTTTATAACATCTGAATGTGGTTCACAGGGTACATTTAGTATAAAGCCAACACAAATGAAACATTGACTCTGTTAATTTAGGAATATTTATCTGCATAAATATGGAAATTATATCCCCTATCAATGCATATAGATATTCAATAAAAGATGGTTCATGCACAAATAATAGCTAGTCATTCAAACTGTTTAATTAAGAAAACAAGGTAAAACAAAGTACACAGCAATATTGTTTGATATCTACACATAGGAACTTCAATCAATTATTTAAATATCACATGGACATAAAGTTATTAGTAGTAACCCCTGTAATAATCTAGTAACTTACTTAGTACGCAAATCAGTAATTACAAAATGGCAAAGGAATGCAGTAATATTATAGACACCCATAAGACTACAATCAGGAATATCTTATAGCTACCTGCTAAGAGGTTAATGGGTACCTCAGGAGCCTACTTCCTTCCGAAGAGGACTCCAAAACTGCTTACTTATGGATACCCTCAGGAGACAAAGAGAGCCAGCAAGCAAGAGAGGAGAGCAAGTAAGATGACTATTGGTTACTGTAACTTCAGGAATTTACTAGGCCTCCTAGCTAAGTTGATATGGGAAGCTGCAGACAAAGCCAGGCAGGGTCATCTAATTTTAGTTGTCACCAAAAGGTCTGGATGGGCCATCAACCCAACCCATCCGTTCAATTATGCCTCCATCTTCTGCTGACTCAGGCTTGATGGATTTATTTCCCCTTGAAGGCCCTACTGGTGATCTGTTTTATCATCTGTTTGTTACTTCTGTGAAGTCCTACACTTGGAGACTCCCTAGGAAGGCCAGAGGCCAGTACAAAGATAAAACAGGTTTCATGTTTACCCACAACATTCCTGCACTGTATTCCTGTATTGTTTCATGCTACTTAGATACAGTCTAGCTATTAGGATTTATCCTACAGTGTACTATATACATTTATCCCCGCACACATACCTATACATAAATATATATACACATATCTATTTACATATTCGTAAACAATCTTTGGGTGCAACAGACCCCCGCTTGTGGCTATCCAAGCATTAGCCACACTAGAACAATGATTGTTTATGTCTGGATTCCATTCATTATTCTCAGTTCTTCAGTTATTAGCATATGCAATAAAACTTTCTTTGAAAGTTAGAATAAGTCTCTGATATGTTAAAAAGAGAAAGGCAACTTAGGTAATTTCCCGCAGTCTATTGTGCTTTCTTAAACAGTCCATAATTTTTAATGATTGTGGTAGCAAAGTCAAATATTATAGATTTATAAGATTTATGCCCAAGCGATCCATTAATCAAGTCCATCATAGGCATGGGCACTCTGTGCCTTTAGTTTAAATATTTCTTGATTGCAGACACTCACAGCTGTAGGTTGGTAGGCCTTGGAATCCGCCAGTCACCTAAGGATACTTACGGCACATGCATTAAAATCAGCACATGTCACTTCCAGGAGAAGCCTTTGTCAGGCCAATTGAACATTTCAAAAACTTTTGTCAATAATACTTTGAGGATTATTGTTGTAAATGATACAATATACTAAGACATAAGACTGAGACCTGTCACATTGCTTATACTATTTTATCTATATATCTATACTACCAGATACACTACCTGTAGCCATCACCACATCATCAGACTTACACACCTTTCATCAGTCTGGCAGTATGCCTGCCAATCCCTTGGCATGCCTTCTGCTGTGCATCCTCCCCATATGTGCTGTATCAGCAATACTGACAGTGTACCGGAATATGTGTCTAGCTTGGCAGGAATCCGAGCTGGGGATTGACCATTACCTTGTAAAGCAGACACCTTACAAGAATATGCGTCCAGCCTGGCAGAGTCCCGGGCTGGGGACTGACTATTACCGTGTGCTGCAGACCACAATAGTGCACGAACCCCATGACTTGGGCACTCAGGTACACTGAATCCTCTCGTTCCTCTGGGAGAGGTCACATTAATAGGCAATTGCAAGGAAACAAAACAAGTTCATCCAGAATCAGACATGGAATCAAATCCAGAAAAGTGTGTCCAAGGAAGAGGTCCTCAGTGGAGGCTAGCCTCAGGCAATGGTAGCCTAAGTACAATGGTACTGATTTATATTACTCACTATATACTAAGGTCTCACCAGTCTAAGTATCATAAACAAGTCTGATCCGTTTAACTCAGTATCTGTAACCAATATGGCACATATTAGAACTGTACTGGGAAGTTGCTCATAATCAATACTCAAACAATCAATAAAAGTGTGAAGAACTGAAACACTCATTACGATAAATTGGTAATATTTTCCTTTTGTGGGGTAACTCTGATTACAGATATAACCAATGTAAGGGGATCTTCTTAGATTAATGTTATCAATATCAAGTGTGAACAAAGTCAGGGGACCTTCTCAGATTATGGGAAAATATTTTTAATATTAAGTACACCTATCTCCCCCCCTTGAGTAACTTCCAGTAAACACACCTCCCCCTTTGAGTAAATCCCAGACAAAGGAATATGGATCAGATATAAAATAAAGAAAATAGAACTGTGTGCTTTTGTCAGAGACATTCTGACAAAACAACAATAGGGTAAAATTTCCAAAAACTTTAGCTCACAGGGAAAAAAGGTAATACAGATTTAATACTTCCTTAACTTCCTTTCTTAACCCATTTAACTTTTATTGTCAAGGAGCATTGAATCTATATTTTTAACCAAAAATTAAATGTCTGCCTTTTAAAATCGAGCAATAAAAAAAGTTCTGGGAAAGAATGACCTTCCCTTTAAATGGTCCTTTCCTAAAGGCAGTTTCTCTAAAAGACTAGTGATTTGTATGTTAATGAATCACTTAACAATGTGCAAGTCAGGCCCAAAAGGGAAAAAGAAAACAAAAGAATGCAGCTACCAAAAAATTTTTGAATTGTTTTCCAACCTGACTGCAATTATACGATTGGAGGCTTGTCCTTAAAACACACCAAAAATTAAAATGAAATGAAATATTAAAATAATACTAATTGGTATTAATCAACAGTATTTGTATAATACCAACATATTATACAGCGCTGTGCATTAAGTAGCACTGTACATAAAAAAGAGCAAAGCCAAGTACTGTGTGTTTTAGGGTCCTCTAGTTTTACCTGTCCAGGTCATACCAAGATTCCATCGTTGATCAGTATTTTCCCTAAAATACAAAACTTCCAAGTTATAACTATAAATACAAAACTTCCATTAATAACATTGCACTCTCTGTGGGAGGTTCCCAACAGCTTGGCCACTTATTCCTGACAATCTAAAATTCATAGTTCCCCTGTACTCTCCTTTAAAAGCTCTGAACTCTTCTAAGAATCTGTTTAGTTGAGTTTTCAGTTAGTCATTCTCAGCCTGTAAAGAATTGTTTTCTGCCTTTGTATTTTTGAGAGAGACCCCTGGCTTGTGCTTATGAGGATGGGTCGCCCAACATGGTGAATACACCTCAGTATCACGTCTGTATGTTTTATATGGACGTTGGTTTATCCTCTTTTCAGTACAAAGGGACAAACAAAATCTGGCAATGTGGCCAAATAGTCCACAAGCATAACATCTTATCTTGTGAAAGGCATTAACACATTTACGTACCCCTGACACAGGTTTAGGCTGAGGACCTGGAATATATGGAGCCTTTGATGACTGCTTACAGTACAAAGGAATGGTTTTATTAGAGATCTGACCTTCCCTACAAACACTGGATGAGGACCTTATCTCACTATACAAACAAGACACACCAGTTTCATTTGCAGGTGGGGGTTGTACAACTCTCTTTGCCTAAAGACATAGAAGGACCTTCTATTCTATTAACAAACTGATCCTTCTCCAGAGGCAATGTTTTGTTCTCTCTTTCCTTTTGCTGGTTACTCTTGGCAATGGCAGTAGCCTTACTGATGGACATGTCATCTGCACAAGCTGGTGCAGTGTTTTTATCTTGGTCCAATTGGTTAGAAATGGCCGCCCTTCCTTTCAGAACAGTAATGGTTTGTATCAGCCGTGCCTCTCTCTGCTTGCACTTGGTGTGGTCAATGGGTTTGCCTTTTTTCATTTCTGCGATTTTCTCTTGAGCAACTTTATAGGCACTAGTAAGGTGACCAAACAGTCTCAGATTTCACCAATAACTGCTTGTATTTAATTAATTCACCTTGAGCAGATCTATAAATTTTACCTTGCTCTTCATGAGAAGATCTGATCATCTCATTTAAGGTGGAAGTCTTATTTAACTGATTATGTAAGTTTTGGTTGTCTGCTTCTATTTTTATTCTTTTCTCTTCAGAACTTTGTACCAGGTCTTCTAATTTCTTATATCTAGCACTCATGGCCACGGAGGCCACATACATGCCTGCCATTGCTAGACTTTTTAACTTCTTATTCTTTTTACATGTCTTAGTTTGTTGGTCGAATCCTGCACATACGACCATGGTGCTTCCTGGCCTTTAGCATCTGAGGCAAACTCATTACTTTTATGCTTAAGAGTGTATGCTGATACAAAACTTTCCAATGTGGACAGTGCAGCCATCTCCCTCACTTGTGCACTGAATTTACAATTGGCCTGCTCACCCAATGAGTCCTTCTCACTAAATTAGTCTATACACAGATCATAGCCTAATAGCAACAAGTCTCACTCACACAGTGAGTGTATGGGGAATAGCACTGATAAGTTTGTTTAGTTAACAATGGAGGGGTTAAGGCAAGGCTAAAGGTACAAATATATTTTCTTTACCAGAGCAATAAACTTGACCACTTCTGGTAAGGCCAAAGACCTACTATAATGTCTCAACTATGGATTCCTTTGAAAAAAACGGACTGCAAACAAAGTCTCAACCCCAGATAAAAATCAATCTTTAGTATTCAACAAAATGTATATACCAACCCAGAACAAAAGGTAATAGCTGATAAAGTTATGCAACTCTAGGCTCAAACTGCTAACACAAGTTTTACAACAAGGACTGGAGAGGGGAAGGGCAAGTGTGCAGCAGTGTCCTTTGCCTTAGAAAAGTACAATAGTCATGTTTGCTTAGACATTCATTAATCTTCCCGGATGGCTTGGTGAACAATCTTGGGGGGCCACTACGCACACGCTAGTTTATCTCCCGAGACAAAAATCATCTGCAATCACGTATGCTCTCAAGTAACAGTAGTCTAGAATGTGTATGCAGCTTAAGTGTATGCAGAAAAAAGAATGGGTTGGAGAAGGTCAGTAAGTGATAATAGAATGGCAAGAGAGAGTAAAGGTGCGTACACACTTCCAATTTTTATCGTTCAAAATGAACGACGAACGAACGATCGATTGGGCAAAAATCGTTCGTAAAAAAAGTAACCAACGACGCCGACGAACGAGGAAAGTCGTTGGAAACGAACGACCGGACCGGCGGATCGGATTGGACGACGATCATGACCATCGTTTGTGTGTACGATCGTTCGTTGATCGTCCATGGTCTGAGCATGCGTAATAAACGAACGTTCGTTCACTTTCCTGTCGTGCACATAGTTCCTCTATCGCTCAAACGATCGTATCTATTGTGTGTACAATATCTACGAACGATCGTGTCGTTATCTGTATGTGCAGGATCGGTGCTATACGATCGTTCGTAGATATCGTGCAGGATCGTTCGTCGTTCATTTTCCAACGATAATAATTGGAAGTGTGTACGTAGCTTAACATCAGCTTATACCTGTAATAAAATACTTCCCCCTGATTACATCACCCTAGCCTAATCAAAGCCATTTTATTGGAGCACACAAACTTCTTTTAAAAAGTAACTAAAATGCAATTTTAACATATAGCCTATAATCCTTCCCACAAGCATTCAGCAAACACACCAATACAGAATCCGAAGCTTGGTTGTTATAAGTCAGGGCTTTTCTCTTTTTCTCACATCATTTAAACATGCAGACCTAAGAGTTCAATGCAGCAACTTCATTCTATTTAACATTATTCCTAATTATATTTTCTTTTCTAACTTTAGGAGGTGGAGACACGTAACAAAGACCTGGAAGGACAGCTGACCGACCTAGAGCAACGTTTGGAGAAAAGTCAGGGTGAACAGGAGGCATTTCGCAATAACTTGAAAACTCTTTTAGAAATTCTAGACGGAAAAATCTTTGAACTCACTGAATTGCGAGACAACCTGGCCAAGTTGATAGAGTGCAGTTAAAGAGGTGAAAAGGGCTGCCACCACCAACCTTCTTCAAGATACACCGTCTCCATTCACGGCACGGTGGTGGGCTCTGCATCAGAGCTGCACAATACCTGTATGGGAAAATTCCTTTTCCGAGAGTTTAATTGCAAATTTCGTAGTTGGCTGAAGTGTGAAATTGAGACTTGCTTTATTAGCTAACAGAAAGGAAATTAAAAAAAATAAAACTTGAATTACAAATTACCTCCTTATTCCCTTATTGGCCATAACGAACTTTAACGCATTCAGTGCTAGATCGTCCGAAACGCTAACCCTGAATGTTTACAATTATTACCAGTAGTTTAATGCAATCCACCTCTGGTTTGCTAACAGACAGAAAAAAATAATAGTGTCCAGTGTTTTTTTTCAGACATATGTAGAATTTTTATTTCATTTTCTAGGGTTTATTTTAATCTATTTTCTTTTTTTGGAATACCTGCCTGCAGTGTTTTGTGCAAAAAAAAAAAAAAAAATGACCTTAGTGATGGGGTGCGCCCTTTTTTTTTGTTGTAATCTGAACATTTTCTCAGGATATTTTTGCACTGTCAGAAAAAAGTGCATTACTAATTTACCTAACCAGGATTAAGACAGACTACATCTTTACCTGAAAATGCTTACACTCTATCCTACCCGTTGTATAATGTTCTTCCTTTTTTTCTACTGGAAGCTGTTTCTTTTGGATTTATTTTTTCTTTTCTTTACTACTGTGTCCAGTGTAAAGTTGATCTTTTTAGTTCAATTTTTACACTATTTTCTTTTCATAAAGGGTCTCATTTTCTTATACACTGTAAAGCCAACTCCAAAGGCAGCTGAACACTAGGGAGATTAAAGTTGTTAAATCATTATATATATATTTGAAGAGCGTTATGAAGAATATTTATCAAAATTTTAATGTATGGACTTTAACTGCTTACCAGTATGTTTCAAGATGAATGCAACATGTTTACTTTTTGTCTTCTTAAAAACCATTATTTCTGAGCGTCTCATGCATTTCAATGTATGTAGTAAGCGATAATAGGATATCCTGTCTGTTTTGAATTATAAGGATATATATCGCTGTTGGAAAGCTAATAATTTAAAAAGGTCAGACTGGAAACTCTACTTATTTACCCTCCTTCAGGGTTTAGCCCCTTCATCCACAATATATACAATAATTTTTCAAGGATTTACTATATACTCTATATGACCGACCGTGACTTGTTAATTAGTGGTAAGGAAACATTTGTTACTCTGTAAAAATAAAAAATTGCAACCTTCATTCCCTCCTTCACATGCCTGCAGCAGATAGTGGTTGGTTACCCCTATGTGCGTTAACATGAGATTCTTTTTGTAAAGGCAACATAGAACTTTTAATAAAATTAAAAATGGGCTGCCAACAGCACATGACAAACCAGACATCTACGTTCTCTGTACCATAATACACACATGACTCCCATGTGTGCAGTGGGGTATCAGTCAGACCCCCCATGTGTGGATTGGGGTGTGATGTTAGCAAGGTGTCATTAAAAATAACAACATCACACCGCCAATCAAGCATTATGGAAAGCCCTTTACCACAACACATAGGCATAAAACTGGCCTTAAAATATGTATTGTAGCACTTAATTATTAGCACATCTGCACTTACATTTTTCTTTTTCCCCCTGCACAGTCCCACAAATATATGTTTAGACTACCAGTAACATTTACCCAGCTTTTTGTGGTGGTGTGGTAACTATACTGCTCAAGTCTATAGCTCAGTGTTTCTCAACCTGGTTATGTGGAACCCTAGGGTTCCTCCAGAGGCTACAGGGGATTCCTTGAGCAATGAACAGTTTGTACCTCTCAGGTCAGTCTAACAGATTCCAGTGATCTTTTTGGCTATCTAAAAGGGTAGAAGCCCTCCTAATGGCCAGAAGATTAAGAGGAATTCTTCTGTTAAATATCACACTAATATACTGTGAGCTGTAGATATAGTAATTATAGCCAGGGTTCGCAGAAGACCTAAAAGTTCTTTAAAGGCTTCCCCCATGTTAAAAAGGTCGAGAAACACTACTATAGCTTGTCACTCAGCATCTACCTACATCCAGTCCTGCCCACTGCTTTCTGGATTGACAGCACTGCCCGTGTTCTGAAAACCCTGCCAATGTAAGCTGCAGTAAGGGAAGATAAAGAAAGTTTTTGTTTAATTTAGGAGGCTTGTAGTCTCTTGTAGGCTCTTGTAGTATTAGCTGGATTTTGTACTTGTATACATTAGTCTTTATTTGTATTTTAAAGCTAACCTGTCACATCAGAGGAAAGATTGCAATGTCCTATTGTGTGGATTAGATGGACAGTGTAGAAAGTTTCATTTTTTTTTCATTCAATTTGCATTTTCAGTGGTTCAGTAACTGACATTATCTAAATCTCCAATTTATTGCAGCAGGCACCACTTTGTCAAATCAAAATAGCTGCAGGCTCAGTGAAATGACCATTACTTTGTAACATCTGTACACTGACAGACCTAAATGAAACACATTAGCTTAGGGCCTATTCACATATATGGGCTGCTTCAGTGCATGTGCGTTCCCGAGCATACCTGTGCATATGTTAGGACAACCCAATCTTTTTAGATGGGCAGCCTAAGGCTCCACAATGGTCCAAAAATGTAACCTGCACTATTTTCAGGAGTACACTCCAACGCACAATGCATGGGATATATGTTACCATGCAGGTTTCAGGAACACACACATTATCATGCATGTTCCCACAGCACATATATGTGAAACGGGTGGTATTTATTTAATGAACCTCTGTATTTCCTAGCTCTGTCTTTTCAGGGATAAGTCTCCTTTACACTGAGATGTGTAAAACATATTTTAGAAGTCTTGTAGAAGTCATGTATGTGACATAATGCACACATTTTATTCATTTGGGTCTATGGAAGTAAACAGATCGTTGATGTCTGGACGAGTTTTATTAAATTCACATTAACAAATTCCAGACCTTAACTATTTAGCTGTAAAATGGCACCGATGTTGCAGCCTTTCACCTAAACTTAAATCTTGGACAAACAGGGATTAATTTCTATTTATTAATTATGGTCCCTAGAAAAGCTCAGGTCTAGGACTCAAGGAACTCCCCAGGGATACAGAACAAATTAAAACCTAGCAGCACTGATAGTCTGAACTGGCACTACTGATAGTTTAGAAACATTTAAGCTAAATTTATATGGGCCTTTTTACCCAGCATTAAAACCCAGCCTCTAAACACCCATGTTAAAAAACTGTATTTATTTCAGTGCTCCAGTACATACTAGAGTGTTTTGGGGAGCTTGGACATAAAGAAAAAGGAACTTTACAGCACTTTTTTAAGTGCTTATAAGATGTTATAAACACTTCTATTGGAACCAATGAGTAGGGAGGTAAAAGCATTTATCCACCAATAGAACCATTTATAAATGCTACTATTTAAACCAATGAGGGCATTTATAAGTGTTTAAAATATCAAAGACTTTAAATACTTATATAAACACATTCCACGCAGCATAGGGGTTTGTAAGCTTCTTATACTATGCACTTGCATTAAAGTATCTCTAAACATTTATATAAAAGCATTCAAACACAATATAGGTGTTTTCAAGTGTTTAAAAAGAATGTCACTGAAGATTTAGCAATAAGGACTGGTCATGTAGACTTTACAAAACAAAAAGATTTTCCATTACAGTCAACAGTGAATCGGGGTCCTAGAATTAGTGTTCTATATGGACGGCATTCCTGTCTTCTGGTGTGTCCTTGTTCAATTATTGTATACACATCTGTGCTGATAACACAGCATTTGTTTTAAAACAACACTTATAGAAGAGCTATTAAATGAACAAGGACACTAGTATATTGGGGCTTATATGAAAAGAGAAAGTGGATCCAGACATTTATGATTCATGTGAGTTGACTGGTCATTCTTTAAGGAACAATTAATACAAAAATGTCATCCTACTGGTGGAGAGTTATTGGAAAAAATGTAATGAATCAGGAAATAATGCAGAATATTCAGTCCAGACTTGCTATGTTGAATAAAGAAACTATTGGAGTGCATAAAAAGAATACACGTGATAAAAAATACAAAAAGAAACAACACAAAATACATTTAATAGATAAAAAAAAACATTTTACAAATAAACTTTTATAGTTACCATTTTCCAGACTAATCAAATTAAAAATAACATTAAAAATAATGATAACATTCAAAATTAAAAATAACATTTTCAGTGTGCAACTCAGAAAGTGGCAAGAAACTGTAAGCAGGTGGGAGCCCCTGTATTGTGACCCAAATCTTCAGTAACCACCCAAAAACAGCCGGGAGGTTACTCAAAAGTGCCAGTACACACAGCTAAAAGGGGCTGAGGAGAACATGGCATTTCTAGTTTCTATGTGACAATTGCATAGTAAAAGGTCCATTACAATTTTATAAAATCAACCTCAAGCCAGAGTTCAAGAAAAGTAAAATCAAGTTAAATTCTCCAAAAATGATTTAGAGCTGAGCTCCAGGCAAATTACTAAATACACAAATGACATGTATATAGAGGAGTTGTTTACCTGCCAAAAGTATTTATTTTTCCATCCATTCACTCCTGATATTTACACAGTGCCCCAAATACAGCCATGCTTAGCAGTGATGGGAGAAGCAACACAAAGTCACTCTGTGTTCCTCACCTCCACCTATCTACCTGCTTTTTACACTGAAACACAGCTGATTGGCTCTTTGTGATGCTTCTCCTTTCCCTCTTTTAACTCCAGGTATTTAAACTGCTTCCATTAAAACAAACACAAAGACTTAAAAATGTAATAATAATTATAGCGCCAAATAAATGTGTCTATTTTTTTTTCTGCCTTCAACAGTAGGCCCAAGTGTTGTAGCCAGGGCTTATTTAGACACAAGCAGCCTCCATGGACCTACACTGAGGCCTGAGAAGGAGAGGTCAGTTTTTAAATAAAAGTGTAAAATTCAGAATATGTTTAAAATTGTACCTAGGCACTTACTAGATTTATAGGGCAACATACTGCATAATAGATAGATCTGGATAAAAGTTAAACATTTGCCAGGTGTTACTGATGTCTGGGATAAGAAGTGATGGGAAATACAAAAATAAATATTTGCTAGAAAGGATAAACTTTTACTGATGTTGGGAGGGTTTCCTTCAGAATTCAGTTCTGTCTGAAATATTTTCTTAGTGTTATCCAAAAAAGGGATAGACGTATAGTTCTATCACCTCAACGGGAATCTCAGTATAAACCAAAACCTCAAAATGTACCATCTGTCATTATTAGGGGCATTTACATTGTTGTTGCATTGTAAAGCAATAATGCCGAATATTGTATCTGTTATTATTTGAGATATATATTTGTTGAGGCTGGTACATTATTGGTGCAATCTCTGCCTTAAACACATACTATAGAATATACAATATATTATACAGAATCAGCCTCAAACATACTTGTGGCATCAAACTTTTTTTTGGTATCATAGAATAAAAAGGACAAGCTATATACTGTAACTTAGTAATTTCTGTGCCTGGGAAGACCATATCACAGCGTCCATATCACAGTATCAGAGTGATGACAACCATTGTGTTGGATTTTCTTAAGAAGTCTACGCTGTTTACACTGTTTACTCTGCAAAGGATAAATAGCTTAATGAATACAGTAAAAATTCACTTGAATTAAAAATTCTATTAAAAATTCAATTGAATACCCAATCACATGCAAGAAAATGATTGATGGCTGCCCTTAGCAGACCTAATCCTTGTTCACTAAGCTAAGGGTATTGTCCTTTGCAGAGTAATATCACAGCCTGTACTCCTTTAGTAAATCAACCCTATTAACTAGTAACCTATGAGACTAAATTTGACTCCTATGGAGGACCATAAAGGTTAAATGAATGTAATGAATACTAAACAAAGTAAGGACTTTCACAGGACTGCTTCACTAACAGCGCAAAAGTAGCTTCAAGTTGTAAAGGTTTCACGACTTGCATGTTCCAGAAGGATAAAACGTCATACATCATTGTGCAGTATGCAGAGTACAACAGAAAAGCATAATAATTTGGAGAGGCAGCCGATTAGGTGCTAAGAGCGTGACGAAGGAGAACTGCCCCTCCAAAGCGTTATGCTTTTGATCTATATAAAATAAAATACTTTTCATCCCTTTTTGAATATGCACATCATAAGTCTTTACCTTTAAAAGCAGCAGGGGCTTTTTTTCTATATTTTCTATAAAAACCAAAGGAGATTTACACATGGTTTATTCTGTCGCAAAAGGCTAAATTAGAACAGTTTTGCTGCACTTTTACTACTAGTAAGTATAGTGAAATATTTTACTTACTAGGTGTACTAGCATACTTATACAACCTCAGATTGGCTGTCTTCATTTTATACTAGCGATTAATATCACACCAAAAAGACATTTCAACTTCCTAACTGTATGCATACCCCTCTTGTAATGTGAAGGTACTGAAGTGGTACCACTAAACCTTTATCATAACTTGTCTGTCCAAACATTAGTAAAGTTAGTCCACCAAGGCAGCATAACTATTAGGGGATGAGGACTCCAATGTATGGAGGTCACTTGAGAAATAACCTTGAAAGCTTCTCTAAAGACCACCAACACAAAAACTGATAATACTTTTTATTTTTCAGATATATCTCTATGTCTTTAATTTTATTAATGTCTTACGGATATACTGACCCTCCTGTTTCGTTTGTCTTTATACATTTTTGGTAGGAGATCTCTCCATAGTATTTTTCATTCCAATTTTGCCAAAAGGGCCAAATGAAGCATTCCCTCTTACCAGCATGACAACCCAATATTATTTGTTGGTTTTAGAAACTTTCAGGGAGAGTGTGACACAATCAGTTGGTTTTAGTTGAATTTTTTTTATAGGGATATTTTTCATCTTCAGTATAGAAATGATAAATGAAGGCTTTCACCTTTTCACCTGATCTTTAGTTAGCCTACCTAAACCTTTTGTTCCAGTTTTCAGTGAATCTCATTAGGCTAATAAGATTCTTTCACCTTCCAGGGGCAATATTGACCAATATGAGGACATTTTTACCATCAGAAATAATGCAGCAGATGAAATCAGACTTTCTTGTTGTCTTTGATATAGATTAGGCGTGGGACACGAATCTCTAGGGAAGTTAACTTTCTACAGAGCCTATGGTATGCCCATTTAAGTCAAAAATCTTGCTATCTTGTTTAGTGCTGAGAGCAAAAGAAAATACCTGTTGACAATGGTGGGACAATTAGCTTTGTTGCACCTCTGTGGGAGGGTGGCCCAGGAAGGTCACCTAGTATAAGGCCCAGAAATTTCTGATGGCAGCCCAAGCTAAATCAATATAATTTTCAGAGAATATCCATAGCTGAAAATTATAATTGCCCACTGTGAATCAGATTTTGGTGGCTTCAATGCTTTAAATAACTGACCAGAAATGAATACTGGAACTCCTATTTCTATGAGACTCAAACAGCACCAAAGAGTATCAATATGGCAGCAAGACAACTAGTGTCTTTAGAAGGTCAGCATTATTCTGTTATGACAGGTCCACTTTCACACCTTACTGAGGATGAAGGGGCTAAACACGTATTTAGTATAAATTAATGAATGTCAATCCTTTTTAGATCCACAGCCAGCATTACTCACTGTTAAACTCACTGTTAAAGAAAAACTGAAAACTTGGCTTGATTCAGATTGTTACTGTTCCTCAACATTTAGCTTTTTAAATTGTTCAGATGTACTTTTAACAAACTTTTGAAAACCATGCCTATGTTTATATTTCTTTTAAAACATGTTTTAAAGATAGAATTGTTTTTCTTTGATTGTTCACTGAGTGCAAACGGCATCCTATAATATTGTTACTGTAAAAAAAAAAATCTTGTTCCTCAAGGGGTATAAATGATATCTATTTACTAAGCCCCCACCTCAACATGATGTGAATGTTCTAAGTTCTGGGGTATGGCAGAGGGCGTAATTACTATTATCTTTTCTCCTTCTGTACATATTTTGAGAATTCAATGTAAATTCACAATTACCTGTACAGCGGGTCCAGTACCTTAGGATACAGAGGGTCATTTTACCTCCCTCGGTGGTGCCTAAGGTGTTATTGGTTCTTTTAAAACTGATGTCACTGATTTAAAGAAAAATATTCTTACTCTGTCTTAGTGTGAGTTTATTTATTACATGTGTGTGACATTATTTTCTTTGTTTGATGTGTAAACACTAAAAAAAAATGTGCAATAACCAAATCTAATGTTAAAAAAAAGCCATTTTTCGTAGGTTCCTATAAAAGTCTGATGATCTTCATGGCAGTTACTTGTTTTGTTACAGGAAAAAAGGTGAATCAAAGATGTTTGTGGGAAGCATTCGTCTATGTAATTATGACATATTGTTAGACTAAGTTCAGTTTTGGCAGTGGGTACCGTATGGCTCCCGGCAACCAGCACCTTGGCAGCTGCACCTACCCATACCACTGTGTTAGTTTTTAGATGAACCAGTGTTCAGGGTGGCAACTGGCAGTACTGAACCACTCACTGCCACTCCCATTCATTCTCCATGGGCTGCTGCTACATGCATCATCTCAACACAGGAATTGTTGACCACACCATCAACATGCTGCTACGCTGAACATAGCCTAACTGTACTTTGCACAATATTTTTTATTTGGTGTGTGTGATGGGATTGCTTATAAAAAAAAATTAAGAAAAAACACAATGTGCACATAAATATTAGAGTCATGCATACTACTTATATAACTCAGAGACTTCAGCTGTGACTTGTTCCCACCAGAGTTCCCAAGTCTGTCGAACCAATGTGGCCATTACAAAGCCAAATGATGGCCTCATGCTCCCAAGTAATTTTCGATATGTGATTCACTTTATGTTTTTATTATTACTATAGCTAGTATTTAGATAGCGCCAACATATTACGTGGAGCTTTACAAAGTCCATAGTCATGTCACTAGCTGTCCTTCAAAGGGGGCTCACAATATAATGTCCCTACTATAGTCATATGTCATTACCACAGTCTAAGGTCAATTTTAAGTGAAGTCAAATAACCTACCTGCATGTTTTTAAGATTGTGGGAGGAAACCCACACAAACACGAGGAGAACCTGCAAACTCCATGCAGATAGTGCCCTAGCCAAGATTCGAACCTGGGACCGTGCCCATTTCAACAGTATGGGTATGGGTGCTTGTTATTTCTTTTTTGCAGGCGATTAGGACAGGCAGTTGCAGGCCTGTAAAGAAAACCTTAAAACCAAATATAGGGGGTGTTATATAGTGTAATACTATTGGCTTTTGCAGGAACTGGGGCAGTACAGGACACAATACTGCCATTTGTTTGTACTTCCTTCTCATAAATGTTTCTAAAATGCCTTTTAGCAGCCAACAAATGTACAATAGGTAGGCATTTGATAAGCATTTCTAATCAAGTCCATTGACATAGTTTACAAGAGGGTCAGGATTATTATCCAGGCAATTATTTATTCTAAAACTAAAATGATGTCAACTGTCTGGAACATATACACACAGATTATAAGTAAACAGATAGACATTGGGCTATCCTAATGCTATTCTGATTTATTGCAGAATTTACTCCATCTTTATACACATTAATGATTACAAATTGGTGGGCCATATAATAGCTAATAATACATGTCATCCAATCAAAAATTTCTTAATATATCTACTTTTCCTTTCTTTTAGGGTGACCTTTTTGACCTTGTGATTTCCCCAAAAATTTAGCTACGTTTACAGAAGCTCGTGTGTCAGCTTTATGGTCGTGTTAGTTGTGTCCTTTCCCCTCCAACATGCCTGCTTAGTCCGGTGTTATGTCACCCTATTCTATTATTTATTTTTCATAATTACTACGAAGCAGCTTAAACTACCATTTAATATAAGACTAATTACTAGGTATTACGATTTATTTTTTATGTTAATATTTATTATAACCTATCTTTATTTTTAACCTTCATATTTTCCCCTTTTGGTCATATACTGACCACACCGTCTATGATCTAACTTGGCCCTAATAACAAACCATGCATCATGGCTACTTTGCCCTGGAGAGAGTCTAGACTTCTCCAAGACCGAAAACCGTCCTGACCAGCGGTGTTGATGGGTCACTCACACTGGAGGCTTAAAATCCACCATGATGCCATTAGTTTGTTCTAACTACTTCTATTCCCCCGAACCATCTCCTTTCTTTCATTTTTCTTTTTCTTTCTTTCTTGTTACATACAATAACAATAATGCAATAATGCATACAAATACAGTAATGCCCCTTACAATATTAGTGTCAATGATGGGACCTGTTTTACTCACTTTACCACTGATACTAATGTGGTGTCAGGATGTTAAAAATAACCCCTCAAAATTGTAGAGATATTGGGTAGAAAACAAAACTCTGTATTTATAGAGGAAGGAAAATAAAATCACGTACTACATCACGTACTGAGAATTGTAACCAGTGTATATAATAGGAGAAAGTTCTGCTCTGCAGTGTCCATTAATACAGGAAAAGGAACAGGTTCTTATAATTGTACACAACACCAGGGATACATCAGAGGGGAACAAGGATTTTTTCTGTACCAGGTTTTAATTAAAAGAATTTGAGTTTTGCAATGCTGGAACTTTTAGACAGGGAGCAGGGTCCGGGAAGTGTACCCTAGCTGAAGCCCAGTTACCAGAAAGTTCTGGTGGCAGCCTTGCACAACATACCAGGTAAACTGAGAGCACATGCTTTGGACTTGGGACTTGCCTGTCAAGACCAGTGTGATAGCTTCAGCTGTATGCCACATGAATGAGGTTGATTTTTTGACAGTCGAGTAATGTTATCTATAGTACATGCTCTGCATCTGATTCACTTTACCTGTGCAGTATTGCAAGCCCTTCTGAGTTACAATCACACTAGTAAAGTTTGAACAAAAATGTGTGTGTGTATATATATATATACACACACACACACACACACAAAACCTCTTCTATGTTTTCTAGATTCATTTTTTTATTATTAAAACTA
This sequence comes from Pyxicephalus adspersus, assembly GCF_032062135.1. NCBI lineage: Eukaryota > Metazoa > Chordata > Amphibia > Anura > Pyxicephalidae > Pyxicephalus > Pyxicephalus adspersus. Next base: position 79,584,592 of record NC_092863.1, on the reverse strand, counting down.
TAAATTAATTAAATATAAATTATTAAATTAAACTATACATTATTAAAAAAAAGTTTTCAGCTTCCCTCCACTGAACTACATGAGATACAACTAGTTTAGAATTGTAGAAAGGATTGGTTTCTTTATAAACGTACAAACTTTTTGTATAAAGTAGAATTTACTGTGCCCAACTAGACCACATCCACATACATAAAAAAATCTATTTAGGAACTCAGATCGATAAAATGTCAGGACCACTGTTTGCAGGGGTGTCTTTAAATAGTAATGCAGCTTCAGCATATTTGACCTGGTTACAAAGTATTGGAACAATCTAGCTAGTGTAGGTGAAGAATTGGGGTACCTACTTCCCCTCATTCCAGGAATTGGGTCTTCTATGCTGGGTCACTGACTGCCTATATGTATTAAGCCTCCCACCGCATCAATCAGCTCAGTTATAATGTATGATTGTAGTTTACTCTCCCTGCTGTCATTCTCAATGACTTATTCTTTTAGATCATGTACAACATGTAGGTGGTATACATTAATATTGTTCATTGATATATTACAGGGGCAATGTAAACCTCTTTAAAATGCCTGCTGAGTATTTAAACAGATTCATTGGGCCTGATTTATTATTGCTATCCAAGGCTGGAGAAGATAATTTTATCAGTGAAGCTGGTTGGTCCAGCAAACCTGGAATTGATGTCTTAAAAATCATTTGCTATTTGTTAGAAATTGTTTTCATTTCTGGACTAGGTATACTGGATCAGCCAGGTTCACAGATTAACCTCTCCAGCGGTAACCCCAAGTGTGACTCGGGGTAGGAAAAAGATGCTGGAAGCGGTAACCCCGACTCGGGGTAGGTAAACCTATGGGAAAAGATAGTAAGCCTTCTCCGGAATGCTGTCTTCTTTCTTCCTCCAGCTGGCTTCCTCTGCATTCGATGAGTCACCGGGGAGTTCCCGGTGACGTTGGTACGTGCGGATGTTCTGTTTGAGGGGGGGGGGATTCAAATCTATTTGTATTGCGTTCAATACAAATTAACTGTATTGAATGCAATACAGTTGAGTTATATGTGTAAAAGCTATACATTGGCATTTATTAACATTTATTTTACAGTATAATATATTAGTATGGTTATAATATTTATTTTAAACAAAAAATTTAAATTTTTTTTTATAATATTTTTTAAGAAAAAAAAAAAAATTTTTTTCAAAAAATTTAAATTTTTTTTTATATATTTAATTTATTATTTTGACATGATTTTGTGTTTCAAACCTTATTATACTCATACTATTATATTGTACTATATTATGTCTACTGGTTTTAGACATAAATCTGGACAGAAATGAACCACTCAGGAGGTTAAAGTGTATCGTCTCCAGTCCTGGGGAGGTTTAATAAATCAGGCCCATTGTCCTCCAGCATTAGTCTGCTGAGGTTTTAAGAAATTTTTACATCATTCAAAGTACACAGAAATAAATGTGTAAACATGTATAATGCAAATTTAAAATTCTTCATATACATTCTAGAAAAAAACATGGTCCAGGAAATGACTTTTGTTTCATGCAGGAATGCATATCATGCACACAGGGCCTGATTGATTAAAGCTCTCTAAGGCTGGAGAAGATAAGCTATCATGGGAGAACTTGGGTGATCCAGCAAACCTAGAAGGGATCTGGGCCAGGGTTGAAAACATTTGCCAACTATAAAAAATAAATGATTTTAAGAAATCCATTCTAAGTTTGCTTGGAGAGTTTTAATAAATCAGGCCTTAAGTGTATAAAAGCATATAACAATATCTTCAAGATGCATGTGAAACACATACATGCCAACATGGTGCTTTCGTCCTTATCACTTATAATTGTATATTTATTGTATTTTTACTAAAAAAATAAAGCACAATGCAAATAAATTACATAATAAATCTAAGGGCCAGGCTCACCTTAATGACACCAACACCAACACAGGCCCTCACAGGTAAAATGTCAGTTGGCCACAGCCAACTGTCATACCCACAGACAGGGCCTGTAGTCCTATAGCCTATATTCTGGGGACAGGTCCCCTTTGGTTTGTTTACACTCAGGCACCATGACAACGTGTTATGACATCATAGCTGAACCCTATAACATGAAGGTTGCGGCAGTTGGAAGCCTCAGTCTCTTGTCGTGCTGGCTAGAGATACCTTGCTCTCATTGTGGTTACCCACAGCGAATTTTTCCGGCTTTCTCGCTTTCTTTGCGGATAATCGGACAATTTGAACAGCTTCTAACTGTAAGTATTAGCATCATCTTTTTATATAGAATGGATGGGTTTAGACATTTTTAGGCCAGTTAGGCTTATTGTGTCAACTAGGACTGAGGCCATTTCTGTCTGACAGTGGAAGAAGATCCATACCAGACAGCAATGTCCCCACTTTGATTATATGACACATGATCAGAGTGGGGACATTGCACAGTGGAAGGCGTTAGCCCTGGGAAGATGTGAGGTCCATATTGGAGGGACCTCTCCCTGACATCATCTCTAGATAGATAGGCATAGGGCTTCTCCCACTGTCAGAATGCAATGTCCCCACTGTGATTATGTGACACTTTAAGCTCAGTTCACACATTTAACACACCGGGCCTATACAGTGATACCTCGGCTAACAAAGATAATTTCGGTCCAGATTTACATTTGCTAGCTGAAACATGATTTCCCATAGGTTTCTATAGAAAATCATTTCATTTGTTCTGGATGCTGCCCAAAATTTAAAGATAAGTTTTATAAAAAAAATAGTATAAAGCTCACCAAAGGCTGAGATGAACAGCTTCCCAATTGGTAGAGGATAAATCTAAGGGCCAGGCTCACCTTAATGACAACAACACAATGTCAGTATCCATCAACACAGGCCCTCACAGGTAAAATGTCAGTTGGCCTCAGCCAACTGTCATACTCACAGACAAGCGCTGTAGTCCTATAGCCTATATTCTGGGGACAGGTCCCCTTTAGTTTGTGTACACTCAGGTACCATGACAACGTGTTATGAAATCAAAGCTGAACCCTACCTCAACAAGTTGCGGCAGTTAGAAGCTTCAGTCTCTTGTCGTGCTGGCTAGAGATACCTTGCTCTCATTGTGGTTACCCACAGCGAATTTTTCTGGCTTTCTCGCTTTCTTTGCGGATAATCGGACAATTTGAACAGCTTCTAACTGTAAGTATTAGCATCATCTTTTTATATAGAATGGATACGTTTAGACATTTTTAGGCCAGTTAAGCTTATTGTGTCAACTAGGACTGAGGCCATTGCTGTCTGACAGTGGAAGATGATCCATAACAGACAGCAATGTCCCCACTTTGATTATATGACACATGATCAGAGTGGGGACATTGCACAGTGGAAGAAGTTAGCCCTGGGAAGATGTGAGGTCCATATTGGAGGGATGTCAATGACATCGGAAACTACAGGTTGCAGAAGAGTTTAACCCCCTAAGATCACCCACAACCTCAGTTGTGTTTAGCAAAAGATTTCTTCTGTGTGATGCCGGGACGTTTCTGAATTAGGGGGGCGTGTAATCTGCTTTTAAATACCACCTGAGTTCCGGCCACGCCGCTCCTTGCATCAGCAGTTAGATGCAAAGCACAATGCAGGACTTCTGCATTGTGCATCACATCTAACTGTTAATGCGAACTGCAATAGTAAATTCTGGGGGTGGTGCCAGCGGGAAATCAACGCTGGCACCACCACTGGAATTTACTATTGCTGCTCGCATCAGCAGTCAGAGGGTCTGCATTGTGCTTTGCATCTCCCTGGAGATGCGAGCAGCAGCAGCAGCGTCAGTGGATGCCGGGGGTGAGGCAGGGCGGGACATTACCCGCTCGCATCAACCGGGAGGGTGTGACATCTCCCAAGTGATGTGAGTTGTGATGTATTCCGGGGGTGTGGCCGGGCAGGAAATTTAAAAGCAGATTACAATGTAATCTGCTTTGAAATGGTTATTACAGTAAAAATCACCACACAACATATAGTAAAAATAAAAGTATATATTTTAGTGCACCAAACATCATTGCCCAGTTCCCTGATTTACATTTTGCCCACTATTATCCCTGACCTTTTGACATTTTTTGATAAATTATTTTTTTTTTATAAATTACATTGTTGTGGTCTATTATTTCTTTATTATTTATAATTATTTATTATATTATAATTTATGAATATAATATAATAAATAAATATAATTATCATACCCGGGAGTTAATCCTAAGAATTACAGGCCCACAATATAAACAAAAATTTCTAAAAAAAATTAGGATCACTTTTGCATCAAAAAACTGACAGAATTAGAACGCTAGGGGGGTTTAAACAGTGGGAAAAAAAAACTGTTAGCAGGGGAATTTGTTAGCCAAGGTATCACTGTACTGTGATCACATAGCAGAGATCTGTTTGTGATAGGATGGGGTTAAGCAAAACGGATAGATATTCAGTATAGACTGTCTTTCTAACCCATGTATTTTTCTGTTTTTTCAGGTTTTCTTTCTGGCTAGTGAGGTCAAATGGCTTCACAGGCTACTACAAGCAACAAACCTCTCCTGAGGGAAAGTACCATCGATGTGGAGAAAGGCCTCTGCTCGGATCCACAACCTCAGCAAAATTGTTGCACCTGGAAAAACATCCTGACTCTTATCATCATATTGTTCTTTGAGATCCAGGACAAAGCAAACAGCTTCATTATAATCAGTAAGTGTCCTTTCCTTTATATTAAATAACATTGCTAAACTATACAACAAAGCAAAATTGTTCCTTATAAAGCAATATCTGCTAAAAAATGTGCATGCTTTCAAAAATGCAAATATCGCCCTTTATGCATGTTTATGTGTTATAAATATGCTTTGCAGTCACTGCACATTAAAGATCTCTCTGAAACCCACAAAGTTAATCACAGAGTTACAAAAAGCCGTAGTTGAATACAAATATTCCAAAAAAAAACAACTTTTTTTGACCCACTTGAAGCTTTTGTAGCCTCCTTGTAACTCTTTCTTATAAGGTGGGTGGGTAGGGCTGGAGTGATATTGTCTAAAAGTCCAATGATTCTAGTTTTTAAACAAACAATTAAGCTAACCTTTATTTTTTTTTATTTACAGATTTACATTCTTTAATCAAAGAAGAATTTCAGCTAACGAAACAACAGTATTTCATCATGCAAATAGGTATGTCATAGTGACGTTCTAGCAAGCTTTCCTTTATTTAAACTTTATATCACCTACTGAGCACACACGATAGAACAAGGTGGAATGGTTGTGGCCAGTCTGGACTACTCAGTAGGCAATACACACCTAGGTGATATTGGGAATTCATGGGTCTATAGATGTTATACGGATGACTATAGACCCACCCAATCATATTTTTATGAGGCAGTGTGGAACACGTTACTGCAGAAGCATTAATGTAGTGTATTGAGTGGATGTGAAGAGGATACAACACTACAAGTACTGTATATACATTTCCACCAGTAGCATAATCCCACCATAATCCCCATTTCCTCCCACCACTGTATAAAAGTTCAAAATTAGTGGCACCTTTGGCATGGGTGTAGGGGGGAGTGACAGACTTGCTTTGTAGCTTACCTATCAAGGTAAAGATATAGATGATGACATTTAATGTAGAGCAGGCCAACCTAAACTAAATATCAAGATGATTATTTTTTTCGTTCTTTCTCTAACCTTTTTTCGTTTCTATTTTTATAGCATACATTTCCGCCTTTCTTCTGCTGGTTATTCCATTTGGTATTTTGGCGGATCAACACAACAGGAAGAATATGTTGTGCGGTGGCATCACCCTAAAGTTTATAGCAACTTTGGCAGGCTCATTTGTTCCACTACAGGTAAGTAGTATATGTATAGTAAAGCCTATATGTACACTTAAGGTTTTATTTATAAAGCAGTGAATCTAACATTCATTAAAACATTGCCTGGTAGAGTAACTTCCAGGCCCACATTTTATTGATAGTGATTGATGCTGAGGAGGGTTTGGGGTCCTCATGCAATAGCACACATTGCACCTCCCTTTGTCCACCCCTGCCCTTAAAACATGCATAGTAGTAATGATCCATAGCATTCAATTATACTTTAAACAGTTCAGAGCAGTCTGAAGAATGAATATTACATGCTAATTGATTGCTATTGATAACTCTAGTTGGGGTTAACATGGCCTGTCAGCTGTTCTCTTTCTCATAGCTGTACTGCTGAGATCCTATGTGTTCTCTCTCCTTTTATTCCCTTACATGATTGCCCAGCTGATATCTGCTTTCTGGCATTTTGGACTAACCAAGCTTTTCTTTGCTTTTTACTTGCAGAATCCCACCCTCTTTGTGGTGATAAGAGTCCTGTTCAGCATAGCAGATGCCACCTATTCATCGACCAGCAGCAGCTTAATACCTGACCTGGTTCCGAAGAAGAAGCATGTCTTCCTCTTGGCATTATCTCATATGTGTTCGCCCATTGGCAGGTAAGTGCGTGTTTGCAGTGGGGGATCCAGCAAACCTGGAATGAATCAGGTCCAGGATTAAAAACATTTGCTAACAAATAGCAAATTTCCTATTCCTCAGGTTTGCCGGAATAATACATTAATGCCTAGTTGGATTGTTAGTTGCCTATATCAAAATTCTGTAATTTAATGTATTACAGGTACCTGTTTCAGGTATACATTAATTTTTTTAGGTGGGTCCTGCCCACAAAAATAGGATCAGGGTAATTTGTGAATTTAGAACAATTATTAAGAATTAATATGAAAGAAGCTCATAGCTCTCATGTAGTGACTAGAAAGTGATTAAATCTGAAATCTTTAGACAATGATAGGGCAAAACTAAATTCAATTATTCCTTGCATATTTAAGTTGTAATTTATTAACTCTAAACTTTGTTTTTCCACTTTTATAGCACTCTTGGTTTCATCATCTCCTACAAAATGAAAACTGTGATGGGCTTAAACTGGCGATGGAATTTGAGGGTAAGTTTACTATTTGATTGGAGTTTACCTATAGTCCTAGACACTGACCGTAAAGCATGAAGTCTATGGTGAAGTGCTACAGATCAGGGGTCCCCAACCCCTTGTCCGCTGCCCACTAGTGGGCTGCAGCCATCTGACAGGTGGGCCGTGGCTCTGCCTGGGGCACCCCCTAGCCGGCTCAGGGGAACGATCCCGCTTGGGGAGGCGCACCAGCCATAGCCGCCGGTGTCTTTGGTACGCATTGCAGGCTCAGGGCAGGTTCTGGTATCAGGACCCAAGTCTGGGGGAAGTTTCTTCCCCTGTGAGTGACACATGGCTCCTTGCACATGCACGGTTCTCAAGCTCCAAAAGGTTGGGGACCACTGCTATAGATATTATATGTTTTCACACTCCTAGCAGTAGGCTTGGTAGGGTCAAAAGAATAGAGGTTCAGTTTACAAAGTCTTAAAGCTGAACTTTAGGCACACAGCTAAATGCACAGATGAAATACATGTGAGCTGTTTTTACTTGCCAAATCATCTAACACTCCCCTAGTTATATATTCTGTTTATGTTGCTATAAAGTTTTCTTTATTTCCTGTCCAAGCAAGACATACAGAAAGTAAACTACACATATAGGAGGTCTAATATTTCCCCATGGTATCAAGATCTCAAAAAAAAGGTTTAGGGTATAGACTACTATACACCTAAATGATTACATATATCTGCCTGGAGTTAAGCTTTAAGGAGAATAATTTTAATTTCAGCTGTATGACTGCACCTTTTTTAAATCTATAACAATATTTTTTAATTTAATATTGATCTTTAACCTTGTGTGTTTGACTTGTAAAGTTAACTGTGTATATATAACCTGGAAATTTTTGTTGGCAGGTATATATATATGCTTAATTTGTATATTTACAATGCTCCTCAATGAACTTAGTTTTTTAACCGTTTCTTGTTTTTTGTTTATATAGGTCCCAGCAGGATTTTGCCTCTTCACCCTACTAGTGGTCATCATCTTTATGAAGGAACCAGAAAGGAAAAAACCTTTGAAACCTCTGACCACAGCCTGCAAATGCTCTAATTTAAAAGAACTCTTTAAAACGTAAGTACTTCCTTTAAACTTGCACTTACCATGCACTGACAGGCAACCTATGCCTAAACATGAATAAACGTCTTCCAGCAAAAAAAAACTAAAAAACTAACCTTTATTTTCTCTTTCTATCCCTTAGCCGCAGCATATTGTTTGCTTTTGCTGGCTCTACAGTAGTGACACTGATTTGTAAAGGACCATCAGTCTGGGCTAAACACTACGTGGAACGTGTACGGATTTCTTTAGATAAAGGCAAGGAGTGTCATGTCTTCATATGCCAGCTGGAGGACAGGTAAATACACCTTACATTATAAAATAAGAATAATATAAAATATATTATGTAATATACAAATGTGTAAATTGTCAACCTCTAACACATATTTTGTCATTTTGATTTTTACAGTCTAATAGCCAACATTTTCTCAGCTGTAGCTTTCACGTTGGGTGCGATAGTTGGTTCAACAATCAGCAAATTCTGCCAGAAAATGAATCCTCGTGCAGAACCAATTGTGTGTGCAGCTTGCCTTGTGATATCAGCGCCACTTCTGGTTGCGTCACTGTACTGCTTCCAAAACAACCCTTTGATTGGTTATGTAAGTAATTTAGCAAAATGGGTTATTTATCCTAAACAGTGGGGGGTAACTTTATGTTCTGTTTTCCATATCTGTTATGGTTATTTTCATGTAGAAAATTGTGGTAACAGACAGACCCTTCAGGTCTAAAAAGGCAATCAAATTATTTTTTACTTTTCCTTAGCCACCAATCATATTCTGCCTTTTTCCCCAAATTGTTTTATGTGGTCATCATTCTCTTGTAAGCACTTTTCTAACTCAGGTTTTCTTTTTTTTTCACCAGATCTTCTTAGTCATCATAGAAATGCTGATGAATACAGTCATGGTCATCACATCAAACATTCGAACAGTAAGTAATCTGCCTTATTGTCATTAAAATAATATTTACTAAGCCTGAAAAAAAATCTGATCACAAAAACACTATATATATATATATATATATATATATATATATATATATATATATATATATAGTGTATATATTTTAGGTATGTGATAATGTCTTTGTATATATAAATTGTAATTTGTAGACCCCCTAAAACCTATTGACAGATTGATTGTGAAGTAGCAGGTGGAAAACTCACCTGCGAGGTAATTAGAGAAGAAGCACTGGGGGTGGGATATAACCCAGAGCCAGGAGCTCAGTGGGGAGCCTAATTTTGGAGAGACACAGACAGGGTCTGTGGAGGCTCAGCCTGGCCTAGAGAGACACAGCTAGGCGGACTGTGTGTGAGAGAGAGAGAGAGACCTCAGTTTGGAGGCTCAGAAAGTCTGTCTTCCTGGGGACACAGGAAGGTTGACTGAAAAGGTTGCTGTAAGTGGTGTTTGGAGCTGATAGGGAGAAGCCCTCCAGCTGATAGACAGGAAAGTCTTATGTTTAGTGGGTGCCGGACAGGCAAGGTTTTCTTTTTGTTGTTTTGTTTTATTGTGCAACCTTTAACAAACCTGGCGGGAAGCCAATTGGACACCTTTACCTCGGTGTGATATAAGTTGGATGAATCAGACGTGTCCTTTAAACAAAGCAAAGGCGATCCAAAGCTTAACCCCCTCACAATATATATATATAGTGTATATATTTTAGGTATGTGATAAGGTCTTTGTAGACATAAATTGGGATTTGTAGACCCCCTAAAACCTATTGACAGATTGATCTGCCTATACAATTACTGCCTTGACTAACATACTCCTTGGCCAAAGCCGTGCAGCTAGTTTTACCAACACACTGGGAAAGCTATTAACTTGCTTTATCTTCTACTTTGTAAGTAAAAATCTTTATTATATTGTAATTGTCTGTTAGTCACTATAGAGATGTAAAAATCTTTATTATATTGTAATTGTCTGTTAGTCACTATAGAGATGTGTGTAAAACGTTAGCGGGGACCTTCTAACACAACTTTTTTGTTCACTTCTCTCTCTCCAGACAAACTTAAAGATTGGCCTTGCACACCCAGTGCTATCTTCAACCCAGCAGTCCTTTTTCAGCTTAAATTTGGAATTGGGAGTCTACCCCTTTTTTGCAACTTTAGGGGTTTTATTCTACCTGCTTTGACATAGAGGAAGATCGAAGAAAGGCAGAAACCTCCTCATAAGATCTGTCCTGCGGGCTCCCAATTTATCTTCACAAGGCCAACTGCTAAGTGCTCTACATATACTGATTTGTCTTTCAGGCCTTGGAACTTGAATAGGCACACAGGTTCGGCTACCAGGTTGCTTGCAAAACTTAATTATGTATTTGTACATAAAGGATCAATACATAATTAAAAACATTTATAAACATGTAGTCACCTAGATCCTGTTTGACATTTCACAGGACCTGGGTTTTTTATACACTATACATACGTGCTCCTAATAATCAGAAAAAGCACACAACGGGAGTTAGGGGGGGACCATATTTCGCCATGTATAAACTGACGCGTTTCGCCACAGGTAGGCTTCTTCAGGGATATATTGTTTAACATGCTTAACGGTCTGTATGAATATATAGAAGGTATACAAAACATATTGTTGATACAGTCAATCTGATATTTTTATAAAGTTCATATGACATCAGTGTTCTCCCCAGAAATTTTTTTCAGCCGGATGGTAGGAAGCAGTAGCCGGGTGGTAAAAAAGGGGGTGTGGCAAAACACAGCAAATTTAGCCAGTTGTTTATGCCATGGGTAGCCAGTAACTTCTTTTTGTTTCAGTGTTCTACCTTCTCCCAATTATTTGTTACAACTTTGTAATGCCTGCCCCGTTAGTATATCAGCTTCCACCTTTTCTCTGATTCTCACTTGTACGTCCAATGCTGCCTTGCACTGCGCATGCACTTTTTATTTACATTATGGGAAATCCTCTGAAGGTGCATGCACACAAGGAGCAGTGCAGAGCCTCTTGGGATATGTGACACAAATATCCCAGGAGGTTGCAAAAAACAAAAAATGCACATTTTTCCATTACATAACAGAGAAAGTCACTCTTTAATATGTTAAAAATGTGGCGATGCTTTAAAAGCATCATGCATGTGATTTCAGATAGGGACAAGACAGAGAGTGACCCCCTCTCATCACTGCCCATATTCTATATAAAAACTGTCTGTGACGTTTATACGCAGTGTGTAATGTCTTGGCTGCTTGTCATATTCTGCAGCCTAACAACTCGCTGTGTTCAGATCTCCTAAACCGTTGGTTGTATTAACTTGAAATGTTGAAGGTACACGTGGAGGCATAGGAAACTGAAACTGTAAGTGCAAGTGGGGGACACTTGTGGCTAAACCTTTTTAAAATGTAATTACTATGGCATTATGAGAACATAAATCTCTACCTAGCAAAATGTGCTGCCGTAAAAATCTTTATTATATTGTAATTGTCTGTTAGTCACTATAGAGATGTGTGTAAAACGTTAGCGGGGACCTTCTAACACAACTTTTTTGTTCAATTCTCTCTCTCCAGACAAACCTAAAGATTGGCCTTGCACACCCAGTGCTATCTTCAACCCAGCAGTCCTTTTTCAGCTTAAATTTGGAATTGGGAATCTACCCCTGTTTTGCAACTTTAGGGGTTTTATTCTACATGGCCACCTGCTTTGACATAGAGGAAGATCGAAGAAAGGCAGAAACCTCCTCATAAGATCTGTCCTGCGGGCTCTCAATTTATCTTCACAAGGCCAACTGCTAAGTGCTCTACATATACTGATTTGTCTTTCAGGCCTTGGAACCTAAATAAGCACACTTAGCTAACTTTCTCAGTTTTAACATATTCATATTTAAGAGGTGGCTGTAGTGTTTAGGACTAATCAGTAAGTGGAGAAACACACACTATTCTCCAAAAGCACACTTAGCTGCTTGTTCTCCTGGACGGAATGTGCCTTTGTACCCCAGACACAGTAAGTACTTTTGACATCATTAGAAGATAATACTTAGAAGTTATTAAAGCAACGTTTTGCTTACCCTTAATGAACTTCTGTGACTAACACTCTAATTCCTTTCTTTTAGTCGGTGGTGACATCAGAAACATGTTCCTTGGCCAAAGCCTTGCAGCTGAAGAAAGGCAGAAACCTCCTTAGAAGATCTATCCTGTGGGATCCCAGTTCATCTTCACCAGGCCACCTGTTAAGTGTTCTACATCTACTGATCTGTATTTCAGGCCTCGAAACATGAATAGGCACACTTAGCTGATTGTTCTTCTGGACAGCATGTGCTTTTGTACTGTACTGCCAATTATGCCCGCCAAGTAGCGCACCGATAATTGAAAGGTGGTTGATCAACTGTAATGAAATATATAATAGCTTTTTTGTACGCATGTATTTTATACTGTGGTCAACAGTGCTGGCGGGCCGCATATTATTGATTTTATGACAGAGGCTGTGGCCAGTGGAAATCTGAACACAGGCCCCAATTGGCCACCAGGTCGGACTTTGGACATGCCTGATTTAGGATAATCGGCAACCCCATAATTTGTTCTTTCTTTAAATAAGCAATAATAAATAAAATAAAAAAAATTGTGTCTTGCGTCAATTTCTGTGTTTGCATGGTTGTTGTATAAATGTAAGATTGTGATCTTTCAGCACATTTGTTACCAAAGTTTGTCAGAAATTAAGGTTTTTGGTAGAATTCTTAGAAGTCAATGGACATAATTACCTACAGTGCAAATTGGAAGCAGGGGGAGGTGGTACTTGACCTTACCTTGCTGAAGAACAGACTGTTGCAGTATTAAAGAAAAAGCCTAAAGCTACATATACATGTCTAACGGTTCTTGCCCGATAATTAGCTCAGGGACGATATCGTGCGAGAATCTGCCGTGTGTACAGCGCCAGTTGTCCATCGTCCGAACGATCGTCCTGGCGGATCCACAGACGATGGATGACTAACAAACCTAATGCAAGGGAAGGGGGAAAGAGTGAAGCAGGGTGCCGCTCTGTCGCCCCCCCCTCCCCTCTGCATAGAGCAGAACGGTGTGTATGTACAGCACTCGTTCATTCATGGTGCAGTGCTAGTCGTTGGAAAGGACCTTAAAAGATTCTTTCCCATGACTATTATTGCACGTGTGTATGCGGCTTAATGCCTCACCACACTCTAATTTTTCTTTACCAAATCTTCACACTTTTCTTTCTTCACCAGATCTTCTTAGTCATTATAGAAATACTGATGAATACAGTCACAGTCATCACATCAAACATTCCAACAGTAAGTAATCTGCCTTATTGTCATTAAAATAATATTTACTAAGCCTGAAAAAAAATCTCATCACAAAAACACACACACATATAGATATATATATATATATATATATATATATATATATTTTGTAGTAACTAGTATCTATGAGGGTCCCCTGTACACCCTGAAAATTACAGGTCATTGTGACATACAGCTTAGGAGATATGGAGGTTTGTACACACAGAGTTGTGAGGATGCACACGCAGAGCTAGAGGTGGATACATTTCACAAGCAGATTTTTTTAAAACAGAAATCCGAACTCGTGCTATGAGGTGGGAGCGGGGCTGCATGTGTCTCCTTCACATGAAGGCTGAACTGTGTGTGCTCACCTCTCATTAGCAGCACAATCCTCTGACGGATGACACAGAGCAGCCTCACTGAGATCCGTGCACAGGATGAGAGCTGCCGAGGAGAGGTGGGCGGGGTATTCAAAGCAGCCAGGCGGAGCAACCGACTAAAACCCTCTGATTTAGGATAATCGGCCCATAAATTGTTCTTTCTTTAAATAAGCAATAATAAATAAAATAAAAAAAATTTAAAAAAATTTTGTGTTGCGTCAATTTCTGTGTTTGCATGGTTGTTGTATAAATGTTATTAGAGTGAGCTCTTTCAGCATATGTTTTTCCAAAGTTTCTCAGAATATAATTTTTGGTGTAGTTCTCTTATAAGTCAATGGACATAATTACTTACAGTGCAAATTGGAAGCAGGGGGAGGTGGTACATGACCTTACCTTGCTGAAGAACAGACTGTTGCAATATTAAAGAAAAAGCCTAAAGCTACGTACACACGTCCAACGGTTCTTGCCTGACAATTGGCTCAGGGACGATATCGGGCAAGAATTTGGGGTGTGTACAGCGCCAGTTGTCCATCGTCTGAACGACCGTCCTGGCGGATCCACAGACGATGGACGACTAACGAGCCTAATGCAAGGGAAGGGGGAAAGAGTGAAGCAGGATGCCGCTCCGTCGCTCCCCCCTCCCCTCTGCATAGAGCAGAACGGTGTGTATGTACAGCACTCTTTCATGCATCGTGCAGTGCTAGTCCGTAACTAGGACCTTAAAAGATCCTTTCCCACGACTATTATTGCACGTGTGTATGCGGCTTAATGCCTCACCACACTTATATAATAAATTTAAACTGATACCATTGTTTTCATACCTAACTTTTATCACTTTGCATGCTGCATAAATGGTACCCTGTGGGTAAAGAGCATTACTGTGACAGTAACCAGAAGATCAGAAAACTGTCATGGTCACTTGAATGGTCTGGCCATTTCCAGGGACATAGTGAACCATTCATCCAGTCTATAAAAGGAAATCTGTCATCGTGTCGTGTGTATTGCTCAGTGGATGTTGAGTTATGATTGATGATGGACAACATGCCTGAAATGCAATTTTAAGAGAGAACTCATGCCATTTTTGTTTCTTTCTATTAAAGGGTCCCTTTATTAGTTGAATAGGACCTATTTTATCATGGCTCCTCAGCTCTCCTCTTCACTGTTTCAGCAAAGTTGTTCTGTACCCATGGAGTAAAGTGGACCGTTATTGCAGCAAGCGTATGAAGAAACTGTCCCATAAGTGGGGAAATAAGTAGCAGTTATAAACATTGCTTGTCTGTTGGTGTATCAACATGTCAAATAAACAGAAAACCCACAAATTTAATTTAGGGAACTTAATAAGGAAACTGTCAGAAAAACTGAAAAATGTCCAGACTTTCGTTAAGAATAAAATCTTTAGTGGACTGTTTAACAAAGAAAATACTTTTCCATGAAGCTGCTTCCACAATATATCCTTTTTTGAGAACTGAACTTTTCACATTTATCCAGTTAAGGTCTTATGCATTCGTAATTATTAAATCTTTCGGTGGGAGACTGGGCTAACATTTTGGATAAGATGTTAACTGCTACAAATCCCAACAGATGTGCAATTGCAGATGTGTACCAACTAGATAAAATTACCCTGGATAATGGTACTAGAGGAACGGGTCTCTGTAGGTGGGGTGCCCACTTCCCTGATAGAACACCTTGTTAGACCTTGGCAGATTTTAGGAGAGCTTGGAGAACAATCTCCTCATTGACGTATAGAGAGAAACTTTTAAAAGATTTTCGTGGGGTATAAATTTCTTCCCTCTTCCTATCTTATGGGTCTTAGCTTCACCCCAAAGTGTCTAAAATGCAAAGCAGTTAAGGCAGATTTTTGTCACGTTCTGGAATTGTCCCAAAATCAAGTACATTTAGAGGGTGGTAGCGACACATGCCCAGCCTTATTTAGTGAATTAAATATCATTGGTATTTATTTCTACCGTTGGTATCAGCTGCTTGGGCCATTTTTGGAGAGATTGTGATACAGGGAAAGCAAATTGCTAAAGGGTGTAGTAGGTTCCTGTCCATCCCATCTCTGCTAGCCAAGAAGACTATTTTGCAAAAGTGGATACATGCAGTACCTCCTACATTGGGCCCCTGTGTTCTAGAAATACTGGATAGAGGCTTCACTGGATAAGGAAAGAAGAGTAGAGAATTTCTTTGAAACATGCGAATCATAAATCGCTATCCTTCCTGAAGCCCTCAGAAAACGGGTTGCGGCGACGTTCGCCCCATGATACACATATCGCTTACTGGACCCTTTAGGAAGGATAAATGGTGAGTGTTTTTCTGTAAAGACTTTTGTATGAGAAAAGATTATTATACTGCTAAAAAAAATTAGGGATAATTTAATGAACACAGTAAAACAGGTTTAAACTTATGAAATATCGTTATGTCCAGTTAGGAATGGAAAGTGTTGTAAATCATTTTCACCTGATTTAGTAGACATGAAAACAACAACAGGCAGACAGGCAAAACAATAGCAAATTAACCCCCAATAAGGGAAGGGAATAAGGGACCATTTCTATTTCCCTATTTTTGATTTGTCTTGCATTTTGCTAGTGCCTTGTCAGTACTGGTATTGTAGCATGAGGCACAACTTGTAGCCCACTCTAGTAGTCCAGGTCCACAAGTATGGCGCAACCAATCAAGTGTTTGCAAGAAGGTTTGCTGTATCTCTCAGCACAGTCCCAACACAGAGTATTTTAATACCAGGAGATTGGTCTTTTCAGAAGGAGGGCTAGACAGGGCCATTTAAGGGCACCCCAGCAGCAGGACAGTATCTTTGTCTTTTACAAAGAGAAACAGAAGAACCACAGCCAGAACCTTACAAGATGACCTCCAGCAGGCTACTTGTGTGCATGTTTCTGAACAGTTAGAACAAGACAGGGTGGCATTTGGGCCTGACATCCTGTAATGGAACCTATGATTACAGTGAAGCAATGATTAGCTTATTTGGCATTTGCCTTAGAAGAGGAGAATTAGTTGGCTTGCATTAGTGCCCCATTCTTTTCGGAGATGAGAACAGGTTCACACTGAACACATGTGATAGACATAAAAAAGTCTGGAGATGCCTTAGTATGTCATGCTGTAGACAACATCATCCTGCATGACCTGCTACACATACTACCATGTGTTAACTAATGTTACTTCTGACTGCTGTTAGGTACCAGGAAGACATTGTCAGACACATTGTCATACCTCATGCTGGACAATACCCAGCCCTATGTGGCCAGAGTGTGTAGACAGTTCCTGGATGATGAACGCATCATCGCCATTGACTGACATCCATGTTCCCTGGACCCTAATCCAGTGGAGAAACTCAGCACCACAAATTGTCCATGATCCCAGTGCACCATGTTAGGTCTCACCAGAAGCATTCTAGGATATTGTCAGGGGTGTATACAGGAACATGGGGGCCATATATACCACACAGCCAACTAAGAGTTGTGATGCAATTCACACAAGGACCCTAAGGGCCAAGGTGCAGAATCAAAGCAGCAGCCCGGCCTTTTCCAAGGCCTCTAGATGGGCACTGCAGGCTGCGGTCATTGAGCACACCAGGAAGGGCAGAACAATGTGTGGTACAGAGTAAACAGACAGGGGAATAGTCAAAAAAAGGCCAAGGTCAAGGCAGGGAGCAAACGAGGTCAGTAACAAAGCCAGGGGTCAAAACCCAGAAAATAGACACCAGTGACACATGGATCACCGAAGACACAAAAAGAAACAGGAGGCATGGATGACACTAGGGAACACAGGAAACAAAGAAAGACACAGGAGTCACCGAAGACAAAGAGAACTGGAAGAGAAGGGAATAAACAGGGAAACAGACTGGGTGACAAGGGGTTAACACAGACACTCGACTGGGAAAGCACTCAATTAACCAACAGGTGTATAGGAAATGCTCAGCAAAGCTAAGGGGCTGGGTAGTAATGGAGACGAATTGCACGAACGCCAAGCGCTGTGCCTGAGCCAGCTAAATAGCAAGGGGCTATTAATCTCCTGATTGGCCAGCAGGAGGGGCAATGCTAATTAAACCTGGAAGAGAGAGGCATCAGGGCATTAGAGAGAAAGGAAAGTGTGAAAATTAGTAGATGAAAATTGCCACAATAATAGATGTTAACTATCCCGATATCTCGGTGCGATCACTCCTAAATCCTAAAACAAGCAAACCTTACTCCCTTATTGAATTGCAATCAGAATTCCCAAGAACTGTGACTAATTTGTTTGCTCTCTTCCAGTCACATGACTATAGTTCCACAATCACTCACTCCTTTTCGGCCACAGACTGGCATAATCCCTTGGACACCATGGTGCTCTGCCCACCGTCCCCCTCTAAAGCAATTTTTAAATTCTACAAATTTCTCCAGGAAAATTTTATTTAAAATGCAAATGCTGATGGTGTCCTGGAGAGCAGTGATATCGGTTCAATATAG
Organism: Pyxicephalus adspersus; assembly: GCF_032062135.1. Taxonomy (NCBI): domain Eukaryota; kingdom Metazoa; phylum Chordata; class Amphibia; order Anura; family Pyxicephalidae; genus Pyxicephalus; species Pyxicephalus adspersus. The sequence continues at coordinate 79,566,489 of NC_092863.1, read as the reverse complement.
AAGATGTTTTTTTAAGATATTCGTAGCATCCTATGGGCCTGTCAGAATCCGATAACTGTCTCAAATGTGGTGCAGCTGAAGCAGATCTTTTTCACAATTTTTAGGACTACTCCCCAATTAAACGTTTCTTGAGACAAATTGCTCGCTACATCCAAATGCACCTGGTTAGCTATCTGCCTTTCACCTCCTCTTGGGCAATATTTGGTATGGTAGGTGGAGATGGTACTCGCTACTCTCGTGGTGCTAAACGATTGTTACTAAATCTGCAGTAGGAAAGAAATCTATTCTCCACCGCTGGATATCCGCTGACCCCCCCTCAATCCAGCTGCTCCTCTTGAAGCTCCAGTATTTGTTCAAAATGGAATGGGTTGAGGCCTCCTACTCCAAAGAAAGCCACACTTCACAATTTTTTGAGACTTGGGAATGTTTTTTTAAAACCTTGAATGCAGTCACTAAGACTCACCTCTACAAGTGTTTCAACTAAACTACCTGGTACCTTACCAGAGTCTTGGAAGGTGACCCCTAATTGATCTCCCTACGTAGAGTGCTACAAACCAAATTTCCCACCAACGTCCAGATCCACCATCATTAGGGGCAAAATCTTTCTTCCCCCTACCTACCTAGATTACTAATCCAATGCTAATCTGCACTGCACACTGCTGGCGAACAATAGATTGACTCTGTTATTGTACTGAAAGTTCTTTTTATTGTTTCTCTTACTTGGATATAAATGCGTTCAACTGTCAATTTTAAATATTTGTGTACCCTATCGAATTGTTTGCTCAGCCCTGTAACACTTTTGCCATTTTGTTGTTAATGTATTTGTTTTCTCATTCCTGAATACTGATGTAACTCAATAAAAATATATGAAAAAAATATATATATCCAGATATATTTCCCATGGGTTTCATCATGTTGACCAATTTATAAGTAGTAAACATTCTCAACCCATTTCACAGCTTTACTGCTGCTTTTTCAGGAGGAAAGGGAAATTGGATCAACATGATGAGCTTTCAGGCATTAACACACGGGCAACTTGGTTAACATCTTTTATCCATTTTGGATCTGCTCTACTACGTGGAAAACGGACTGCTACACATACAGCTCCAGCAGTCATAGATGCGCAGTCATTACATTTCATAATTGACCATATTCTTCCTATTGATACTTCACATGCTTGTATGCAAGCTGCGCTTGAGGCTTTCGCCAATCATTCCACATACTATAGTGGTTGGAGAGCCTGATTTAGTGGATTTTAAAAGGTGTATATGTCGACAAAAGTTGACTTGTATTATTGTCTATAAACTCTTCATGTTGATTTGGATATTAGGTGATATTTAACATCTATCATTGTGGCTACTTTTCATCTACTAATTATGTCTTTTGTATTTTGGTGGATTTAGGTTATGTTGTAAATAAAGTTTTTCCTAAAAAACATTAATTTTCACACACATCTTAAAATCCCATGTTTCTAAATAGATAGAATTGTTTCCTCTTTTATAGCTAGCACTTTATGCACTGGGATTGGTCAGTCCTTATCAATAAGGGAAACATGTCTGGTGTAGAAATAGAGAGTTTTTGTCAAACGACCTAGGCAAGTAGTCCTCCAAATCGACCCCAGAGGGTGACTTGACCATTTCTCAATCTTAGAAGGCTGGTGCATCATCATCAGAGAATAAATACAAGGCTGCAAAAGTCAGGTTGATTCACCTCTATCCAACACTGATAGCCAAAACGATTATTGCTATCAGGTAAACTGACCTGACAGCCACAAACTGCTCATTGCTCAAGGAACCCCTAGCAACCTCTGGAGGAAACCTGGTTGTAAAATACGGTTTAAAGAATATATTAAGACAACATTTTTTAGCCAGGCATTAATATTACAGGCCAAAAAAAGCTATTTGCAGCTAAATATATTTATAGTGAAGAACTAAGCTGAAGGTGATTGTATAATCGTCCCCACTGACAAACATGGTGGAAAAGCCATATCAATTCTGTCCAAATTTCTACACAAACTTTTGCCCTTGGTAATTTTACTTATATAATGTATTAAAAAATTCAACAAGATCAATATGGTTGAAATAAATAACCTTTATTCAAGAAAACAAATAGTTTAAGCACCAAAACTGTGTGTATGCGGTTACATTTAGTATGAGAAAAGTGATTTTTCAAAATACAATATTATAGTGACAAAATGAAAACAAAAAAAAGCAGTAAAATAATTGGCGACACTATTTATTTAAAAAAATGTGGCAAAAATCGCAAAACAATTATCATTTCAAAGTATTGCTATATATAAATGTTTGTTTAAAAATATTATACTTTTGTCACTTAATAAATACTTCAAATTACTTAAGCAAATAATAGTATTGTAAATCTCTGCAATGCCATTTACAATAGGATGTGCATCTGAAAATCTTCTTGATTTTTAAAGTGATCTTTGTATCAATAGCACAGTGTGCTAGTGTTCACTTCATGTCAGAATATTGCACAAAGCTATAAGATGAGTATTTATCGTCAGATATTCTACATACCTACAAATGGAAGAGTTTAACTTATGCCTGCACAGGCAGCTCGCAGCATTAAGTGAAGCAAACTACAGGTTATAGGCACGGGGCAAAGAGAATTCTGTTTTTGTGTGAAAGCAGGTTATGTACAAAGGAAAGCTCACAGGGGAGCTGAAATATAGTAGGAAAGTTGCTCTTTCCAACAAATCTAAAGCTAGATTTTTGTGTTAACTCAACTGCTGCTTCAGGAAAATCAAGTGCAACATCCAGCAAAATGTCTGCAACTTCTGCATCAGCCAATATCAGGGCAGCCATTGCTTATCCCGGAATACAACTCCAAGCTGTAATATTAGTCCAGGATATGTGAACAGCAGTGTTCTCCCCAGCCCCTTTTAGCCAGATGCACCACCCGGCACTTTTCAGTAACCGCCTTGCTGTTTTTGTGTGGTTACCAATGAGTTGTGTCACACTACAGGGGGCTGCCATCCACCTACAATTTCTTCCCATCTGGCTTAAAAAAATGTCTGGGTTGAACACTGGAACAAGTACACAGTCATGTCTTTATGCTATGATTACAGGTCATATACTGGCAGTGTAGGATATATTGATTTACTCTGCTACCTTGTGCGAGTCCTAGGAAGAGTTACTTGATCATATAGGATTGGCTTTTTGTTTCCTATACTATTACACTGTATATGAAGAGGGAAAAGTTTCTAGTATATTTCCCCTTGTGGCTGAAATCGATGGACTTGTATCTTTTTTACAACCTATGTAACTTTTCTTTCCATGCTGCTTAGTTCCAAAGGAAATGTTACAATGACAACATTGGCAAGCCATGGAGGAGATCGCATTAATTAATTTTTCACCTTGTTGAGCTTAATCATCAAATCATTATAATGAAGATTCACTAGGGTGTAAAATGCATCAGTTTGTGGATACATCAACTTATATGTGCATATAGGTGGTTGGTTTATGCAGTGGTTTGTGGACAAAATAAGGGTCTAATAAGTTGAAAGTGGCCTGCCTGTCCTTTACTAAAGTGTACATTTGAGCAAAATAAATAAAAAAACATTTGGCATACATCTCTGCAATCTTTCTGTAGTAAGCTAAAAGCATTATGCCTCTACTACATAGAAATCCTAAGCAGTCTCATCAGTCCTTTGCTGATTATTATAGAATACCCCCTCTGGGGATATACAAAAAAGGGAAGGTGCTCTGCAGCCCAGAAAAAAATGTGCCGTGTTGATTTTAGTGCAGTAGATGCATAGTGTTGTGCAGGAAGCAAACAGCTCATTGAATTTCTGCCAGGTCAGCAAGTATTAACAGTGTACCTATAGAGACTATGGGGAAATTTACATGTAATAGCCTCAATACATACTGCACCCCAGGATACAAAGTACAATGCAAAGTGGGTCAAACAGCCTTTGAGCTATGTTTTAAAATGAAGAAACACAATGGCCCTTTAAAATGAGCCCCATGCAGAAATATATGTAAAAACATATTTAACACAACCTGGCACTAAGTATTGTACTTACGAGCAGCACATGGGAAAAATGATAAATTAAACTACAATCTTATCAAGCAATTCTGCTGCTTTTTTTTGCATGGTCTTACTATACAACACAGATGATAAATCCCCCCTATTATATACACAAACAGCTCTCTATTAGGATGCATTCATGCCCAATGCCTTTTGGTGCAATAAGTTGACAAAATCCTGGTTCCTGCATTTTTGGTTCTTTCCTAAATGGTAACAAATGTAAAATGTGCTCTCTCCTTCCTCTTTGGAAATATAAACAGCAGAAATCTAAGGATCCAACCTTGTGCCTGTTCCTCCAAACCAAAATCTATGGAATATGACTTATTAATACAACATATATATGTGACATTATTTGTTCACATTCTGCATTAACAGTTTGAGTTTGGATTCTACTATATAGTCAATGTTTTTGCTAGCGATAACTAGATTTTTGCTGGATGAAGATGTGGAGGAAAGAAGGGAAACACTTTGTATTTATCATTATTTACACTCCAACTAATACAATATTGAATGCTTCCTGAACTTATCACTAATCCATACACATGCCAGCACTTTCTTAGACAACCTTGGAAAATACATGACTTTATTGGAGCAATTACTAATCATGGGACATGAGCTGTATGTTGCATATCTATGCTTGATTTATTCATAATATTTATTTATACTTTTGGGACCCCTAAGGTGTTTTTAATATAATATTTGTATGTCATTTATTCTGTATATAATGAATAAAAAAAAACTTTCTATTGTATATGTGAAGATCATAAACTGTGTGTTCAGATCCCAGTGTAGGCTTATATATACACCTTTTGATCAAAATATAAATGGCACCCCAATGCTGTATAAATATAAAAGAATGTGCTTATAATAGGGGAATTCTTCTTTATTCAGTTTATCTGGTAGACTATTCAGAATTCTGCCAAAATAATGCCTAATGTAGGTTTATTTTCTTTAAAATTTGAAAATCCTAATCTAAAATATTCTCCATTTCCACAATCTATCTCTGAAAGGGATTGTCCACAGCTTCCATATAGCAGCAAGACACCAATTGCTACACTAAAATTGTAAAAAAAAAAAAAAAAAAAGTGTGGTTGTCCTGTAGCCAACATATCAAACTTCATAGGCAGGCAGCATTACAGGTAAAAAGTTGATATACAGTAATTCTGGTAACATCATCAGATGAAGTGTGTCTATGAATGCTTGTGTATTAGGGAGACACAAACACTGGTTGCTTCAATTACATAGCACAACAGGCAGCATAAATGGGATGGATACCCAACAGTGCAACATCAAGCTAAAGAACAGTGGTAGAACCCACTGCCATCCATGCAATGCAAGAGGACTATATGTGAATCAGAGTCTTCTTCAGCACTGCACAGGTCTTAACTATAAGGATAAGAAAAGCTAGAAATACATGACTCTAGTGATTGGTTGATGCATACTACTAAAACAGAACAATTATTCATTTTTTACCACTACACTGGAAGATTTAGGGACCCTTGCAATACCTAGAATCTATACATTATGGCTTTTGTCATATTGTCACAAGTTAAACACATGCTTATGCAGTCCGTTTATGACATCAGGATTCCCTAGTTCTATCTCAGACCAATCCACACACAAGCATGTTTTTAATGTGTTGCATTTTCACAAACATTTACTAGAGGTACAGAAAGTAAGAATTTCCAAAAACACAAAGAACTGCTCTCTAATGCAAAAACTGATGTGAAGAGGTAAATAAGTAAAAAAGGATTATAAAAGTAAAAATACAAAACAAAAAAAAAAACAACTTATTTATCATATTGTGATCATTGTTTATTATATTGTGATTGTACACAAATCCAATGTAAAGGCTAGAAAAGGACAATATATACGCATATATGGTATGAGACCAGCATGGATTATTATGATCAAACTGATAAAAACTGGATAAAATTAACCATGACAGTTACAGTGGAATAAAAGTCCCTTGCGCACCTTGATAATCACAAATCTACATACATGGGCTCATCACACATCCTTATATAATTCAGAGAAACTACAGACCTTGGTGTGTAGACTACATTTAGTGGCCTCCCGCTCCTTCCACACGTAATCTTTGTTTTTTCGTGTGGCCACCCCTCTTTTCCTCAGTTGGTCAGAACCACAAGATAATCATCCATCTGTGCACATACCAAGATATATTGTGGTAGGGTGGATTTGTGGGAAGAAGAGTTTCAACAGTTGGTCCATTAAAATTCTATCTTGCTCTCCATTAGATGAGTGTTGCGTTTTAAAGTAAAATCATCACCACTATAGGAAAGTACATTTGCCCAAAGGTTAACTTGAGAAAACTGCTGTAGTGTGTCCTAGGTGTCCCTTAACCCAGGCAAGTGACATACTAAGTCAGAGGAGTCTCTGATAAACTTCCCACCCTTTCAGCTCACAATTCCATACCTAAGCATGAACTATATGCAATATCAGCTTATAGTTCACACCTAGTATAGGCTAAAGTCACACAAAACAAATACATTAACCTGCCCTGTATTGATACATGCCTCAAGGGAAGTCGTATATGCAAGCTTTAAAGCACGAGAGAAAAATCAGGTGAAGCTGCTAATGAAAAGCAAGTCTTAGTCACTTTGCAACAGCATTTAGCATTGTTTGCCAATAATGGCAGAATTGTCAGCTTCAGTGCCAGATTTGGACTTTGTGAGGCTCTATGCTATAACATTGGAGGCACCTTGTTGAAGTTACACCAGAAGGTGTCATACAGATGTCTATCGAAACTGCCACACAAAAACCCACATTAAACATATACAAATAAAGTAAATTTAGATGTTGTTTTCTTCACTATGAACATTAAGGCTTTGTGTACACAGAAGGTTTTGCTATACAGCTACTGCAAGTGGGCAATCAATTTTTACTGCTAGGTGTTTTCTGAGCTTTACTGTATGCTTAAAAAACACTATACAGGCAGTCCCCAGGTTAAGGACATCTGACATATGGACACCTCCTAAATACTAATGGGCTTCCCTGCTCGTTCCTGTGCAGGAGGCGGTTTGCATGACTTGCAGAAGAAATCTTTTTCTAAGCACAGCTGAGGTTGTGGGTGATCTTAGGGGGGTGAGCTCTTTCTGCTGCCTCTAGTAACTATTTAATATAGCACAGCTTGCTCCAGAAGTTAATGAATGTCTAGGCTCCATAAAAATAAATATATATTTTTTGCTTTGTTGTTATTAACTCACAGTGAGGATTTTATACAGTAACTAACCACACTGCCTAATTATGAGACAAACATCTGTCCTAATTGCATTTATTACAATAATGTACCTGTCCTGACTTACATACAAATTCAACTTAAGAACATACCTACAGTCCCTATCTCGTATGTAACCCGGGGACTACCTGTATGTGTTATATCTAAGTAATATCTAGGTGGTTCATTGTCAATGTGTTTGTCTTGCATAGCAAACAGAGGGGTATGGGAAGTAGAAGCATCATTTGTTCTTCCAACTGCTTATAAAAATCTCAAAACTGCCTAAAAAAATCCTAAAAGCTAAATCATGAAAACAAATTATAACCTAGTTTAATAACTTATACAAATGGTTTACAAGTCATTTAAAGGCTTGACATACGACATGCTGCACTTTATATTTAAAAAAGCTACAGTACACAAACAGCCCCACAAATGTTTCAAACCAACAAAATGTATTTTGTGAGGCCCTAAGTTGTACCTTGTGAAGCTAGTTCTTGTTATCTGGCTCTGGTAGCCATTCATGTTTCCCAATGCGTCATTATATGATTAATGCGTCATTAATGCGCTTCAATGCAATAGTAATTTGCAATATGAAATATCAGTTTAAAGTTCCAAATGGCTGGACAGAATGCTAGGTTCAAAATACAGAAAACAATTTAGGTTGGATAACCATCCGCTAAGGTTAGGTTCCAGCTTTCTTGGATCCTAAGACAAGATAAAACCACTTTCATGTTAGGCCCATAGGTAAGGCAACCAGTAAGGGCAATCCTGAGCCTTCCGACACCGGCCCAGCTCCTGTTATCCGATTATAGGAGCTCCTCTAACCATTCCTTCCCAGTCATCTCCTAAGGCTAGGAAAATGGGGCCTTCCTGATCAAGCAGCCCCAGAACCCTCCAGAAGCACAGCTTCGGCTTTTCCTTTTAATCAGTATAAAGGAACTTGTAGTAGCCAAAGGCAGCGATGTCAGCTGACCCAATCACCATAAACATCACTAAACACACAACCATTCTGAAATGAAATAAATAACGGCTTACCAGTCTCTAGGGGAGGATTTTTCTCCTTTATTTTCACCTGGTGATACTGTGAATAACACATCTCCTATCCTTGGATGACATTCACTCCTTCACTGTGTTTATGGAGGAAGCCATGGTTGTCATGGAGGTTTGACTTAAAAACATGTCTGCCTTTGTTTATCTCATCACAGGAGGGATTTATTTACAAAGATGGAGTCTGACTGATACTACTGTCTGCTCAGATCACCGGAAGTGACAACAGCGTTTCTGGCAAGACTAGCAGGTAGAACTAATGTAGCAGCCATATCTATCCTTTGAAAAATACTTACAGTCAGTCATGATTGTTGTAACTACAAAACAAGTTCACATACTGGAAACTATAGCAACGGCACTTGTAGAAGTATTTTTTAGACTTTCAATACTTCTAATATTATATCTGGCATACTGTCTGTCACTAAAATCTGAGTTAGGCGTCATATTACAGGCGCTGGTAATCCCTGGCAATGTTTGGATAACAGGATCCGGCCGTTGTGGCCTAGCACCACTACAATCCAGGCTGGCAGTTGGGAAAAAATGCAATGTCATAAACAAAACAGCTACCGTAGTAGGCTGGGAGTTAGTGACAGAGGTGGGGCTGTGTAAGTCTATGGCTGTCATATTCCTCCTTAATTAGCATAATCCCCACCCCTGGTCACTAAAAGCCCTACCCCATCTAATTCCTAGCTTTTATGGGTGGGCATGTGATGAGATCAGCAGTTTCCAAATGGCAGCAAGGATTAAAGGGGGGCAGCAAGGATTAAAGGGGGGCAGTAGGCCACATGAGCCATTTCTCTGTATCCAGACATCCTAGTTAGGGGTTCCAAATTAGTTTATCGTTTACTATACTTGGAGGAGTATAAAAAACACCTCCTTGAATCACAAAAGTTGAAAGTGGGACTTTGAGGTCAATGCATGTATTTAATCTTTAATGACATGCATACAGAGCAATGTATTTATTTACAGGCCATATATCACATAAAGCTAAAATCTCCCACTCAGCAAGAACTGTACTAGCTTGTCATACTTCAATATCTATAGAAGAAACTTACTTGAAATTATCCTGGAAAAACAATATCCAAATCCTTGCTAAGCATTTAGTTATCAGATAGATTTTTGCATTTTACCAAGACCAGAGATCCCCTTTATGCCATTAAAATATAAGGAACGTCAAACAATACGTGGACAATAAAGCCCCAGGTTACATTGATATTTGCTGGATGGTTTCTTGCTACAGATACTCTCTCAGGTTTATGAGATGAACAGAGAAGAAACCTTTTGATGAATCAGAAGACTTTAATGAAGGCAGGAAAACTAGGTGACAAGTTAATCACCTTTTTCAAGCAGTCAAATTAAGACATGAATTAAAGAACAGTTCTACATCATCAAAGACGTACTTCTCTTTTGAACAGATCATTTATTCCCCAAACACAACCCTGACCTAGCTCTCCTCAACGATAGTGACTTATATCCAGATAATTCCACAAGAAAAGCCTAAAAAGAACAATGTTAACAAACACGTTACCAGTCCTGAAGTAGATGCACATATACTGTAGAAATGCACAGAATTTATTATCTATAGGTGGTAACCACGTACAAGAAACACACTTATCTATCGTAGTCTAGAACAAATTTGTATTGGTAAATGGGTAACCAAAAATTACTGCACTTTAAAGGGCAACTCTAGTCAAACAACTAGATACACATCTGAAACAGATCTATATTAATAATTGTGTCTGCTAAATTGCATTTATCCCTGTGATTCATCTACCTGTTAGATCAGTTGAAAAAAAAAGTGTTATTTTTAAAGAGTAACTATGCAGACTTCTCTGTCTTCTGTTTCTTTAAATCAGCCTTTCTCAACCTCTTTATCATAGGAAACCCTTGAAAAAACTTTCAGGTCTAAGGGAACCCCTGCTACAATTACTATATCCACAGCTCACAGTATATTAATGCGGTGGGAAGTAAGAATAATGCCTCTTACAGATAGCCAAAAATATAATTGTGTCAGGTAACCTAGGAGGTCCAAATTGCTCATTGCTCAATGAACCCCTAGCAAACTGTGGAGGAAAAGTAGGATTCCACAGAATCCTGGTTGAGAAAAATTGGTCTAAAACAATAATAATATTGCTGCCCATGTGAAGTTTTCTTCTCCCTGAAATCCTCAGTTACTTCCTTGTTCTACCCACTGAGTTCTAGAGCAGGTGTCCCAACATTAACACCATGGAGGATAATTATCAAGAAACTCAGGGACACAATTTAGATGCAAATAAGGTGGCTTCCCTTTGCAGGAAGGTTTAGGAACAGGGTTTCCATGTTTGTGACCCCTGGAATGCCAGGCAGCGCACTCACAGATCTGCACAGGTCTGCAACAGCTTTAGTACTGAAGATGAAATACAATTCCACTCCAGACCTATAATTAGGAAGTGGTCAAGGTCAAGTTTATTGTACCATAGTACTATTTTAAAGGAGGGAGGAATTTAACAAAACTGAATTCTGAAATTTTTTGTTCACCGATCTTGTTTAGCACTTTCATTTCTGTGTAACAGAATTGATCAATGTTCCCCTATGAATCTAATTTTCCAGAATCCCCCTTACTGTCTAAAGTTCTACTTCAGTTTGTCTCTTTAATTATTGACAACGCTCTTTCTAGCAGAACAGGAAGGCACAATGCTGCTGAATTTGAGATCAAATCACTAATGAATAGAATAGTATAAAATATGGTAATGGTACGATAATCCAATCTGTTCACACATCCTAAAATACTATTTTTATATTCATTAAAGTGGAACTAAACGCACTACACCCTGCTGCTGTGATAGCACTGATATCTTTGACAGGTCTTCACCCAGGTTCAGGATTTTCAGCCATTATGATTGGTCGGGTTTGTTCAACCCCTGCACACAAGCATGCGGGGAATTACACTTATCTGTGCATGCACAGCTTAATGTACATTCTAAAGAATAATTCTAAATTCTAACAGACGGGTAAGTTTGTTTTATTGCAGTAGGGACACAGCAAGCCTCTTAAAAAAAAAATCACATTGCAGTAGGGACACAGCAATAACAGGCTGCATAAATAAATAAGTACATAAGAAAACCCTGCAAGCTTTCACTTTACCCGATGACTTCCCAGATATACAGTTTACTTCTAACACAGAACAGACTTTAAACAGATCACTTTAAATGAAAACACTGTGGATCAAACTAATTCTTAGATTCAGAACAGGAGAACATGTCAACCACAGTGATAAATCTGTAAAGGTCTCTAAAAGTTTAATCAAATTAATATGTGTATGGCCTTCAAGAGCATAATATTGTAGTTTTGTTAAACTACTGTCTTCCTGTCTTACAAAATTACACAATGACATACAAAACCATTTACAGAAATCTCTGTATAGTTTTTTGTACAAGGCAATTGCATTTTATTTAAGAAAGTTACACATGATACATGAAGGATCGGGCATACAGATGGGGACAGAAGGAGCAATGTATCAGTTCTGCTGAACAAAGGAGTGTAAAACTGTAGGGATGAGTAAGCGATAGCTTATTACAAGATGCCCCCCTATACCAGTGGTTGCCAACTTTTTCCGTTCCGCGGACCACTAAAATCACCGGCTCCCAACCACGTAACTCCCAGAGTGACGTCATTATGACATAACCTGCATTATGATCTGAGCCTGAAATGGGCGTGTAGGCGGGCTGTGTGCAGGGACAGCCTGCCCACTTCCCTGAGCCTAGGAACTGCTCGGGGGACGTGGTCCGCGGCTTTGGCCGGTGCGTCCCCCCAGCAGGGTCTTTTTCCTAACCCCACTTGGGGGTGCACCGATCAGAGCCGTGGACCCCCCAAACCCGCTGCTCTATGCCTCCTTAACAGCAGCAATGTGACAACAGAACACATGCCTGTGACTAATAGGTTAGAGTCCGTATCATGACAAAACCTACACTATAAACACACAAGAAGCAAGGAACTACAAAAAGGTCGATGAATATTTCTTGGGAAACTTAAACACTCAAAAGTTCTGCTTTAAAGAGTTGCAGGCTTCAGTGGCTGAGACTGAAGAGACAATTGTTGCCTAGGTGCTTCACCAGCCTCTTTCTTATGGAAAAGTAGGGAAAAAAGCCAAAGTTAATTAAAGCCCACACTTTAACTGACATCCCACCTACAGTTTGCCATAAAGCATCTGAAGTCAGCTGGATATTTGTCCATCTTACTAAACATCATGCTTGAAAAAAATAAACCAGCACACATCTTAAACAAGCCATCCTCACCATAAGGCATGTAATGTGCAGGATGATGATTCTGGGATGTTTCTTTGCAGCAGACTTTGGATGGTTTGTAGGGTAAAATGAAGTTAAAATACTCCCAGAGAAAAAAAACTGATTAGGTCTGCAAGGACCTGAAGACCTGGAAAATGGGTGGAGGTGGTGTTTGGAATAATTTGGTCCCCCAAGCCTGAGTAATCATTGCAACTAATAATATTTTTTTTTCCCGGGCAGGGAGGAGTACAATGAAAACCCATTAGACAATCCAGACTGTGACAGCACTTTCATTAAAATACATATATAACTGACCAGCATACTTAATCCATACTCTACCATTTGCGCAGCAACCTTCAATATTCACGACAAACAGAGGCCAAATTTAGGCAGAGCAACCGCTTACATGATGCCTAATAAAATTAGCAAGGTTTAGGGTACAACAAAATAAATAATTAGGAATATGAATGTATTTTTTGAAGGCACAGATTCTCCAACATATGTACATCTAAGATTAATGTGCAAAAATAGGCTTAGGAAGCGAAATAATCTTTAACAGTACATTAAAAACAATTTATTTTATTTTGGAGGGTTGGAGAACTAAAAGTACTTATATTATTATTTATTTTAAGGCCATTGAGCTCTCTGAAAACCTAATGTGCACCACAATGAGAGCAAGCATTATTGAAGCATGTGAACAATATTAGATCATTTAATGTTGATAAGTACCTTAACTAAGAACATATCCTTAATTACCAACTAGGCAAAAGACTGAATAGGATGGCTGAAGCCTAGCAAAAACAAATTTTCTGGATACCTGCTTTATATTAAAACATGCTCTTCCCAAAGCAGGATTCTTGTAGTACTTCCTATAAGCATACCCTCAAGTGCCATGCAGAAAAAAAGAACTTTGATTTATCAGAATGGCCCATCAGAAACAACAAGGGTCTAAATGTCCATGCTACAAACATATAAATTTAAGGTGTGTACAGGACACAACAAGGGCTTCACTTTCTACAGCATACAAGGTGCTTAGCTAGCACTTTGACTCTATAAAACCATTTCTTGCATAGGTTATGCTTTGGAAATATCATGCCAAAACTTATCTAAGTGGGTAACCAAACTATACAGGGGTTACTTCAATATGAATATATAAAGGAATAAAAAGACAATATAGCTACAATTCTTACTTCTAACCAAATATTCTACTACACAATTCTTTAAGTAAATCACCATAAACTAAAAGCAAAAGCAGAAGTTGGTAAATGAGAGTAAAAGTTCATAAGGCTGCACTTTTGGGTCATATAAGTCAGAGAAGGACCAAATTCAACTACCTGCCTGATCGGGCAATATTCATATCTTTACCATGAGGAAGCTAATAAAGTCATTGACCACATAAGCAACAAATGGTAAAGCAAAGCTACTTTTTTATATATAATTCATGGTTTGTACATGTATTAAAACAAAATGTAAAATGAGAGAATAGAATGACTGTATTTTCCTTACAATTTTTATACAAAAGGCTTGGCTGTGTAGGGTGTGGCAGCTTCAATGATCCTAAACATGAAACATGGATGCACTCCTTGATGTAAAAATCTGGAAGAATAATGTGCAATTCAGCAGCCATTTAGTCGAGTGCAGGAGGCAGTAATAAGGGAACTACTTAGCTACAATCCAAGTAGCAAAAGAAGTTTTATGACTGATCAAAATAGAAAATTTTAGTTGAAATGATTTCCCAACATGGCTGAAAAATATTCTTCACCAACAATCAAACTGAAATAATTTTTTCAAACTAGACAAATATTTATTGTCTACGGCAGTCAGAACTAAAAATCAGAAACAATTTGCGTTACCAGTCACTCTTATGGATCCAACCATACATAGCACAATCAATCACCTGAAGAGCATTATGATATAAAAGCTGTAGGCTGAAAGACCTGACTGGGTATGGTCACCATGATTAAAAAAAAAAATATATATATTCCCCCTAGCCCTACTGACTACCTAGCAATTATGACTATTGCATCATAATAATCATCATAAGTTATGATTTTTGTGTTTTTGTCTTAACATTGACAAACTTATAATGTAGTGATAAAGATAATGGGTCAAAAGAATGCACAGTGTAGAGGAAAATCTAAGTAAAATTGTTGGTCCTCAAACCACCAATCCGAAACTGTACATGCAATGTTTAAAGACAAGACACCTAGGTTGAAGTATCACATGCCTGCAAACCAGAATTTCAGCCAATGTAGCAAGACCAGTCTCTTTTATTAAAAATAAGCTGAAAGTCTTCTTTTCATATATATTTGTCAGAATCAGAATATATAATGAATATTTTATATCCTTTCCTTAACCTAATGATCAGTGTACATAAAAAGCAGGTGGCTCAGTGGTCCTCTTGTTAGAATAACTGGGGAAAAAAAAAAAAAATCACATGCAAAGTGTAACACAACCATAACAAAAAAATGTATCCACACAGAAAGTAATACTACATTTTCTGATCAATATATAAATATGTTTTACATTTTCCTTTTTTCAGAATTCTGAAAGGAAGTCAAAATGATATTGCAAAAAATAATTAAGACAAACAATAAAAGCAATCAAATCGTAAAAATGGGAAAAAATATATATAGGAATTTGTAAAATTATGCACTGCCCTAATACACATCATATAGTAAAAAGATTATTATTTTAGCAAATGTGAGCAGCTATTAGTTAAAAAAAAAAGAGAATGGTAATCAATCAGACCATGATGAGAGTCTGGCAGTCTTGTAGACAATGGATACATGCTATCTGCAGTGGCCAACTAGTTGGAGGTTAAGAGTAAAATATCCCATCGAGACGCATAAAACGATATTCCAACTCAAGTTGTTAAGAAATCTTGTTTAACCATAACCTCATGGCTTTCCCTTGAATCCTACATAGCTAGTAAACAGAGGATGATCTACAGTTGGTCAATACAGTGTCTGATACTGCTGTTGCAAAGAGGTTGGTCCTTTTCACTTTCTTTTAGGTGAATTGGATTCAGTGCATCCAGTGATTATAGTTTTATAGATATTCTTCGTAAACTCCAACTTCACAAATAATTCAATAGTGTTTGCTATAATGGTAATTAAAAAAAATCTCAAACTGTTAACTGGCCACCAAGCTAAATGGAAAAAGTGCTTCTGAAGCAGGGGAGGGTTTGTGAAATCCATCTGGCTTACAAGCTGTAATTGTACTGATTTGTTGCATCAACAGTAACTGCTATTCATTTCTCAATTGTAGAAATTCCTATAGTTGTGTACCAGAAGGATTTGTTTCTTCTTCCTCATAATCCTTTTTTCATCTCGTGGCAGCAAAAGTGATCCCCTCCACTCTGCTCCAATACAGTAATGTCAGCCAACACCTATTTGATATAAACAGAAGATATTGTACAATATGTTAGATGTTAATAGCGAAGCAACACTCGCTCAAACCTTTTACTGCCAAAGCTATATTCATACCACTAAACGACATGCACCTGAGAAAAGGCAAAGCGTTACCCCAAAATGTTCCCAAATTATATGTAGGGAAGACTGAACCTTTACACACTATTACCATTTCCTATTGTACCAAATATGTTTTACACACATTTCATTTTATACCTAATTCTAATGCTGTCATAAAACAGGTTACAAATTGCCTATGTGATGGCACTGTGCAGAAAAGCAGCCAAAGAAATGTACTTTCAGGTGTGGGAGTTATTTTATCAAAAGGAAAAAAAAAGGGAAAAGGAAAAGAAAAGAGACAGTAAAGTGGATTTTGAGTTGATATCTATAGGTTGCTACAGAGCTGTGACAGAAAAAGTGTAGCTAAACAAAAGTGTATTATATTGCAGATTACCAGGCCTTAGATGCTTCATTAGTTTTTTAAAGCTGTTTTTCTAATCGAAAAAGGTTTATCCACATTCCAAGCAAATTTAAATTAGTTTAATATTAAAGATTCAGTGGAATTTACATGATATCCTTTGAATGCAAAAACACCATGCTTCTAGATAGCAAAACAAAAGCGCTGCCTAGGACTTTCTCTGCGTACACACGTCCAATGGTTCTCGCTCAATAATTGGCTCAGGGCCGATATCGGACGAGAATCTAGCATGTGTACAGCGCCCGATGTCCAAACAACCCTTCTGGGCGGATCCACGGACGATGGACGACTAACAATCCTATTGCAAGGGAAGGGGGAGAGTGCGCAGTGGGGTGCCACTCTGCTGTTCTCTCCCTCCCCTCTCCATAGAGCAGAATGGTGCTGTATGCAGCTTAAGACTTTAGGTAAAATGCACCAGAGGAGGTACCAGTCAGGGCATACACTTGGTCCTGGGAAACAACACAACATAGTGGTGCAGAAATTGTGCAACCCTAGCAAATTCACAAAACCTAAACCAATCTGGGAGGAAATAAGTAAGGCTAAACTAATCTAAACAATGTTTTATCTGAAATAAATCTCCTTCAGTCAAAAATATTATAAATAGTATAGACAGAGGTAGTATTTTACTCTAAATAATCACTGAAGCTAGAAGTGACAATAAAATTAAGAGTTATCAAAACAAATATTAAAAAATGTCACATTACCACCAATTAATTTTCCCAGTCTGTGCAAGGTAAACTCTCGTCTTCATCTTCTGATTCAGGTGAAGCCTCTTTAATTCGTCTAAGAGCTTCATGAATGCTGCGTGTTAGCGGGTCTGTGTCACTCAAAAGTGTGAAGGATTCTCTTAAAACATCTGTCTGCACCTTCTTCAGTTTCACTCCTTTCCTGATTTGTGCCAATATATTATTGCTGTCATCCTCGTCAGGGAAAGGTGCCAGCATTCTTTGCTCCACTTTTTTAAGATGAAAACTTCCACGTTTTAATGAAGCCAAAACTTCATCCATTGGTGAGCTCACTGGAACAGACATAAAAAACAGTCAGGAGTAACATTGTTTTATTTAAAGGTTGCAACTTGAAGAATTTTTGGTGGTTAAATGAACTGAAATTAGTAGGGCAAACATAATAAACCTATCCTACATATTATAGCTATATTATGTTGTACAATAATAAATCTAATATCCTATCGGCAGTAAAAAAAAACTAAAAATTAGTGGACGCTTCTGCCATACTGTATGATGACACCAGGTTGGATTGACAATATTGTTTATTACAAAAGACATTAAATGTCTTTCAATATTTTTTTGCCACAGACCAGAAAATAAATCTGTCCCCCACCAGCAGTTAGATACTGGGACACTTGTTCTTTGTGGTGTTTCTGCAGAGGGTCAACAAACCCTCAAAATTAACTAAATTTGGCCTGTCACTGAGAAGAGTGTGAAAAGTTACCCCGATGACACTCTTATAAATGCTAGTTGGCTGGTTTTCTTTCCATAACAAGCAAACTCAGAAAGATTTCTGAGTATTATATCAACATGACAGCCAGGCAACTAACATTTTCACTGCAAAAAGACCTCATACTTTTCTCATGACAATGTTTTTGGATAGAGCAGTTAAGGAGTTAGCATTTCTGTTTCTTACTGATGTCCTTATAAGGGAGAATCACCATCTGAAATTTTCCTGCTCATTAATTTCATCAAGAATTAAAGTGAATGTAAATGCTAAAATCTGAGTTGCCTAAACAAGAATGAAGGGAAAATCTTCCAATGAGGACACTTGTTCCCATGACTATTATATAGGAGACGATTTCCTTCATATTGGAAGCATATCATATATTAAAAAAAAAAAAAAAAAAGAATACAGGAGGCAAACTCACTAGTTGTGCAGCATGGTGTGCCCTATATTCCTCATCACTATTAAGTCGCTGCTCTATCTTCTCTGCATGCTTGGCAATACAGATCTCCTGAAACAAAGACAGAAAAGAAAATGACACCAATAAATACACATGGGGCAAAACAATAGGTGTTTACACACACAAAAAAACATTTTTTCTTTCTTTAGTCACTCTCTCTGCTTATACCTGTTACTTCTAGGTATAGAGGAACAAGTGCTTAGCGCTGTCACACATGGAGCCCATATAAACTATGACTCTAGTGACTCCTGTGTACCATACACAGGACATTCTTTAGAACCCAGAAGCAAAAAGAACATCTGAGGAACAAGGGAGAAAGGCTACATTAAAGTAACCCTGCTATCTTGACCTGTGTGGGCAAATTAAATGTTCAGCTGTTTGAAAAATGGGTTTTAGTTATTTCAATACATTCTGGTTCTCCAATGTTTTTCTTGCTTACAAAAGGACTATACAAAAAGGGCAGGAAAAGGAAGAAGTGAGCCTCAAACCTCTTTCTTTCTCTAATTTATACATTTCAAAAACAATAATAGTAACAGCACCTTTTTGTTTCTGAGGTAGGCTTTCTTGGCTGAAATTCGGCCACGTTTTGCTTCAAGCTGCCGAACTTTCTGTTGAAGTTTATGCAGTTCTTCTCTTTGTAAATGGATAGAAGCCGCCATGTCTTCAGTTGCAATCATTGCCTCCATGCTTTCATATGTATCATAGTAGACAACTTCATCTCTTTTCTCTGAAGAATAATCATTTTTTT
>NC_092863.1:79544201-79546769 GCF_032062135.1 Pyxicephalus adspersus | reverse complement strand
ATGGTAATTAAAAAAAAATCATATGACAAGATACCGTAAAGTCAGCCAGAAAAGTGCAAGACAAAGTTCATATGAGCCCACTGCAGTTCACCACTGTCAACCAGTCCTCAACCACATTAAAGCCCTGTTTATTATTAAACAGGTGCCACAATAAAACACTGTTTATTATAGGAGTGGTTGAAATTCTCTTTACTTCGAGCAGCAGTCATATGACCATGTCATACACAAATGTCTGTGCAGACTCAACATGCCTGCCAAAAGAGCTTTAAAACATTTCCTGGCACCAGAGGTTGGAAGTCATCACCCTTCAAGTCGGGTACCAATTCATTGACACCACCTCCCAAGTCAAGTCTCAAGTCACCAAGAATTCTCCCAAGTCGAGTCCTAAGTCAAGTCATTTAATTTATCCCTATTTGTCCCCATATAAAAACAAAGCTCTGATCCTGTTCTTGAGCACAGGATGGCATTCGAAGTCCACGGCTTTCTTCTCTGACAGCTGAAGGGGGAAGGGAGGAAGGCAGTGAGGCTTCTGTAACACCACCCTCCCCCTTCAGCTGTCAGAGGAGAAAACTTAGAATCGAAGAAAGGTGGGGAGGAAGGTGGTGTTACAGAAGACTCGCTGCCTTCCTCCCTAACCTTCTTGCATTATAAAAGTTTTCTCCTCTGACAGCTTATCAGCAGAGAAAGCAAGTCGGGAGTTGAGATGCAAGTCGTTCATTAGGCAACTTAAGTCGGACTCAAGTCCAAGTCCTGCGACTGAAGTACCAACCTCTGCCTGGCAACTAGCAGTTAAAAATGGATGCCTCAGAACGGTTACCTGTGTGGTTTAAGTGCCTGTCTGAACTTCTTGCATTCTGATGCTCGTTTACAAAGAAAATATTGAAATTAAGTGCTAACTACATACACCAATATGTTTTCACTGAGAATCTTATATAGTTCATAGTATAGTTTATGTATATTGTAATAAATAGTCTGGCTAAGTAAAATACAAGGTCAATGCACAACTTAAACTTTCTAAACTTTTTCTAAATTCCACAAGGGAATAGGACAGATGCACTTAGTCTAAAATTTTGATGATATATTAGTATTTTTCAGGAGGTGCAGACAAAGTTTGGGATATACTTGGCCAACCTGCCTAGAGAACAATACAAGGAGTTGTTTACAATCCAGGCTAACAAACAATTAAAAAAATAAATAAATGTGAATGTATCAACAGAGAGCAGGGAGCAGGAATTCAGAGGATAAAATACAAACTAGTTGTTTAATTTTCTTTCTAGTAAGATTCCTGAAGGAGACAGCTGGTATAGCCAGGCCAAATAAGAATGAAAAAATGGCTGCTCTAAAAGCCCATGTTTGAAACTCCCATGCATTCCAATGGGCTAAGCTACCCCAGGATGTTTCCTTGAGGCATGTTTTTGAGCGTTACAGATAATGTTCCGTGCAAGTTTTTAAAATTTAAAACGCAGAAAAATGAGGGAAACTGCTTGAGAACGCTCCTATTGAATTCAATAGAGGCTTTTAAAAGCGTTTTTAAGCTTTTTATGAAAGCTTCCATTGAAAACCACTTTATTGGTAAAGAAATTTACTAAATGTGTGTGTTCTGTGTATCTTTTAAACTTTGTTTTTTTGCAGGTTATCCCACAATGAAAGGATGATTCCCACGGCTACATTCATGTCATTAATACAACCAAGGGACTCCTGACATTGAGAGATCCCCGGGCATTAAAAGGCAAATGAGGACAAGTCTCCCTATTCACCTCTAGTGCTGAATGGCTGAGAAAAGGGAAAGCCTGATTACGCTTGAGCCGTCATCAGGGTTTCCTCAGCCAATCACGGAGTGGAGCTAACAGCAGAGCTCTGCTATGCAGACCGTTTTGTTTTCTTGCGGAACTGTGGCATGTGTTCTTGGATGCAGAACACATGTCACTGCTCTGCTTGGGCTTCTGGAGCAATCAAGACAGTGAAGCTATCAGCAGAGCAGAGCAGAGCTCTGTGATTGTGTGAGGAAAGGGAAATCCTGATGACGCTTGAGCCGTCATCAAGGTTTCCCTTTCCTCAGCCAATCACAGAGAACTAGAGGTGAATAGGGAGCCTTTTCCTCATTTGCCCTGTAATGCCTAGGGATCCCACACTGTCAGGAGTCCCACGGCTGTGCTCATGTTATGAATGCAGCTGTGGGAATCATCCTTTAATTGTAGAATAACCTGTAAAAAAAAAAAAAAAGAAGTTACACAAAACACACACATTTAATAAATTCCTTAAACATTGAAGTCTTGTCCTAATTTTTACACATCTTCTTATACAGGAAATGAGTAAGGGTTTTTATGTACCCCTTTACTAAAAAAGTAAACATTTCATAAACGCTTACGTGAAATTGCGGCAAATTGGGGTATAATGGGTCATAGGCGTTTATAAAAGTTATAGGTTCATGGTAGGAACGATTACATGCATTTTATAAACCGTCCGTGTAGACCCAGCCTTAGGTAAACTTTCTTCTGATTTCTTAGTAGTTTTACATTGTTACAAGAAACACATTGTTATAACTTCCGTTCATTTTTCCAGAACAGC
>NC_092863.1:79541222-79543594 GCF_032062135.1 Pyxicephalus adspersus | reverse complement strand
TCACACTTATCAAATAACTGACGCCCTATTTTATCTTCCCCGTTTGATATTTTATAGACTGATAACAGATGAAGAGTCTCTGCAAAAATATCTGCTCTTTGCCAGTAAAGTTTAAAGTATAAAGCAATGACAGATTTTTTTTCCCCTAAATGCAGAAAGATGCTTTAAGCAAAGGTTAATGAACTTCAGTACAACTCCCATGTAAAAACATTGTTTTAAAAGAAGGAGCTGCCTAAATCACTAAACATCTCCAGTCCATGGCTTGTGTGATTTTTTTTTTATTAGCAATGCTTTTTTAGAGCATAACTAAAATCAAAGTTGAACTGCAAATATAACTGCAATCAGGTAATAAGTGAATACAAAAAGTGTATAGGAACAAAGTGGCGCAAAGAATACTACTTTTAAATGCCAAATGGGCTTCGATACTAAATTACGTTTCATTTTCTCTCATCTCCGAATTTAGTTGGTGGGAGGGACAATTATGTGACACCTGAAGCAGGAAGAACTTTGAATGCCAGACAAAATTTCTCAGCACTCCTGCATTACGGTAAAAACCATAAGTCTAAATGAGGAGGCAGGAATTGCTGTCACAGAAGTAGCTGGGGATTAATAGGAGTAATAATTAACAGAATCTGTTAACAGGAAACAAAAAATGCAGAAAGGATCTGATGTCAGCATGGACAGATGCACAGCTACACAAGGTGTTTTTGTAAATAAAAGGTAAATGTTTTTTAATTTACACCAACTATTATTTTATGTTTTCAATTTTGTCTTTATTTCCAGCTTTACCCACATAAATCAAGGACATGCAAAATCAGTTTAGAAGCACCTCAAACAGGAATTTCTATGTTCTATCTGTCTGCTTGCACAAAACCCCACACTTATACTCCTTTCCTTTCTAATCAAAGGCAGTATATAACCGCATTCACATCATAAGAGAAGAGCATTTTTTTTTCTGCATTCATTTTAAAATTGGGTCAGATCGGCTAAGCTCTAACATGAAACTTTCTAGTCCCAAATTTCAGTAATTTTAGATGCAAATTGAGCTTAGTAGAGTGTATTTTTATCATACCTTGTCAAAAGGAAATTCACACCAAATAATATATTTTACAGAAAAGGCATTCCGTGAACATGACATCAAGGTCTGTATCATATGTTTCACTACTTTTCCCTCTTTTAGGACTGCAAGCTTTATACTATGGGGGTGGGAATGTTCAGTAGTCAACAAAAGTAAACTGCAAAGTCTGTTAAGGTTTGAGATTTTGGTGCTACTTTTCTTTACAGGAAATAAAAGCTTAAACTGAATCAAAAACTTTAATTACTGAGGGAGGAAATTAAGGACAAAAAAATATGCTATTTCCAGAGAAATGCAGGTCAAAAATCAGACTGAGAACTGTACTGTCATCCACCTTGCCAATATTAAGGTGTATGAAAATATGCCATCTATATTTTATGTGCATTTTAAATACAAAACACTCTGTTGATCTACACAGATCTTTAGGGTTTGTCCCCACCAGCAAACTTTAACAAGATGCAATGCTGTATGTGCTCAGCGGTGCAATGCGGTCCCACTAATATTGAATGCATCACCAGAAGCCACCTGTGCTGTAAAATTAGTTAGGTCCATTGCAGCCTATTCAAAACATGAATGATATAAAACATATAAACACATGATTGCTGGTGCACACCACAATGAGATGTAAATCTGTTATAATGACTTTCTCATTTAAACAGTTTTTGTGGTAAACTGCATTGAAACAAGTAGTGAGAACACAGTCAACATTTCTTCTGTGCAAATATGACCCAGATCCGCAATTCAAAGTATTAAATTAAAGAATCTGTATGAAAGTCAGACAACACACATTGTTAAAAGGAGAGGTCAGAAAAGCAGCCTTCATATGGCAGGTGTCTGTTAGCCATAACTTTAATTATTTTGACTATACAAAGTTATTGTCACCTTAAGCTTACCTTTAAGGGGTTATGGTGTAGTTAAGGGTTAAATACTATGGTCACATTAGGGGACTGTTTCCAACAAAGTTCTTCTTCACTTTGGATTGGTTTTGTATTTACATACTTCTTCCTTAGAAGTGAATTAAAATACTGATGGTCAAATGTGGCAGTCAATTTTTGAATTGAATTATGTGTCTCCAACTCAGTGTTATCCCCAGCTCATTCTATCCAGGCATACCACCCAGCACCATACCACACCAAGTTAGGTCACAATACATTGGCTGCTACCTGCCTACAGCTACTTCCAACCCAAGTTAAAAAAACTTCTGTAGAGAACACGGTTTCAACGGACGTCAATACCAAGTTTGTCAACAAAGGCACTTATCCTGTTTACATCTTGCTAGTGGCTCCGAAAATGTTTG
>NC_092863.1:79538975-79540541 GCF_032062135.1 Pyxicephalus adspersus | reverse complement strand
TGTGGAGGGCAAACCCTCGGTTTTTCAGAGATTTGGCATATGATAAACCTGATACAGACCTGTTTGTTGTTTGGAATGCCCACAAAGCATATATCAGAAGTATTTTAATTCAGCTGGTGGCTAACGACAAAAACATGGGAGGACACAAATTGTCCACTCTTTTTCAAAACCTGAAGATGTTGGAAGCTCAACACAAATCGAACCCATCACATAGTTTAACACCTGAACTTTTTAGATGTAGACAGGAGAGAAGATTACTTCTTTTATCTAATCATACCCAATACTTTCAAAAGTTGCATCTAAATCATACTCAAGGGAATAAAGCCTCCAAATTGTTGGCCTCTAAATTTAAAAATAGAGTGCAACGCTAAGATTCCATTTATATTTAAATCTGGATCTACAGAAAATATCTTTTACCCACATGCTATTGCTCCAGAGTTCTGTAAATACTATAAAAAACGTATATAATCTTAAATATGATAAAATGACACACCAACCATTGGCAGATGAGATTGCAGATTTTCTGGAAAGTATTAATTTACAGTCTTCCCAAACCTGCACTAAAAACGCATTTTCTTCAACTTCAATTCAGCGTTTTCAGTTAGTGAAATTCAGAAAGTGATTACCACTTTTCCGAGTAAAAAAACACATGGGGCAGGTGATTTGCCCAACGAGTATTATAAGCATTCCCATGACATACTAACACCGCACTTAGTGTTGATTCATTATGAAGCGGCTAAGGCAAGCATGTTTCCATCTGAAATGTTCCAAGCCATTATTGTTACGATTCCAAAGCCTGAGAAAGTTCTGGTATCTCCTCAAAATGTTTATCCCATCTCGCGTCTAAACTCCGATCTAAAAATCTATGCAAAACTGCATGCAAATCGAATAAATGCAAGTAAAACCAGAACAAGTGGGTTTCATAGGAGTTTGTCAGGCTCCAGATGGGACCAGACGTATGGTGAACATATTGGGATATGTAGAAATTACACAAGATTCCCTCATTGGTTCTAGCTTTGGATGGCGAAAAGGCGCTTGATAGGATTCATTGCGGGTACCTTTTTCAAGTGTTAATGAAATTTGGTTTTGGGGTCCTATATTTCAGGCTATTGCTACACTATACTCCACACCCTCCGCTAGAGTGCTGACACCAGGTACCCCATTTCATCCGTTCTGTGTTTCGAATGGAACCAGGCAGGGGTGTCTATTGTCGCCGATTAGTTTTGTTCTGTCTATGGAACCACTGGCAGAGTTGATTAGACGTCACCTGGGGATAATGGGCATTCCAATTGCCTCTGATCAACATAAAATCAGCCTGTACGCAGATGATGTGATCATGACAATGGTGAGTCCATATCTTTCCCCTCCTACAGTGTACAACGTTCTGCAAATGTTTGGAAGACCTTCCTAATATAAAGTGAACGATACCAAATCTCTAATATTACCTATGGGATTATCACAGACTATGGCAACTACTTTATTTGCAAAGTTTAAATTTCAATGGACCGACGTCGCAACACCCTTCCTGGGTAAAAAACTTACAAACCCAACTAAACTACTTTTTCC
>NC_092863.1:79507131-79537422 GCF_032062135.1 Pyxicephalus adspersus | reverse complement strand
CGCTTGCCTTAATCTTAGGCCGTTTGTTCACCTGATGGGTTTTGCAGAATTCCTTTCATCACTATACCTAGGGGTGCCTCACCACATTCTCACCTAAACCCTTGTTCATAATAATCGAACAAAGCAGCAAAAACTACTCCACTGTAGTTTTACCATCTTTATTTCATAGGTACTCTGCTTTTATATATGTTTCATAAATTAAATGAGAAAAAAAATATATGAGAAGCCATTAATGATTTCCATATTCTAGTAGCCAACTTACTTCAACCAAAAAAAATAAATACATTTTCACATATAAAGAGATATACCCTACCTTTCTTGTGCAGGTTGGTTTATACGACATATATAAATGCTTAAAGAGCAAAACAGAGTGGGAAAGAGATCTGTGTTTGTCCTTGCATGACGGAAAAGAGATCAAAACAGAACATACACCAGCAGACCAAAAATGTCTGCTAGAACATGGGTATCCTAATACTCTAGTGACATTCATATGAGCTTGTTGGATGTCCCACTGCAAAAAGGATTTCTGCATAGGATTTCAGATTAATTTTAAACTAACAGTTAAAATTTTGATAAAAATATATTTCCATGAGGATGTTAGGATGGTTATATCCTAATTTTTGAAATTCCTATTTAAAAACCAGAGCTAATTCTCATCATACAGGAGCTTAAGATATCCAAAGACATGGAGAACAGAAAAATAGAAAACATGATCTCAGAATTTTACAGATTACAAATACCTTAAAGCTTTGCATGGAATGTAGGTCATAACATCAGAAATTGTTTATGCGAGAAACACTTTGGAGTATAAATAAAGTTTGCTGCACTTACTTTCTGCAACAACCATAATATCCCTTGTTAATGCTGTCAACACTTTAGTCTGGTTTTCCACTGAACAAGTTTTTTGTAGCCACATTCATAAGCAAACCTAGACATTGGGCCTGATTTATTAAAGCTCTCCAAGGCTAGAGAGAATACACTTTAAGCAGTGAAGCTGGTTAATCAAGCAAATCTGGAATGGATTTCTTCAATGTCATTTGCTATTTGCTAGCAAATGCTTTGAATCCTGGACCAGATCCATCCCAGGTTTGTTGGATCACCCAGCTTCACTGGTGAAAGTGTATTCTCTTTAGCCTTGGAGAGCTTTAATAAATCAGGGCCAATGAATAATATAAAATCTACATATGTAAAAAAACAGGACCATTATCTCCAGGTGATGTCTAATCAACTCTGACAAGACAAAGACTTCAGTAAATAAGTACTGCAACTATGTAAAGTACCTGACATCTGGCGTTTGATGCTCTCCAGCTGAGCTGTAAGTAGTAGCTCCTCACATTTGAGAATCTCAAACTGGACTTCATAGAGCTGAAGTTGGTGAGTGTAATATTCTGCTTCTAATTGGTCTAAAACAGCTATAGCTTCTTCTCCGCCATGTAAACTCTGCATCTAAATGACAAAAAAAAACAAAAAAAAAACAGGATTAGCTCACAGGATTTAATTACACAGAACATTGACTGAAAAGACTGAAATAGGCCTAAAGGCAACAAATGTGCTAACGACATGTAAACATGGAAGTGATGCTAAAATGCCAATAACAAGATTTAAAGCCCAATATGAAAGGCGAGAAAAAAAATAGGCGAGGAAAATAGAGTTCCAAAATAAAGGGGTTCCATAGGAAATCACTACACTGGCCTGGAGATAAGATTTGGGTTTATTTAGGAATAGAAAGGTAAAAGGTTAAAACCTCAGGTTTCTCTTACTGTCTGTCAACCTACTGGGAAAATGTCCTTTTATTGGGCTCATGGCAACACTAGGACAAGAAATAGGGAATGGTTGTCACCAGGACAGGAAGTATTGAAAACTCGACTTTTTTTTTTTGTGTTTAGGGGTAGTTTATGCAATTTTGGAAGATAAAATGTATTTTAAAAAAATTCCAGCTAAATAATTAAAGAATACACCCTCAATCATACAGGAGTAAATAAAGATGCGACATGGCATTTACAATATCCTACTTATATGAAATTAAAGCGGAATTTCATTTCACAAAGTGAATAAACACACCAAACGTATGGTTTACCAAATACCACATCAAACTGAAAAAAAAAACAAGGCAGACGTAACTAAGAACATCAAGTTCTGAAGCAAACCTGAATAGCAACAATGGTGATTTAAAACAGAACAGACTACCACAAGTAAAGACTACTAAACCCTAAGTCAAGTTCTAAAAAGCTTTTGGATAAACACTGAAGTAAACTCGCATAAGCAACAGAAACTCAATTAAAGCCAAAGCAAGGCAAACATTTAAAACAAAGCTTTCCATGAATATGTTAAAAACAAAAACCTTTGGGTAAGTTTTTTTTATACACCTAGTTATTGCCACTACACGCTAAAGCATGCTGTGGTCCACACTCCATAAGGGAGGCATTTGTGTGGTTATCATTTGATACTACTAGTTGCCAATAATCTCCAATGATTTTACCGTTTTATTAAAGTCACAACTTGGCAATCATTAATTCTCATACACATGCCACTATTCAGTCACTAGGGGGTAGAAGTGCAATTTTTTGGAGTGACATGAATCATTGGCAGTGACATTGGACCTTTATGAATCCTTTTCCAAAAGCATCCTCTACCATCTTGCTGTTCAACAAAGTGCCTGAGTACTGTATTTTTATTTTAGCCCTTTTTATTAAAATATCATGCAGAGCTGAAAAGCTCACCCAGGTTCTCCCATGATAGCCTATCTTCTCTAGTCTTGGAGAGCTTTATAAATCAAACCCATTGTTTATAATGATTGTGGGTTCTAGTACACTAGTATGTATTATTAACTTGTATTTATAACATATTACACAGCAATTTACAAAGTCCATAGTCATGTCACTATCTGTCCCTCAAAGGAGCTCACAATTTAATATCCCACCATAAGCATATATCAATACCACAGTCTAGGGTCAATTTTTGAGGGAGGCCAATTAACCTATCTGCATGTTTTTCAAAACATGGGAGGAAACCAGAGTACCCAGGGGAAACGTGGAGAACCTGCATACTCCATGCAAATAGTGTCCTGGCCGAGACTCGAACATGTGACATACCACTACATAGGCCGAAGTGCTAACCTCTGAGCCACCTATCAGAACGGGGCAACAAATGAAGATATGCTGAACAAAGCATAAAGTGTAGCCACAGGCATTAATTATGATATACACATCAGCGTGAAAGAAATTGGGTGTTTATGGGGAGAAAAGATGCACATTTTTTAAAACAAGAGGGAAAAGGCATTATAGGACATATAATATTTATATATGGTTTGGGTGGGGGAGGTACCTTTAGTGACAATTTAAATATCGAACTCATTGTCATGTAACCAGCTTTCATGTTGTTAACACCAAATTCTGACCCTACTATCCAAATGGCACAACAGTAATCAAGACTCATTAGAGAATACAACATTTATCCAATCTCTTTCCTTCCAATTTCCATGAATCTATGTAAATGGTGGCCTCATGTGTCTGTTCTCAGGGACACGTGATGTGGTCTCCTGCTGGTTTAGCCCATTTAAATTAATGTGTTGTGTGTTTAGAGACATTGTGCTCACCTCAGTTGTAAGTGGCTGAGTTACTGTAGGCTTTCTATTATCTCAAATCAGTTTGGCCATTCTATTCTGACACTGGATATTTTCCCTTTGGACCTATCTCTATAAAACCTAGAGATGGTTGCACATCCCCGCAGAAGATCAGCAGTTTCAGAAAAGCCCAGACCAGCCTTGACTGGCATTAACAACCATGTCACATTTAAAGTCACCTTAAACACCTTTTCCCTGATTCTGATGTTGAGTTTGAACTTCAGCAGGCCATCTTAACAATGTCTACATGCCTAAACGAATCGACTTGTTGCCATGTCATTGGTTGATTAGATATTTGAGGTGAAAGCAGTTAGAAAGGTGTACATAATAAAGTGGCCAGTAAGTGTATACATACTTATCAGTTTTGTTTTTTTTTTTTACTTTGGTGATCATAGCCAAAAGCACATGACAACATATTCAGATTATCAAGCGCGTCAATACAGGTTAGACAGCTGTGTTTACATGTGCAAATTGAAGCTATCCATAACCTTAATTTGCCTAAATCTAAACATACCTTTAAAAAAGGAACAGCAAAGCTACTTTAGTTACCTATTCCACAGTATTACAGACAAGTTCTCAAAAAATACCATAACGGTAAAGACAACAGAATGAGGCACCATGGAAAGCATGCAGATTGCCCAGCAACATGAACTGACAGATCAGTGAACGAGAAGAGCAGCGCACAAAATGACGGCATTATTATTACACAGAAAAACACAGCCGAGCTCTTTATCAACTTACATGAAGAACACTGTGGTTTAAATAAGTTCAAACCTATCTACACATCATGCATAGCAAGGGTTTCTCATCCAGCACTGTCCCTTACTAGAATCATTCTAGCTTTTATTTCCATGGTACTCCATCCTGCGTGCCTACTAGTGTCAGTAAGCGGACTGTTTTGAACCCAAAGTAGCCGCTGCCAAGAAGGATTTGTCAAGCATACCTAAGGCTACGTACACACGTCAGATGATTTTCGTCTGATAATTGCCTCAGGGCTGATATAGGAC
The DNA here is from genome assembly GCF_032062135.1 of Pyxicephalus adspersus. Taxonomy (NCBI): domain Eukaryota; kingdom Metazoa; phylum Chordata; class Amphibia; order Anura; family Pyxicephalidae; genus Pyxicephalus; species Pyxicephalus adspersus. The sequence goes on along the minus strand of NC_092863.1, from coordinate 79,532,793 downwards.
GAGAATCTGACATGTGTACAGCACTCGTAGTTCATGGATCTGTCCTGGTGGATTCACAAACGATGAATGATCGTAATGTAAGTGAAGGGGAAAGAGCGCAGCGGGGTGTCGCTCCGTCATTCTACCTTTTCTACTTTGGCCACAAAATGTCATTTATTTTAGTGCAAGAATTCTAATTCACCTGTTTCCCAGGAAAAGAAGGTAGAGACAATATGGGAGAAAGATGGCAACAATGACAGACTAAATCTAAAATACTATAGTATGAGGAAAACTAAGACTACAAAAAACGTTCGGTCATTACCAAGGGGTCATACATACTACTCTGTCAGTGCTCAACCCAGACATTTTTTTAAGCTGGGTGGAAAGAAATTTTAGGCGGGTGGCAGCCCCGGTTTTATGACCCAACTGTTCTGTAACCACCCAAAAACAGCAGGGTGGTTACTGAAATGTGCCGGGTGGTGCGCTCAGCTAAAAGGTGCTGGGGAGAACACTGTCTGTATATATAAAACTACAGAAGACTGTCAGAAGGACATTTGTCAGGAGATGGTCAGAGACTGAGGACATACTATATGAGTTTGCCAAATTCTGAACATGCATAGAGGTCAAGGACAGGGACAAAGGGGAGGGTATAGCTTTTTTTGTTTTTTTAACAAGTCAGAAGTGACAAAACAGGAGAAACTAAAATAAACTATTGGTGGTTCTTCTCTCTTCAAGCTCCTTATAACCTACATTTATTTAGTATTCCTATATAAAGGGTTAGGTAATTTCCAGTAGATTTGTTGGTGGATTACAAGACGGTTTTGTTCTGTATATCGTACCGGTTGTCTGTATCCATTTCAAGAGTGGTTAGTGTAGTTCAGGATTGTTAGTGTAGTAATTCTGTGTAGTTCAGGATATTTTTACATTGAACATTTAAACAGAAGTCCTTTTAAATTTTCTAAAGGTCCTTTTTCAGCAAAAAGTATTGAGTGTCTCTGTGTGTGTGTGTGTGTGTGTGTGTTAATATAACTAAAGCCTCAAATACATGGTAGAATATCCTTCCAACATTTGAACACCTATAATGACACAATTATTTTTTTTACTTTCTTCTCCTAAGATGTAAAAGAATTTTAATTCAATATGCCATTCTGAAAAATCTTGCTTGTGTTGTCAACCTGAATTCAAAAGAAATGAGTAAATGAGACATCAAAGGAAATAACTACTTGACACAACTAGGACAATCCTGGTAAAGCCCATATTTCTTACATAATGAGATTACAATATGTATCTTAAGGGAAACAAAAATCAAACGCAGCTAGATTTTGTGTAAAAATAAACAAAATCAGTCTTTGATGAAAACACCATAAAACGTCAGCTGACTGAGTTAGGAGAACCAGAAGAAATGTGATCTCGTATCTCGTAGGAATCTCTGCTGCTTTCTTCTTTTAACTGTGTGAACTTTGAATGCAAACTACTTGTTTTGTGGCTATGAGGGCACCGTACTTGCATGTACCTTGTTTTTCCATGTGTTTTGGATCATCCTATTCCAACCTCACTTGGCAAACAGAAGAAATTTATGTGCCTAACATTCTCAATAAGGTTCCTGACAGCTAACAGAAAGGTTGATAATGTAAGAAAGAGTTTGTGTCTGTAAATGAAGAGACATCTATGGATTATATGGAGACAGCAGGCACCCCAGGCTGACCAGTAGCTCTTCTTGAAAAAGAGGCCATTATAGGCCATGAATACCTTTTACCTCTATTCCATCCCAATAATTTCCTCTCTGTAAGATACAGAAATTTCTAGATATCGCATCGTATATATAGCGATCAGTGGGTCAGCACAACCAAAGGCCTTTGTTGGGAAAAGGAACAGCCTCTGTGTAACAATGCAAAGCAGCAGGTGGAGCTTGCATATGTGATAAACAAATATGTCTGCATTCATATACAAATTACAAATTATACCTAAAACACTGCCACTCAGTGAAAAGATCACTTATATTCCTCATGGGATATTTGAATAAATGAGTAACAACAAAAACACACTATACTTGATGAGCATCGTGTTTGCAGACGTTTGTGTTGTATAAAAACATCAGCCTTTCAACTTGTGCAGCCCGAAAAGCTAAGGGATCTCACACATCCATTTTAAAATGGATCTTGGCAGATAGACATCTTGGGGTCATGGTTATTTTTAATGGAGAATTACAGCAATTCAGACTTATGTAGTAGTATGGGTGGACTGTTGCTTTCTAAAAGCAACCTCAAATGGCAAGTAAAATTAATTTTGATCCATGAAATATTACTGCAAAGCAAAAAAAATCAGAAAATCAATTCATTTAATTTTGTAATTAGTTGCTGCATAGTGTGTGCAAAACCCCAAGCTAAGTAAGAATGCAGCCTCTTCTCTTATGATACAGTACTATGTAAGTTGCATGCTTTTTATTTAATATACTGAAATCGTTTAGGAGGAGTTAAAAAAAAATGTTCATGTGGAAACAGAAGTTAAAAGTGATGTGTTGTTAATTTTGGTTTCCCAGATTTGACTACTTTTTGACACAACATACATTGCCTTGGTACTTGCAAGGCTGAACATTTGACGAAGATTTTAATCCTAACCAGTGAAAAAAAAGTCCTAATTTCTGCATAAATTACTAACCCAGAAACATGCAGATCAGTTCTAAATGTAGCTGTTGTGGCAATGTTACTAGTCAGTAGCTCAAGACCAAATGAAGCCATAGAGAGCAAGGCAATAATTTGCAAGAGAGCAGCAAAAAGCAAAGGTACTCTTCTAAGTCCTGTACATGTAAACCATATTACCTCATATATGTCCCCTGTATATATAAAAAAAAAAAAAAATGTTCCGCATACAATATGACTGTTTATAAAGCAAAACATCTGACATTCAGGTAAACATTCCTCGGTGTAGAATCTTTCAGGTCCATGTGGTTTCAAAGGCAGTGATTTATTCTACACCAGTATATTTTGGTGAATGTCAGGTTCACTGCTTTACAAATAGAACCCAAAGTGTCATTCTGGCAGACCCCAAATTGTCATTTGACAAAATTTTACACCTGGCTTTTGAAAGCCCCAAACCAAATAAAAAAGCATACCACGGAATGGCCAAGGTATGGAACTATGGTATTCAGCCAGTAGCATACCTGGGCTACAACCACTAAATTAATTTATGCAGGGAAACAAAATCACAGGTACTCTGGAGGGTTAAAGGTATGTCATGGAAATTAATAGTTCCATCATTCTTCAAAGAGTGTGTTCTTTTCAACTATAGATAAAATCAAGTATAAAGACCTATACTTTGGTAAATACCTAAAAAGCTTAAAGTTTCTGAAAAAAAAGTAATAAAGAATTGTTTTACCCCTCCGCAACAATTCTGTTTCTTTTATTGTTACTTGTAATGTGACTGCTGCAGGCTGTTACATCTGCCAGCATTCCTAAAGCAGAGAGCACACCCTGGCCTGGCTGCAACCAAGCAAATTATGACACCTAACAATGTAAATAGCAGCATTCAAATAGCTTCAAATTAAAATTCAAAGAAATTAATCTACAAACAGCAGCTAACCACCACCTACGTAACCATCATTGAAAAAATAAACACAGTATATTATGTGTCACATTTTTAAAAATGTTATTACAGTGAACAACATATAATCAGTTCCTGACTTAGCTCTTAAGACACTAAAGATAAGTGTCATATTCACAAATCCGGTGAATTGACCAACTGCACTTTTCTATCTGGACAGATTCACTCATTCTCTGAGAAGTATTAAAACTAATTCCCCAAACGGTGTGATTTTTTTTGCACACGAAATTCTATTGTGTGTTACTCCCCCCACCTCCTAGATTGTAAGCTCTTTGGGGCAGGGTCCTCTCCTCCTTCTGTGTCACTGTCTGTATTCATCTGTCATTTGCATCCCCTATTTTATGTACAGCGCTGCGTAATATGTTGCCGCTAAATAAATCCTGTTTATTATAAATATTAATAATAATATTTAAAAAAAGAGCTTCTAGGCACCTAGATTGCATCACATGACCAAGTTAAATGCATGATAGCCCTAAGTGTGATCTGAAATCACAAGGTTGGTTTGTACAACACAAAATACCTTTATTTGTTGTCTCCTTAACATTGCCAACTCTCTCATATCTCGAAATGGCTGTAAAAGATATTGATAAAGTTCTGTAGTGGCTTCTACAACTGCATTGTAAGCTTCATCTTCCATTTGATACAACTCCAGTAGGTCCACCATGCTTTCAGTCACTTTGTGCTTTTCCAGCAGCTGCAACAAAAAAAAAATACATTTGCATTCTTGTACATTTTAGAGATAAAAAACACATTCAATTCACAAAAGACATCACAAAGATAATAATTTGCATAATGTCGGTAATGAATGTACAAACAGAATATATAGAACAATGTTTTTCAGAAACAGACTGCACTAAATGGGTGGTTCAGTCAAAAGAATTTGATGGGTCCCTACAATAAAACCAAATTACATTTCACTACAAAAAGCTCAAATGAAATGATTGATAATCATTGTTTATGATCAATAGTTTTCCATATGAAAGTTATTTCATAAGCAAAACATCTTTCACTGCCTCATGTCTATGGGAAGCCCCAAAGAATAATTGTACTTCTAACAAAATACAGTGTATCCTGTTTCCCTCCCTCTGATGACCTAAAGTAACCCCCACCCCACCCACAGACTAAAACTTACCACCAGGATCCTGATGTATTCCAGCAGCCACTGCTCCATGCCTCCGTTTACATCCAGAAGCCTTTGTTACTTAAAGAGGACCTATCATCACATTTAACATTATGTAAAAGGGTGGCCATCCCTTTTACATCATTGAAAAATTAAAAAACAATCAATACTTTTTTTTTTTTACTTTTTACTTTATTTGAGGAGGTCCTCTCACCATCAAAGATGGTGGCAATGGATAAAACAGCAAGTCCCGGAAAGAAGAGGGAAGTTGAGACAATGTAGGACATCCTGGACTTGGTTTGTGAATAGAGATGAGGGCTTTTCACAAGTTAAAGAGAAGTGAATATTCTTTTGTGTGTGTGAAAGCCGTGCTTTCAGATTGGGGAGGGATGGAAACAGGAGATTTGTACTAGCACTGTTATCCTTTAACAATATACAACCCCTTTACCTTTGCAGCTTTTTGTTTTTATCTTAAAATTTATTTAGGGGTGTCGAATTAAAAATCGAAAAGAAAAACCAAAATCATGTGATAATTCTGCTGCTTCTTTCTTCTGGTATGCATTGTCTGTGTACACACATCATGTAGAACTCACACATGACTGCAGCAAAAGCACCTATACCTGTTATGTCTGTACAGAAGTGGATCATACTGAACACGATTGTAGGCAACAAGAAACAACACTTCACGTTTTCACGCTAAGCAAGCAAAACTAAACACTGCTGTCAACTGCAGAGAAATTTCTAAGTACAGCAATTTATTATCAACAAGGTTGCAGGTATTTCAGCAGTTAACCCTTTCTCATCCACATTAAACTTACTTTTTTAATTGTTCAGATAATACTGCACATATACTGCTCTAAGAAACATATCGTCCTTTGCCGATAAATCCCAGTGTCCCATGATTCAATGTGAACAAAGGGTGGGCTTTACAGCTAACCATTTCCAATCTAGAGGAAACTGGCTCCATTGAAGTTGTGTCACTATAAAGTACCCAGCAGAAGTGACTGGCAGACTTTAGCCCCAAATGTATGTCACAGAGGGGTGGGGGGTGTAGGGGAGGAATATATAAATCACCACCAAGACTAGAAGCTTATTCAAGGATTCAGGTTGGAGTTTGGCTTTTAGAAAATGTCCATTGGTCTGTAAGCTAGGGGCCTGCTATACCATTTCTGACCAGAAAGTCCTTAAAACCTTTGCAGCAGCATTCAGCAAACTTTAAATTAACCCCCCAAGCAATGTCCAATTAATATTTGCACATGGCAAAAACTGAAAGAGCAGCAATTACATCTATGAGATCACATAATTAATGCTGGAAATTTTTACCAGAATAAATGTGCCATTGATATGAACTTAGAGACATGCTAACTTGTCATCAGTAAATGCAAATCTAGAACAATTCCGGTACATTCACTGCAGCATGCTGAAATCGGTGACAGGGGACTCTCTGTTCTGATCCTAGATACAAAGAAACAGACTCAACTAAACTATAGGAAAAACAAATGCCAGTGAAAAACATGCTGTGACAAAAAATTTGGCAATGAGAAGAAGCCTCTAAAAGAGCTTTATAACTAACCCTGGTGTCTATACTGTTCCAGACATACTGGTAAACAACCAATGAACTTTGGAACTCACCACGCAAATAAATGACTATAAATATTGTAATTTATTAAACAGATATGAAAGAAGAAAAACAGTGTTGTTCTTTCTGAATTCTTCTAAGATAAATTCAATAAAATAAAGTATGTGAGGAAGTACTGGTGTTAAACTCCCTTTAGAACTGCATGTTAATCTATAGAGGAAGTCTGCATTATCAAGCATATTGCTGTGCCATTATTGTTTAGGCAAACCATGCCCAACTGTTCATAGCCTCCGAGCTCCTAGAAGGATGAAGAAAGGAAATACGTTTTTGTGTCACAAAACCTTTAAACACAAAAATAAATAGAAATGCTTTACGTAATACTAGTAAAAACATGCCTTTTAGTTAAAGTGGCTGATCAGTGCAGTGCTTTCTGCAAGGTATGGTGGATGGTGCTGGCTTAAAAATGTCAATGATACCATGCATGATTTTATTATCTTCCTGCTTCTAATGTGCAAGTGCCAGGTATTGGCAGAACTTTAGATAATCCCAAAAGCTCTACACTAACCCCAAAGCAGATTTGACATTTCATGACAATGCTGCCGATCTCCTTAAATCTTCAGCAATCCTGGCAGTGGATGTCTCCGATCAGAATTAACTTGTGTTTGGTTTCTACACACCTCATGATTTACTGAAGACCGTTACTAAAAGGTTGATGGAGGATTGTCGTGGTGCTGGTGCGATTGTTTGAGGTTAGAAGCAACAATAACACCAAGTGCCAGGTTTGGGTCAGGCTACCATGAGCAATAAAAGCCCCATAGACTTCCATGGGGCCAGAAGCCAGATCAGTCTTCTGCTCATAAAGAAGACACACTGCCCACAGGTGACTATAGAGTTAGAATAAATTGTGCACTGCAGTGAACCTACTGATAAATACTGCACTTGCGGAGGCAATTCTAAATAAAAGGCACCAAAACAAATACACATTTAAAGAATGCATAGGCATGAAAGAGGTTTAAATACTATAGTTTAAAACAGCAATACTAAAAACCTCCTTCCCCATGTTAACTTTGTTCTTACACCTTGGATCAGCAGGCAATGTAGTATAGAAGCCTAAACCATACAAGTAGACAGTATTCACATTACAACCTATTAAGAACCCCAGCACCCCTGGTATTCTGCACCGCGACATTACATCTCCATACCACACAGCACCCCCCACTACCATAACCTCAGTGCTGTGACAGGACTGGTTGCTTAAACCTCTGAGTTCAAGCTTTTCTTTATGAAATAAACCACTGACATCTCTTCAAACCCCATGAGATTTATTATCCAAACCACTGCTAGCCAGACACACATCAGGAAGGGAGGGATAAAGCAGCTATAGAACCAAGTCGCTCTGTCATTTCCCTGACTTCTATTTATGAATGTCAGCCATGGGAAAAGGAGGAGAGTTATCACAGTGGATGTCTCCGATCAGAATTAACTTGTGTTTGGTTTCTACACACCTCATGATTTACTGAAGACCGTTACTAAAAGGTTGATGGAGGATTGTCGTGGTGCTGGTGCGATTGTTTGAGGTTAGAAGCAACAATAACACCAAGTGCCAGGTTTGGGTCAGGCTACCATGAGCAATAAAAGCCCCATAGACTTCCATGGGGCCAGAAGCCAGATCAGTCTCCTGCTCATAAAGAAGACACACTGCCCACAGGTGACTATAGAGTTAGAATAAATTGTGCACTGCAGTGAACCTACTGATAAATACTGCACTTGCGGAGGCAATTCTAAATAAAAGGCACCAAAACAAATACACATTTAAAGAATGCATAGGCATGAAAGAGGTTTAAATACTATAGTTTAAAACAGCAATACTAAAAACCTCCTTCCCCATGTTAACTTTGTTCTTACACCTTGGATCAGCAGGCAATGTAGTATAGAAGCCTAAACCATACAAGTAGACAGTATTCACATTACAACCTATTAAGAACCCCAGCACCCCTGGTATTCTGCACCGCGACATTACATCTCCATACCACACAGCACCCCCCACTACCATAACCTCAGTGCTGTGACAGGACTGGTTGCTTAAACCTCTGAGTTCAAGCTTTTCTTTATGAAATAAACCACTGACATCTCTTCAAACCCCTTGAGATTTATTATCCAAACCACTGCTAGCCAGACACACATCAGGAAGGGAGGGATAAAGCAGCTATAGAACCAAGTCGCTCTGTCATTTCCCTGACTTCTATTTATGAATGTCAGCCATGGGAAAAGGAGGAGAGTTATCAACTACGTCATGGTTAACACTGCTACTACAACTATTTTGGTTTGCTTTGATTCTCCAGTTTGTCTTTGAAAACCAACAGCTGACATTGGATTGGTTGCTGTACACAGCATCCTAAAATCTGTGAGAAACTTCTCCTAACTTGTCAAATCAGCCCATTCATACGTTTTTTTTTAATATAATTTTTATTACTTTTTAAACTTTGATACAAAAATAAAAAATAAACAAACATACAGACAAATAAGAATAGTTACAAAACAATGTTCAAAATAAGCCAACAAAACATACTAATTAAAATGAAAAGAAAAGAACTACAAAGAAAAGAACTAAAAAGAGTGTTTGCCCAAATATTCCTCACATTAGGCATTAAAAACAACAAAACCCTACTTCTATTCCCGAATTGGCCACTGTGTGAAAAAGAAAACTTAGATAAACAGGACCCACCTAAGGTTTATGCATTCATAAGTTTTAATTTACCACTACAAGCCTAATTGATGATTGGTGCTACCAATCACTCTGCTTCATTTAAACTAATAAACTAATTAAATTCCACTTTCTGATGAAATGTTTATTTCTAGAGTTCCTATCAAGCAGTCATTGAAAAAGCAAAGAAATGTATAATTTATGATTCTCACACATTTCAGGGGAAGTTGAGCGGCAAGATTAGAAAGATTACACATCACACTACCCTAAGCCCTTTTCAGCAGGGTCAAGATCTGGGCAAATGCAGTAAATCTTCCCAAATTTCTGCTACTTTGTCACAAGCAATGTTCTCTGGCATACTGATGGTGTCTGCTTACAATGGGTTCTCTGCAATTAAAGGGTGCTCAGTGTTAATTTGAGCATCTGAGAAAATTTCCGATCTGTTAGCAACACATAGTCACAAGATGGGATCTGCCAACTGTCCTTCCCTTACTACCCGGCTAATTCGTCACCTGAAACACTATAGAGAGCATATTGGATGTGATATGAACAAGCTTCCTCAAGGTCATGGACTCTCAAAGAAATAAAAAATAAAGCCCTGTACAAATAACATCTTGGTCGATGTACTGTTTATGCTGAATGTACACACAGTGTCATTCTGGGGCGCTGGGGGTTTCTGAGGACAAGAGAATGGCACCCTAATGTGTTTTCCTTCATGGAAAAGCACAGTTGTCATCTCTGATTGGTCGTTCATTGATCCTCCAGGGCAGAATGATGAAAGACATTGTGGGAACACTGCACACGTGCTAGCGATTATCACAGCTGTTCACCTTGGACAAAAATAATCTATCCTATGTATGTAGTGTGAGGGTGAATGGATGTGAGCCTACATATCTCCCCTCCTTTTGTGCGCTACTTCCCCAGCTCCTGGATTGTAAGCTCTTCGGGACAGGGTCCTCTCTTCCTCCTGTGTCAATGTCTGTCATATGCAACCCCTATTTATTGTACAGCGCTGCATAATATGTTGGGCCTATATAAATCCTGTTTATTAACAATAATGTGTGTATGTAGCTTTAGGATTAGGTCCTGATACTGACACTATTGTTTAACCTGTCCAATCCTGGACAATTTTATTTCAGCATAAGATAAAAAGATGCAGAGGTTACTTTCCATAAAAACAGAATGCTGAAGTGATGAGTAGATCCTCCCATATGAACACCTGTTCTGGAGACATCTGTCTGACAGGGAATTTCCACTCACTTTGGAGAAATGACTCCACACTTCCTGCTGTGTCCCCAAGGCACTGAGTGAAGGGAAATCTCTCCAAGCAGAAAATAAATCTTGCCAGGCATTTTATAGGGAAAAAGGAATCTTCCCACAATCTCTCCCTGCACACTGCGTACACAACTAGATCTTGGAATTGTTTACACATGGGCAGCCTCCCGTGGAATCAGCCAGCCCCATAGAAGTCTAAAAGAAAAGATCCAACACGTGGAAATCAGATCTGGAATCCTGCAGAAGATTGCTGCAAGCCAGAACCAGATCTTGTACATGAAAGCAGCTTCTAGGAATGTTTCCCAACCAATTAAAGCCCATATAAGAATATTTTTATATAATAGTGATTATTGCTATCTTGATTCATTTGGACCATGATCACATAGACAGAAAGTAGAGGAAAGCCAACATTTAAGGTGTTATTTGAATAAGGGCAGCCAGACTCATTCATCCTTCCCACCACTCTTCTTCTGATGTATCTCTTTGTAGTTCATTGGCTTCCATTTCACCTTACAATCAAATACAAGCTCCTGTGCTTTGCCTTCAAATCCCCCCACAGTTCTTGTCCCACTTACATTTTTGACCTGGTACAAAAATACTCCCCCAGCCGCTCTCTCCACTCCTCCAATGACCTACTAATGACTTCCTCACTCATAACCTCATCACACACACGGCTCCAAGACTTCTCTAGAGCTGCTCCAACTCTCTGGAACGGTCTTCCTCGTCCTATTCAGCTTGCTCCTACTTTCTGCTCATTAAAAGAGCCCCAAAAAAATCTTTTCAAACTTGCCTACCCCTCTTCTTCTGTACCTTGAAACCATCACTACTACATATCTCCCCTCCTATTGTGTGTTGCTTAACCCACCTCCTAGATTGTAAGCTCTTCAGGGCAGGGTCCTCTCCTCTTGTCTCACTGTCTTTGTCTGTTATTTGCAACCCCTATTTAATGTACTGCGTAATATGTTGGCGCTATAGAAATCCTGTTTAATAATAACAATGAGGAAGGGATCAATCTCCCAATGGGGTCACCTGATTCAGAGACAACTTTGAAATGAAAGCTTTTACATTGGAGAGATTTTATTTCACTTCCTGTTGTGTCTATTGGACAGGCAGCGAGGAGAAATTTATCTAGTGGGCGCAGATGGCTGAAATTTACATGAGGGGTTTTAACCCTTGGTTATTTTCTACAAACAAAAAAACTTCTTGTCCCTCATCCTATACAAGTCCTAGGTAGCGGTGCTTGGGAGATCCCTCTTTATGGTGAGCGGTGCTTGGGAGGTCCCTCTCTGAGGTGAGCGGTGCTTGTGGGGGTCCCTCTCTATGGTGAGCACTGCTTGTGGGGGTCCCTCTCTATGGTGAGCGCTGCTTGTGGGGGTCCCTCTCTGCTTGTGGGGGTCCCTCTCTATGGTGAGCGCTGCTTGTGGGGTCCCTCTCTATGGTGAGCGGTGCTCTTTACCTCATGCAGCCTCCGGCGGGCCCGGCTCAGCACCTCCTCGTAGCCTTTGTGTCTCAGCTCGCTCAGGCTCTCGTAGTATTCCTCGGGGTCGTCGCTCTCGGTAAAGAGAACCTGTGAGAGGATTCTCCACCCGCAGGTATCCAGGGCATGGCCCAGGTAGAGCTGCAGGCGGCGGCACAGCTCCTCCACCTCATCCTCACTCAGCTCCGGGGGCCCGAATAGCACCGACCACACGGCGGAGGGCTCCTCAGGGAAGGCGGGCAGGTAGGGCTCCAGCTCCCCGCTGACGGAGCACAGCTGCTGGTGGACGGCCCGGAGGTCCTGAAAGGAGAAGAGTCCGGCCCAGCTGCACTCCTCCTCCTCCGGCTGCTCCTCTCGGGCCGCCACCGGGCTTCCCCCCGCCTCTTTCTTCGGGCTGCCCCGGGGACTGCGGCTCTTGTCCGCGCTCCTCTGGCGCTGCGCCGTCCGGTTGTGACAGGTGATGGCGAACTTGCCTTCCACCTCATTCCAGGCCACAATGAACACGAACTTGTGTCTTTCCTTCTCCTCGAACACGTTGGGCCTCACGGCCACCCAGTCCGACTCCAGCGTGTCCTCCAGAGTGAACGACATCCCGGAGGTTCGGTGTCAGTGCGGCGGAGGGATCCGTGTGTCGGTGCTGTGCGGCCGGATCTCTCCCCGCTGGCCCCTCTATTGTTGTTATTGTCATCAGCGGCCTCGCGCGGCAGTCACGTGATGCGCTTTGTTGACAGTCACCCGGCAGCCGGGTCGCTTCCCGCGGCGATCACCCGCCTGACCTCTCGGCTGCTCTGCCGCATTACCCGCCGGTTCTCTCTCTCTGTCTTCGGACGCGGTGACGGCTCCTCGTCGCGGCCTACCCGCTCGGGACTTTTGCTAGAGACAATAAAGCTGACAGGCCGGCGCTGACGTCACAACCTGTGAGAGAAACGTAAACATGCGCACGTGTCAGAAGAGCGCGCATGTGCGCGTAACCCAACCTGGGAGGCGCGCGACAGCTCTGCACCATTCTGAGGACAGTGATTGGGGGAGATGATCAGTGCTAGGATGGGTGTGCAGAGCAAGAATCGTCTTTATTATTGCATTATAATACATCATCAGAAAACTAAACCTCATCACTTATATCTCATATTATTCCTAAATATTAGTTCAAAATTGTTTTAATTTGTTAAAAAATTGTAATGAAAGTGCACTTATCATCAAATTTGGACTTATAGGTTATAGTATTGCGTGCTCCATTAAGCTCCTGGGCATTCATTTCTGTTCGGATTTAAATGTCTAAAAGCGGTACATTGTCTTTCATGAAAATGTATTTTACAGTATTATTATACATTATTTTTATAGCGCCATCATATTACACAGCGCTGTACAAAGTCCATAGTCATGACACTAACTGTCACTCAAAGGGGCTCACAATCTAATGCCCCAACCATAATCATATGTTAATATTACAGTCTAAGGTACATTTATTATTTTTTTATTGGAGGGAAGCCAATTAACCTAACCACATGTTTTTTTGGGATGTGGGAGGAAACTCACACAGACACGAGGAGAACCTGCAAACTCCATGCAGAAAGTATCCTGGCCAGGATACGAACCTGGGACCCAGCGCTGCAAAGGCCAGAGTGCTAACCACTGAGCCCCCGTGCTGCCCAAATAATATAAAATATGAGTATAATAAAGTTCATGTAAAAATAAATTAATTCAATATTAAAATTTATTAAACTTTGAAATGATTTCTTCTCAAATGAAATGAAACTTCTCAAAAGTTAAGTAGCAGCCAGGTGGTGATAAGCGAATGCATTTGCCTAACTGATCATTGGCAAGTGTGACCACATCTTTAAAAGCAAGCGTATTGGCAGTTTGGTGGTATGGATCATTCAGAGGTGTGTTAACACAATGCCAAGGAGGAAATACATCAGCAATGATTTTAAGGAAGCAATTGTTGCTGTCCAATAATCTGGGAAGAGTTATAAGGTCATTTTCAAACAAGTCAATCATTCTATAGTGGAAAAAAATATTCACAGGAGGACAACATTCAAGAACGTTACCAATCTTCCTGGGAATAGACATCCTGACAAATTCACCCCAGGGTCATTCCATGTTCAGAGAAATTGCAAAACACCCCAGAGCTAAAAAGTGTTAAAAGTGAAAGTTCATGACAGCACAATTAGAAAAAGATTGAACAAGTATGACTTGTTTAAAAGGGTTTTCCGGAGCAAGCTCGGCTTAGGTTTACAAAGTTCTATCTTACATCTGAATGAACCACAAGGAGAGAAAAAAACAAAGTAGAGATGTTTGTCCATCATACACGACACCTTATTTGGTGAAAATATTAGCACAAACACCTCATACCAAATGCCAAGCATTGTGATGAGGGTGTGAAGATTCAGGGTACCTGTGAACCATGACCTCCTCTGTATACCAAGGTATTCTAGAGTCAAATTTAATGCCATCGGTGCCAATAGCTAAAGTGTGCCCAAAATGGTTTGATGCAACAGAAGTACACCAGCAAATCTACAACAGAATGGTTTTAAAAAAAAAAGGTGCCGCAATAGCCGAGTCAAAGTCCAGACCTTAACCTAACTAAAATGCTGTAGTGAGACCTTAGGAAAACTATGCATGAATGAATACCTGTAAACTTCAACAAACTGAAGCAATGTAAAGGAGAATGGGACAAAATTCCTCCAAAAAGATGCGAGACTGATAAAGTCAAACAGAAAAAGATAACTTTATGTTATTGCTGCCAGAAAAGGGGGTTCAACAAGCTAGTGAATCATGGGATGTACTTAGTTTTTCACACAAGGCTTTTCTCCATTTTGGCTTGATAATTAGTGACAAGGTGGAATCTGTTATTGAGGTTATTGTAAAATAACAAGTACATAGAAATAGCATGACATGTAATAGAATGAGAACAGAATGTTAAAATGCAAGCACAAATGAAACAAATGTTGGTCAGCCCGATTACTTTTTTTATATGTCTTGATACATAAAACCTAAAAACTGAGATTTTCTCATGATATATACATATGTATAAATATATTCACTTGCCTGAAGCTGTGCTATAATACAATATCATGACCTTTGCTTATACTAAATTACCTTTAGGCGATGAAACATTCTTGTGGGCAACATAGTTAGTAGCTATATTTAGAATATCTGTGAAATAACAGGTTCTTAAGCTTCCTTCTAAGCTGACATATGTAGTTTCAAGCAATAAATTAAGGTCACTTTGCCCATTAACCATTATGGTGATCAATACCAAAGGTATTCCTGATCCCATTAGCCCTCAGAAGTGCTGACTGAAATGGTTAGGAGTCTCCAAAGCTATTGGCTTATTGTAAAGGTGCACACTGAATTTTATATATTTTAGGAAAAATTGATTTTCTCAAACAGCATTATTTGAACAAATTTGGAGTAGTCTAAATATAGAGACACAAAAAGATTTATAACCGAGACTTTTATACATATATGTGTTTATACTTTATTTCTGTTTATTAAAGTACATTAAAAAGGATTTCACCTATTTATGTAATCTATTTAGATCAGGGGTGTGTGTGAATAGGGTACAGAAAGTCCAATTATTAAATCTGGAAATGTGTTAGTACTAATGGGCGCATTCATCTTAAAGGAAAAGAGTTAGTTCACTGTTCTCAATCTTGATTCAGGTTTAAAGCAGACCTATCACCACTAGTTTTACTTTATATAGTAGAGTAAATAACCCTTTTATATAAAGTAAAAATGTGTTGTTGTTTTTTTTTCTTTTCATTAAATGCCTTTTTTAAAAAAAAAGTCTAATCCCCCCCTCCCCCTTGTATTTACTGCCGCAGCGGTAAAGACTGAAATGGAGTGCACAGTCTCCTGGGATATGTACATATTGAATCCCAGAAGGCTTCGAACTGCTCAGTCATTGAAATAAAAATGCCAATTTCACGCATGCGCAGTGAGATCTGAACTTTTTTGTTTTTTTTACAAATACAGCAGCAAATGTCACCCAATCTTGCATCTGCACAGAATACGCTTAGAGGCGTCCAGAAGAAGGCTTGGAGACTCTCCTCTTTCTTAAACTCCTGCTTCTTAACTCCAGGTCTTAGAGATTGTTGTACTGTGGTTTAATTTGCTATTGGTTGTGGTTATCCCCTAAATACAACATAGCTGGAATAGAAAGACAAATCAGAGGGCTTACTAACTTTCACACCATTTGTGGACATTGGAATGTCTCCAATCTGTTCTGTGATGAGCTGACCTTTTTATGTGTTGTGCAGGTACAAGAATAAAACTGTGTATGGTTTCTACCCACCAATTTTTATTGAAGAAGAAATAAACCATTAATAGAGGATCATTTAAATGTTTTTTTTATTAGTTGTAAAATCACCAATCTGTGGTACCTGAGGACTCTCATATTTGAACAGCAATTATCTAGCATTCTGACAATGTCATATGTCACCTGTAATGTAATATGACTTTACCTTTAATATCACACATTTGAGCCTGCCACGGAAATCTAGGAACACAGGGAGTAGACAAGTAAGAGTAACAAACAAAGTGTTAATGGATAACAGGACAGATTTAGTTAATCCAGAAATATCATGGATCTATGTTTTTAACACAAGCTCTGTTTTTCCAGAGCTCACCAGTATATTGATCTGTTCTTCCCTTCTGAATGCTTCTCCTTGCTGGGATCATATCCTGAGCTATGCCATTGTTGTTCTAGGCCTGCATCCAACATTCAAATCCTGGCACTGCTTGTACTGCTGGAAAGACAGGTACTGCTTATTCTCAAACCTGATTTCTTCTACTGTCCCGGCTTATTGTGTTCAACAACACTTGCCTGGGGCACCTTACCTTGAAGAATCAGTTTGTGAACATAAATGTTCTACTCCACAATCGGTAAAACCTTTTATTAGAGCCTCAAAGGTTTTTGCTGGTGACTAAGATTAAAGTTCCAACAGCTGTGTAGACTGAGAGAAAGTGTATGTTGTCAGCAGAGGTTTCAGATGGGGTTACAAGTCAACAATTTTTTTTTTAAATCCTCTTCATTAGCAAAGTATGTCAATATCAAGTTATCATATAAGTATTGTTTGAGGAAGTTCTTCTCTATTGCATGCTATTCTCTTTACACATTTATTATCAGAGTGTTTCCAAAAGCAATTGTCATTTAAAGTCTGTAAGGCATCTGATCTTTGCATTAGGTGACTACTTAACTATTTAACACATTTAAACAAATAAATAAAAGTGTCAATGCCTATCCTTCCTGCAAACTTTTTTGCCAGTCCATTTAGTATTATGTAAGTGCTATCTTGGCCTAAAAACTTTCAGGATCTTGTACATCTAGGAATGTCAGATGCCTGACCCCTGTCCACATTCTGTAGTTCTCTCTGATGGTTTCTTCATCAGTGATATAGGAGCCAGAAGAAGGAACCACTAGGCAGAGTGGGGGACCAGACATGTGATACATTTGAATTTGTGTCCAAGGCAAAACTCAGCTTAAAGCAAAACCTAAGCTACTAACCTATCATCATTTCCCTGAATGGTTCCACAATTTTCCTTCTTTTCTTCTTCCTTCTTATGACCTTAGGCCATCTTGATTTGACAGCTGGGTGGTGATCAGGCAGGTAGGAAAGGTTATTGCAGAAGAGACATTACCTGTCCCTTTCAGCAGTAACCACCTGCCTGATCATACATTTTTTAAAGTGAGACTTTAGTTCCACTTTAAAGACTGGAGAGATCACTGGTGCAGGCAGCAGAGGGTCATAACCTTTTTTTCTAGCAGGGAAAGGTTTTTAAAGGTATTTTAAGTGCCAGGAGAATCTCTTTAAAGTACAAATAATAGATGTAAACCTGTATACCTGGAAGACATTACGTTGCTAGAACACTGCAAGCGTCTATTTTTTTGTTCAATAAAATGCTTTCTTTTTTTAATCCTTTTTTGCATGGCAATGGTGCTGTTCTCCTTCAGTCACTTGAATACCCAATGCAGGCCCAATGGGTCTGTTTTATTAAAGCTCGGCAAGGCTGAAGAGAATACACTTTCATCGGTGAAGCATACCTCGAATGAATTTCTTAAAAGTCGTTTTCGAATTGCTTGTAAATGTTTTAAATCCTGGACCAAATCCAGGTTTGCTGGATCACCCATCTTCATTGATGAAAGTGTATCCTCTCCAGCCTTAGAGAGCTTTAATAAATCAGGCCCGATGAGTTGTAGTAAAACTACTTATAGTCTTCACAGGAATTCATGTGAAAGGGTGACAATACAAGAGCACAATTAGGAGACAGTTGTCATGCAATGACATGAAGTAAATAGTTCATGACCCTTATGGTAGGATAACAAAATATTACTTTAATAAAAGTTACAGACTTTTTAAAGACTGAAAACAACTTTTAAGATTACCTTAACGTGTTACAGCTTATGTGAGATTTTAGTGATTGGATTTATATATATTTTAATTATGTTTCCAGCTGTGAAATTTAATTTAAAATCTATATTAAGAAACTGTTTTCCATGGTCCCCAAAATAAGCCACACATATTCATTCTGCTCTAATGCTTAAATTTGGGGAATGTTTTCTCTCTGTCATACTGCAGGATAAAAAACAATGCAGTGCCACTGCATAATTTATGCCAGCCAGGGTATTTACTAAATGGCAGTGTATTAAAGAGAGAACGAATGTTTGAAATAATGTAGTATCACAATATTTGCATCAAATAGGATTTACACACATCATTACTTCCACTGTTACTGATCAGTTACAGTGGAAAGTTGTACACACACCCCTGCTGAGTTGCACAAGGGAGGGTGATGTTGATGTTGATCTAGTTAGCTAGACATTAAATCCCTAAGAAGATTATAGCACTTAAATGTTTGGTGTCCCGGCGTGTTTCACCTCTGGGGACTTCTTCAGGGGACCTGAGGTAAGTGGTTGAAGTGCTGGTTATGTTGGGACAATTGTCAATAGAGAAGAAGGAGAAATTGTATGGGATTCAAAATGAAAATGTACGATAAAATTATTGCCACCGTTTGAAATACTGACAAGCAGAAGCATCCCAGATGTTTGGCGTGCAGCAGGGGCTCTGTGTAATGAAAACAGCATGATCTTTATGATATATTAGACTTCTTGCCTGGCTTCTGTATGCAACACTGCACACCCTTAGATCATATGCAAATCCTGACTTTCTTAAATCCTAAAGATCTGGTCAAGGACTGAAAACATTTGCTAACAGATAGCAAATTAATTTTAGGAAATCCATTCCAGGTTTGCCAGATCACTCAGCTTCACTGATGAAAGTGTATCCTCTTCAACTCTGGAGAGCTTTAATAAATCAGGCCCAATGTAATCTAGTAAAACTACTTATAGTCTTCACAGGAGTTCATGTGAAAGGGTGACAAAACAAGAGCACAATTAGGGGACAGTTGTCACACAATAACATGAAGTAAACAGTTCATGACCTTTATGGTAGGATAACAAAATATTACTTTATTGAAAGTTACAGATTTTTTAAAGACTGAAAACAACTTTTAGGATTACCGGAACGTGTTGGAGCTTATGTGAGATTTTAGTGATTGGATTTATATATATTTTAATTATGTTTCCAGCTGTGATATTTAGTTTAAAAGCTATATTAAGAAACTCTTTTCCATGGTCCCCAAAATAAGCCACACATATTCATTCTGCTCTAATGCTTAAAATTGGGGAATGTTTTCTCTCTGTCATACTGCAGGATAAAAAACAGTGCAGTGCCACTGCATAATTTATGCTACCGTGCATTTAAAGCCAGTTTTTTATTATTATTTTTTATGTATAATAAGCTTATTTTTCACAGTCTGTGTCCTTTTGGGGTGATTTACTGTTACTTTTTGTTCTGCAGATGCAACAGAAAATGAATGGAAAGTTCTACAAAGTGAAGGAAATTTATTTTCTCCCCTTTGAATGTATTGTTACACCCAGGTTTGTTTGATAACTGCCTCATTTCAATTATGTTGTGTGGACCCCTTTTTTATACCTATGTTGTTTTAATTGTTTTATTTAAAAAAATCAGTAAGAATATTGAAATATAAAGTGAACCTGTTACAAAAAAAAAAAAAAAAACAGCCAACACTGTACCTGTAAAGATGAAAGCAAATTCTTACCTCTCCTGCTGCTCTTGGTACCAAGTGCTACGTCGATGAACCACCCCACATCACTACAGGACCAGTAAGGACATGAAGGTAAGGTGAACCCAAGTGAACATATCTAAAGAAAGTAATTTTTAAATAATGAACAAACCTCAGATGGGGATATCTTGTGAATGTAGCCAAAAGTTATGAGTTTGCTTTCTTCTTTACAGATCCAAGTTTTTTCACCATTTGTGTTATTTTTATGTGAGGGAAAAACTGAAGCTTGTGTAAGCGGAAAGGAGACTGTTCAGAAAACCTTTATGTAAGGAATTTCTTATAAAAAATAATATAAAAAAAGAAAATTCCTCAAATAAACAGCACAGCAAACACCAAAAATTAAACCTTGAAGTGTGTACAAGAAACTTTGCCTACTTGGCCAGTACTTTCACCCAGGCAGTGCTGTCATTTCCAGTCCACCTTTTTCTCTTTAGTCCGTAATATGATAAGGCAGAAACCCTCTTGGATTACCTATTTGTAGAAGAGTTATTTACAAGAACACACACAACAGGCTTCTTGCTGTCTCTCAACGCCTGATTAAACAAAGTATTTTCACAAAGAAGTTCTTACAGTCAGCAATCACTTTCAAAACTGACTTGGAAGTTTTAATGTGATTTGTGATGTGGAAAGCGAAAACTAATATAACATTGACTATTCTGCTTGCAAATGTTGCATTATTCAGAGCATATGAATTCCTGAGTCCCAAATTTTTTCGTAGCATTACGTCTAGATCAAAAGCCCTCTGAATCTCTAAAATGGGTCCAAAATTCCAGTCCTCGAGGGCTTACATATAGGCCAGACTGTATAGAATGGAATAAAGTAATTTTTAACACTTTGCAAACTATTCCTTACATAATATATCGCTGTCTGGTAGAAAGATACTAAATATCCCAAGGTAAAGTAAACACTTCCGCATATGAAAGCGTCCTCAATGGTCCAGAAAGCTTATGAAACTCACTAGTGTGTGAGCAGCAGAAAAGCAATTCCAGGTCCAGATACGGTAGCAACTAAAGCAAAAAATATTTTTGACCATTCAAACAAGAGCCATAAGATCAGCAATGAGAGAGTTTATACAGGCAGGGCCTACGGCAAGTGATGATGTGGTTATTCCTTTGTTTCCCATTCCCTTTGTTTGGTGGTCTGTGGAAATCAAACTATAGCTTTGCAAATAAAGTATATCCCATGCCACCTCCATTGCTGATTTTATCAGTAATTTTGCCAGAATAATAACGTGGCACACAAGACGGAACTTAGGCAAATTACACTATGAGTAGATTTTTGTTTTAGGTATATAGAATAATGGGAGGGGGTAATTTCCATAACCCCCTGTAATGACCAGGTGCGAAGGGTCATACGGTGTATAGGAAGGCACCAAGTGGTCTGTGGCTTTGGATTCATTTTACTAATCTCTAAACTGCACACAGGGCCAGCTGTCATTTTCATTTCCCAGCTCCTGTCCATGCAGAAGAGCAAAGCTTGTACATGCCATCTGGATTTTATGCATAGACACTGCTTTCCCACCATTTAGTGGGGTGGATTAGAAGAATCCAGTAATTAGACCTTGATGATTTAAAGTTAAAGTAATCAGCTTGTATTTTACACATATATTTTATATTATTTGCCAGATGATAATTTGCTAGATGATGGTACATGGCAAATGCTTCATCCGCCACAGGATTTGTAATTCAGTTCAGTTACTTTTGTGATCCAGACACTTTACCAAACTGCACAGCAACTTCCTCTACAAGGGAAGCATGTTTTGGCCAAGAATACTCCCCTAGCCTGCTGACTGGACAGCTAATGAGTAACACACTGAGCATACCCCAAATCTCATATATAGTAGCCACCACACACCACAGCAACCCACACACCATGTGTAGAAGTACACAGAGTTGCAAAAATGGCAAAGGTATGGCATTTCATACATTGTTTTGAGCTATATAAAATAAATGGGAAAGTCTTGAAACCTTGTGCACAAGGACAAATAAAGGGAAATATGGGGTGGACAAATAGAGCCTGATTTATTAAAGCTCCTAAAGACTGGAGAATATACACTTTCATCAGTGAAGCTGGGTGATCCAGAGCTTTATTAAATTAGGCCCATATGCTCATGGGGATAAGGCTAAATTACATCCAGTAAATAATACAATTATTGCGTCAACAGGTTTATTTTAAATGGTAGGAATCCTAAAAAGTTCCCATTTTATCTATCCTTGCTCCTGATATATAAAATAAACAATATACATTTATGGTTACTTTTGAATTATATTATTTATAAACCACATGCAGTCACCTGAAATTTCTTAATTTGAAAATCCTGACATTTGCATGTTGCATGTTTTAGACCAGTGGTCACCAACCTTTTGACGCTAATGGACCACAACATTTATAGACCCCGAGCCGCGCATGAGTGGTGAGCCGTATGTCACTCAAAGGGAAAGTAACATTATGATGCCAGAACCCACCCAGAGACACAACCCACTCACCACCCTGAACCTGTGATTCATATGGGGGACATGGTCCACCAAAAATCTCTTATAGACCACCAGTGGTTGGCGACCGCTGTTTTAGACTGTAGTTGCCTTGGACTTAAACTTGGAAACCATGTTGTGCACACTGTTGCATTGCAGTGGGTTGCTGCGCGATTGCTTTTCCTCTTCTGGAGAAAGAACAAAAGTCACAAACACAAGGGTAACACTGCAGTAAGTTTTGATGCTCCTGGGTGCCTAGTAGCAAATTGCTATGCAAAGTTTGGAATAGGCCTTTCTCTTCTGCATTTAAGTGATGTCATGCAAGGAAGGAGCACAGAAGGTGATTCAAATTTAGAAAAATAATGTAGATTAGAAGTAAGACTGATGTTGATAAGATAAATGCATGTGGAATTACTGGAAATTATGACACAGGCCTACCAGTTATAGAACATGATAGTTCCTAATAATAGTCATTATGACAAAGTCAACTACCATTGAATTGATTCACAAATAAGTTATTTTAAAAGCAGTAGAACCTCTATGAGAGTCCCTCTAAGTTTTTTTGGATAATTATGTTTCTTTGTATTCAACAAGCACGCTTCAGCAGGTAATGGAATAGCCTATATTAATCATATATTAAAAAGCATTTAATTAGCATATGTCAGCCAATAATTTGTATGTCATATCTCCAGTGCTTCAGCCAGACACCAATGTCTGGGGATGTTTTAGAAGGTCATTCATATATGAAACACTTTAAAGCTCTAGGTTTGTAACCACTTTAAAGGGAATATAGCATGCATTATTTAGCAATGGAACCAGACAAGCACATAAAGTAATGACTGGTGCTGTGTGATGAAAAATAGAAGAGACTGAGATAATTGCAGCATCTCAGAGGAAAAGCAGTGCACAGAAGGGGGTTAAATATAATTATTAATGAGCGATGGAAACTGCAAGGGAGTGCTCAGCTTCAAAAGGGTGAGATAGTTAGTCCCGTCACAGGCACTGATGGATTATTTTAGAATGTAGCTGCTTTTTTATTAAAAAAGATGTATTATGCACATGTGCACCTAAACACATAACCGCATATGCAAGGGGCACGCTACTTGATGTTGCAGAAATGGTGCTGACAGAGACTTGACTTAATTTAGAAGATAAATTTTTTCTTTTATACCTTAAATGGCTTTAATAGAAATGATTCTTGTACTGGTAACATCCACCTTTAGCAGAATCCTAAAAACAAATTGTATTTATATTCTAAATCCCTCTCTGCCCTAATTATATTGCTTTGTCAGTGCTTTTTACTTAGTGACTGGGTTTGCTGAAATGTTATAGATGGTAATTTTTTACTTTAAATAGTAAACATAAAGGTGCATTTAGGCTAATATAAAATGTGCAGTAAACCTCAATTACTCCTATTCAACTGTATGGGAGCCGTTAGAATTGATTTTGTGCACATGGGTGCAGATGCAGATTTACGGTGGTTTACAAAAGGTTCCTGGATGCAGTATATAGCTTCTAGCCACCTTTGAATGGCCAGCTTCTTCCATTTAGTCATATGGAAACACGGTACAATTGCAGTGAGCTGTGGTTGAATGCGGTTGCAATTTGTTTATTGTTAGAGGACTAGAGATGATCCATAATCCCTTAACTGTAACTGCACTAAACCACCATTGGCTGCAGCACATAGTCTATAATCCTCTTCAACTGCACACAGTCTCAGAGCAGGGGATGCTGAGAGAACATTCAAAGAAAACTGGGGATACTGCAGACTGCAGAGCAGAGGATAGACATGTAATTACATGATCTCCTTTTTTGCTGTAAGATACATCAACGGAGGGAAAAACGGGAGTGCTGAATTGTGGTGGCTTACTGCATGGGATCACCAGCCAGATAATAGTCTCCTAACATGCAGCTCACTAAAGGCCATGCAGATTGGTCCAGCTGGGATCGGTGGAACAGCAAAGGGAATATAACTTCTTGACCTACATCTACCATTCAAAAATAAGTTTAGATACAACACTTATTATTGTTTTAACTCCTCTTAAATGCAACTTTTAACAGACAGTCCTGTAACAGTTGCATAATGATGGTAATTACCAACAAGTACCAATTATCACTATTACATAATATATATGAATAATAAATGGGGTGCCGCCATGTAAATAATAATTTAATACAAATGACAGCTCTTTATATTAGTGTAATCTTATAATAACATAAATAATACAAAGGCATCTGAAAATAGGTGGGTGTCAGTAGTATCTAGGCTATACCACAAGAGTGTATTTTCAGGTCATGTTCACTCCCTTTGTAATAAGTTCAATGCTTGTTAGACTTCCTGAGTGAATCACTCTGTTGTTCAGGCTGCCAAGCATTCCAAACCTTAGTGGGTGTCTGAGAAATATTATAATGAATCTGCTCTACAAATACAATGGCCTTCTAAATAGACACAAGAGTATGCTAGTAGGCTTTCCTAAACTCATAGGCCTTTCTCAGGAACTTCCACAGTTTGATTGCCAAGAGTGAATTCCAGGCGTACTGTGTGATTTACACAAGGAGAACCACTTACAGTTTGTGGTCTTATGTGACTTTTTTGATACAGACAAGGCCTTATAATGATCAAGTACAATCTTACCCCATCTCGGCAGCTGGGCTAAGTTTTGCTGCCAGTTTACCAGTGTCTACACTGCTAAACTGGCACCACCGAGGTCCACTGCATGCCTAAATATTAAACACACAGCTTAGTTACAACAGAGACTGAGATACAGAAGTTTCCCTTGCTGATCTCAGTATTTTTCTCGGGACATTTATCATATTTCATACAGATACAGAAATAAGCCTGTCCATTGAAATAGTCCAGACACTTGCCATTCAGTTTAAAGGTGTTTTTATTAATACAATAATACCTATTTGAAGCATATCGGAGGACAAATGATGCCTTTTCACTATCCAATACCCCTCTGTTTTCTTTACAAGGCAAAATGTTTGAATATCCCTTCTATGGCAGTTTTCACAGTTTGATAAAACCTAAAAAAAACTGCATTTTGCCCAACGGGTGCCTAGCAGTTAAAAATAGACACCTGGGAGTGGTAACCACATTGCAAATTCACCGTCTGTGTGAATATAGTCTTAATGTGTACCCCATTATTATGAACATGCCAAGTACAAACAAACTAAAAACTTTGGATACAGTAAAAGAAAATAGAATATGAAAAAGAAAACTATGTTCTTAGCCCTTTGACTCTTATTACTAAAATAGTCAAGTAGAAGCAACAATGAATGCTGAAAAATAAATTGTTACTGGAAAGC
>NC_092863.1:79501891-79504218 GCF_032062135.1 Pyxicephalus adspersus | reverse complement strand
TAGGGACAGCTAGTGACAGATCATGACTGTGGACTTTGTAAAGTGCTGCATAATATGTTAGCGGTATTATAATAATGTATAATAATAATGCTTCATGCATGTTTAAAAAAAAAAACAATCAGCATTCTTATTCACCCTGACACTCCATTTCTTGTTGCAGCCCATACTAAAATCCAAGTAAATTCTTACATTCAGATAAATGTTCAGCTTGCCTGTGAGGTTGCGGTTAGCACTTCCTTATGCCGGTGAACCTCTGCCCAGGAGGAGAGATTATAAGTACCTTCTATCTGCAGCAGCTCTATAGGGAATGCAATAGGGTGGCATTGAGCAGTTCTGCACAACTCATTGCTGCCCAATTTTAAATCTGCTGAACCAGCACTTTGGTGTGAGTGACCAGCCGCTGGCAGTCGGGCATGATTGCTTGATCCTGAGGCAAGTCTGAATCTAGCCTATAGGACCTGTTACTGGTGAATGTCACTATGGCACTTGTAGTGTATGCCACTAAAGAACCCATTACTGATGAATCAGCCTGTCACTGTTGTATCTACCTGGTATTTGAATTATTTTGATATCTGTCTGTTCTTAATAATATCAGCATGTCACTGAGATTTGCCTCTGGTTGGTAAAATCTGCCTGTTGTTGGCATTATCTGCATATGATTGCTATGTAATGTTGTTTTAGCTGTACAATCCCGCGTAAATATCTGAAGGACATTATAATGCAGTAAAAATAGTACATTTATTTCTACTGATCGCTAGACCAGACCTAAAACAAAGGGCATTTGAGGAGAATTTAGGGACGGAGAGATCTGGGTAAAACTGAGAAATGGGAGCCATGCTTCTACCTACTGCTGTAACCCAAACTGTAAGTTACTGCATGTGATATGGTGTATGGGGTGTACATCCATTATTGAAATCCTAAATAGAAATCTACAGAGATGACGCTTTCTTCAAATGATAGTGGAGAAAAACTCTCCAATTAGGTAAATACATTACAATTAATTACCCAGGCTTTAAATACAGGAGGTTAAGTCCTCTTACTGACAGGAGGAGTAGAAGGCTGAGATGACATTTTTCACATGGGATGCACAGTTCCCGTATCAGACTAATGAATACCGGCATTGTTTTGTGTTACATCAAAAGCTAAAAGTTTGTAAAGGCAACTAATGGGGGAATATATATACCAATCTTAAGACTTGTCATGTAAATGTAAGGGTGACCGATGATGGGATATCTTTACCATCACATTGTAATGTTTTCATCTTTTTTTTTACTTGTATAAAATGCTGTTTTTTTTATGCCTGATCACACTTGTTCTTTTTCTGCAGTATCACATCCATTTGGCTGGTTTACATATGCCATGTAGCATAGTACACTTTTAGGAAACAAAACATGTAACATTTGTTTTATGCTTGTTTAGCAGACCCATCAAAAAACAAAAATGTACAAAACAAATGTACCATTCTAACATCCAATGCACCATTGAGATCTCTAGATCTCTATTCTAAGGGCCCATTCACACCTGTGCATTTGAGTACATGTCAATGTATGCACCCAGGGTAGCCATTGTATTAAGTGGTGAAAATTCACTTCTGTGCGATGCTTTATGGTTTCTCTCTTGATTTATGTAATGTTGGAATATTATTCTAACATTGAATATTTTGTTATGGCAGTAAAGAACAGTCAGGTCACTTAACAAGGCAATGTTTTGTAACTATCAGGCCTGGATAAAAATGCATACAAACAACTTAGTAGGTTAAACTCAATCTATGAGTGCATTTCAATTGTTTGTGTTTTTTAGCTGTTTGCCTTGAACTCCAATTTAAAAAGTGAAGGTAACAAGACAAAGAGAGGGGGTTGATAGAGAAAATCTGCAAAATATGTTCAAAATCAGATTCCAGGGGACAAAAAAGGCATCTGTTAGCTAAAATAAAGGCTTTTATTTTGTTTTTCTATGAAAGCCATATGGCCTGTCAATATGAAGTCCAGAGGATGGTAACTGGATTCCCGGAGGGTCCTAATTCTCAAAGAGCAGCAATGACATTTCCAAGAACAAGACAATTGTCATAAATAATAAGTGAAGCTTTCCACATATGGTACAGCCAGAAACATTTGTAACATGAGAGTCTTTGACTAGGCCAAACATAATAGCACTGCACTGGCTAAAAAGTTCCATTGAGGATAAGTAGAAATGATCAGCTTGTGTAACCTGTTGATGAGCGACGTATATGTACTTTTCTTTTGCAATTCATGTTGTGTCATTCTGACCTCTATACATTACTATAAAAATAAATGCATCAACAACTGCATATGGCTGGGTAATCATTA
>NC_092863.1:79495249-79501541 GCF_032062135.1 Pyxicephalus adspersus | reverse complement strand
TACAGAAAGGAGCCAAGGGATTTGGAGAGAGGAATTCATAGTGGAGTGGACCTTTTAAGATTAAACTGTATTTATATAGTGCAAAAAAATTATGCAGTGCTGTATATTAAGTAGGGGTTGTAAATTGAAGATACAAACAATGACACAGGAGGAGGAGAGCACCCTGCCCAAAAGAGCTTACAATCTTAGGCTGCGTACACACGTACAATAACTATCGTTGGAAACGAATGACTAACGACTGTTCGTCCTATAATCATTAACAAAAAAAGTGCACAACGACGCTGATGAACGAGGATTGTCGCTGGAATGACCGTCCCGACAGATCTGATTGGGCGATGATTGTTCACAATCGTTCTAACGTGCGTACATTATTGGTGAATTATATTTAAAAGATCATATTGTTACAGCTTGTACAGATCGTTCAAAAAAATCATGCATAATTGTTGATCTGTCGTTAGTCGTTCATTTGCTAATGACAAATATTGCACGTGTGCACCTAGCTTAAGAAGTGGGTTACTGATGTACATCTAAGTGGCTCTGTACAGAATACAAATCAGCAATGAAGATTATCTGTTTAGCAAAATGAATATTATTCTCCTAAATGTTTAACAAAACTATACATTATCTAAAAGCAACACCTATAGATATGTTGATGATAATCTACATTGTCTTTGTTACACAATATTTGCACAAATTTATAAGATTTACATTCTAAAAAACACATTGATTTTTTATTTGCACACAAGCACAATACTATATCTCCAAATGTTCCATCCGCTTCCTTATGTTACTTTTGGTTAAAGGATGATAGGTGTCATGCTTTGCAAGGGTCATACTTGTGGATAAAGTATGACGGGCCCAGGGGTTTTGGATAATGTATGACAAGGGTAAACAAATCTCCAGTAACTATTACATGTGAACGAGAGAAATGAAAATTTAGAATGATCACCAGAACAGGAGGAGAGGGAAGTGTTCAAATAAGATCCCTATAGATACATTCACTGGTCAGGTACATGATCACATTCATTTGGGAGGTAAGCACTTACCCCTAAAGGTGAGCTAGGGTTGATTAGGCAATAGTACAAGCTAGAGTTACCACAACCGCATGCCCCGTGTGACCCAAGGCCTAAATGTCAGCTGATTTCAATCATGAATGTAAAGTTTATTGCAGTCAGACTATTTAATACTTACATGGCACATTTATCTATAAACAAATCTTTATTGTGCCACCTTTGGGATACTAATGCTGGCTCAGCAAAACTATACTTAATTGTTATTTTTTTTTTTTTTAACAAAAAAAGTTTGGAACCCTGTGGAGATTCTTCTTTCTTTGGAGCACAGAGTGCTATGTTTTTAAGGGGGAGCCTGGTCATGGGGCTTGTCAAAATCCCAGGACTGGCTCTCCTCCAATACCAAATCTTTTTTCTGCTTCAGTTAGTAGAAATAAATCCAAAGCCTTCAACTGCCTGCACACCACTGTCTTGGGCTTTACGATATACTAGACTTCATGCCTGGCTTCTGTATACAACAATGCACACCCTTGGATCATATGCAAATCCTGACTTTCTTAAATCTTAAACATCTGGTCCAGGACTGAAAATATTTGCTATCAAAAAGTAAATTAATTTTAGGAAATCTGTTCCAGGTTTGCTGGATCACCCAGCTTCAATGATAAAAGTGTATTATCTCCAGTCTTAGAGAGCTTTAATAAATCAGGCGCATTGAGCCTTATTTTTTTAAGGCTCTCAGAAACTGGAAAAGAAATACTATCATGGGAGAACCAGGGTGATCCAGCAAACTTGGAATTGATCTGATCCAGAACAAACTAACTAATAGCAAATGATTTTTTTAGAAATCCATTCTAGGTTTTTTGGATTATCCCGGTTCTCTCATGATAATCTTCTTTTATAATCTTCTCCATTCTTGGAGAGCTTTATAAACCAAGCCCATTGTTTTGCATTTTTCTCTTCTAGTTTGGCACCTGCTGTGAAAAGTACTAAAGAGATTTCTTAGCCCTCCCAATACCTAATCCCCCCAGGCCTATTTCCCTCATCCCCATATGCATACAGTTACCATTTCTTCATCATTTCAAATCCTAATTTCTCCTTTTCTGCCCTGCTCCCTTTTTTGCCAGTTGGTAATGCAATGGAAATAAACAGTATCCATATACATTGTTATCACTACACCACAAAATAATCACAACCTAAAGTTTATGAACCTGGAATATTTATAACATTAGCTCAACCATAAGGCCTCCAAGAGCTCTGGAATTCATATATATATATTCATATATATTTCATATATATGAATTCATATACATATATATATATATATTAAAAAAACAAAAACATTAAAACAGAAATCAGTGCATATAAAATCTTATGTAGTAACCAGGATTTAATCTTGATTTTTTTTAGAAGTATTAACACATTTGTATTTTTTGTGGAAATATTACAAAAGGATCCACACACTTTGTCTCATTTGTCGTTGTTGTCTGTTCTAAATGAAAGATGATATGGCCGATGTTTGCTGCCAACACATAAATGTCCCAGTGTAGTGCTGGACATCAGGGTCACAAACCCACAACAGCTGTTGTCTTATAGGATTACAGGGCCGGAATTGTTTTGAATTCCCCAGTGTTGTCATAATGATAGGGTTCCCTTAACATATGACTTCCATATGACATCCATGATAGGACTGTTGTGAGATCTTTGACACAGATTAGGTGCTATGCATCACTGGACGAAAATGCTGTCATTATTTGTGTTATGAGGCCAGCCAAAGTATTAATGAATGTGCCAAAGACATACATATACCTGTTTATATTTACATGATTGATTTGATTTCTAGCTGTTTCTGATGTCCCAGTGCTAAGGTATGGAGGTGCTAAGTCTTTGCTCTACATTACAGGGGGTTTACCAGCCGATATAAATAGTGTGTCACACGTCAGTGTCTCTGCATTTCCTCTTTGTTGGTTATTTGAGAGCACAGCTGTTATTCCATTATTGTTCAATGATTCCAGAGAGGTCATTGCAGATAAATCTATTTCCCGTCTGATAATCTTGGGAGCCTAGAAACAAAATCATGGTCCTAATTTGGATCCATTGCAGGTACACAGTGGATGAACCCCTAAAAAATCTCAGGAGACCACAGAGAATGAAAGCATAAGATAAAAGGAACCGTTATAAAGTATAATGGCATAGGGAGCAACTATAAGTACACAATAAGTTGTTATGGGGCCTTGAGTGGGGGCTCATAAAAATTTAAGACAATATTGATAATTTAATTAAATTGAAAACAAAGATAAAGCTAAAATAGACATTTAAAGTAACAAAAAAGAAAAACAATCTTATTCTCCAGGTGGCTTTTTGTTATAAACTACATCTCATGTCACCAGGCTCCTTAAAACACTCTGATTCCTGACTTCAGTCTAACCTTGGATATCTACAGCAGAGAATAAAGTAAGGGCAGATATGTGTGAAGTTCCTTGCTCCATCACTGGTTCCAACAGCCTAATCCAATCTTTAGGTCCACAGCCAACTTGATTGGCCAGGCAGGAATGACGCAACTACTGAGCATGTGCAAAGGAGTTCATTGGTTCCCAGAAGCCAGCTATGCCGGAGATATATGCTGAGCTGTGCATGAGCACTGTACAATCTACAAAAGATTGACAGGTGAGTTTATTTTATTACTGAAGAGTTATAACCTGGCCCTTCTGCAATAAAGGACCTGTCTGGTCACAAATTTTTTAGTTTAAAGTCATATTAACAATAATGGGTAGCTGCCCCAGGCCTACTACTCCAGCTATAGATTTGAGATCAAAACCTGGAGTCAAAATCTCAAAAAATTATACAATGTGTGTGGCTAGTTATTCACTTATTTTGAAATGGCTATAGATAATGAAGGGTTGTCACAGTCTCTGTATGACTTCTACTGGCCCAATGATATTATAATATTCTTGTTTGTTTTAGGAGGCCAGTTTGTATGTGTGATCAAAATATATTATGTACATTTCTATGAATTCCATATGTGACAATGCGGCACTGTTTCATGGCTCTGTATGGTGTGGTTATATACCAATAGCATATTAAACAGTGCTCCAGCTATCCCTTGAGTCCTTCAAACCTGAGGCACATACAGGATGGAAATTGGAACTGCACACCAAACATTTTGGTAAAGTGGCTTTCATTTTAAAATTACATAGACGTAGATGGAGAAAAGAAAAGAATACATTTTGATGAATTACACAGAAAGAATATTAGATTTGCATGATTTTCTTTGCTAAGCAGAGATCCATTGTCTTTAAGATACAGATTTGAGGACAGACTTATATGGTATGTATAAATGGTGAATGGAAAACGTTAGTTCAAAAGATATCCATTAGTACCGACTCGTTACGCCAGACAGGCTTCTTCAGGGGAAGCAGGGGCACCAGTTACAAAAAGAACGACTTTCATTTTAGCAAATTGTTAAAAGAATTTGAGGGGTGCCTAAAAAACTGTTTAAGGAAAATTGGCATGGCACAAAAAGGGCCAATATTCTTGTCCTGATGTTTAATAAACTTAAAATGTGTCCCAGGCTTAATTTGTTATTAAAAGCATGTCTGGTGTTTTTACCTATACTATTTTTTTAAGCTACCAGTGACAACATCGCTAGTGAGGGCAAAGAAACAATTCACCTCTTTCTACACTGATGATTGCTCCTTCGCTGGGTGGAATGCTGTGCATTTCCTCTTTCCTATGAATTAATGATCCCAGAGACAAATGAATTGCCTTTTTGCCCTTCATAGCGATCCTGGTGTCAGTGTCTCGCTCCCTGGTGCATTGCTGTTCTAATTTCTACATTCTACCTATGATGCATATATAAGTTTACCAAAGACTTTAAAATATACATTGCTGGATTTAGTAACACTGCTTTACCTAAAGTGTGTCTGCACTTTTTTCATCGAAGAGAAGAAACATTTTGGGTCAGGATGTGTTGGCAGGTGACACCACTTCTCAATTGTATCATTGGAACAGCCATGGGTGTCACTTTAAATCCCCTGTGTAAGTTGCAGTGGTTGTGTGACAACACTGCATATTATTACACAGTATTTATATAGCGCTGACATATTACACAGCACTCTACAAAGTCCATAGTCACATCACTAGCTGTCCCTACCATTGTCATATGTCTTTAATACAGTCTAAGGCCAGTGCACTTACCTCTAAGCCACCATATAACCTGCAGCGTTATCCAAAGGAGTGACTGAAAGCTTTCTTTTAACATAAATCATCAATTGATGGAGACTCTGCAACATCATTCATCACATAAAATGCTGAATTTCCCAAAAATAATCCTGCTTATGGTTAAAAAAGAGAGAAAGAGTAAAGTATTCTGTACCTTATGTAGTCTATCATATTGGAGGGGCTTTAAATGGGCAGCTGGTGCATTCACTTACCACTGCTCTGCTCCAACCCTAATGCCTGAAGGGCAGTTTGTCCCTGCGGAAAGTCTGTCATTCAGTAATAGAGACACAGCCATTAAAGGGGGCATTTTTATCTCTCTGAGGCCTGAGAGTGGAAATCATGTACTTATAATGTCCCTATTGGGGCATTATGGTAGAACAAAGGGTATACTTACTGTACAGAGGGAAGGTTTTAAGCTCTGCATCCTAAATGAATGAGACAATACTACTCATAGGATGGGACACGGGCATATAGATAATAAACAGCAACTTCTCTACCCTTGTCCAACCAGCTCAATAGACTTTATAAAAGAAGAAATGTACAAAACTGTTTCTGAAGCTTTGAAATCCCAACTGTGCAAACCCGTCTGGGTAATCAATCCTTAAATGTGGTGGTTGTATTATTTTTTTTTCCCCAGATCTCAAACTCACTGGATTTTTGGGATGATCAATGGGGTATTCTTCTTCACTCCTTGAACAGATATACTAACGCATTATAAGGGCATATTTAACAGACCAAATAGTAGTTTTTAGGGTTTACCAATGCCAATCATTATCTGGAAGAGCTGACTATAGCAACTCTAGATTACACTGGGAAGCATGCTGTGTTACTGGCAATGATTGCTTACAAGTAAAGTGTTATTGCTTGTAAAATATATCCTCTAGTAAAATAGAGGAGAGGCAGATGTATTTTAATTCTTTTTGTATAGTATTGGTACTGTATTATGTTTTGTATTCATGGTATGCACCTTGTTGTTTACTGTAACTCTATTTATACTCTGCCAATAAAGATATGTTTTAAAAAAATATTTATATCCTTTAGATCAGTGTTTTTCAACCTTTTTT
>NC_092863.1:79482572-79494160 GCF_032062135.1 Pyxicephalus adspersus | reverse complement strand
AATTTTAGCTGGGGCTACTGCAGGCCTTCTATAAAGAGTTCCTGTAGCTTAAATGTTAAGGGCTGGTCTATATTCACAGGTGGGGGGCGGTGGCAATATATAAAAATAAAATATAGTAGTCAAAATATAGAGTGATTTGGGATTCCTGTAGGTCATTGCCACCTATTTATCAAATAAATCTCACTGTTCTGTGACAAAAAGAAAATAACCAACAAATTCTTTAAAAAACTTTTTATTGCTTATAGCAAGTTTGGCAATTAGTACAGAAAACAATTAGATGGAATTATGACTTACTGCTGAGCACAGATTATCATTCTATATTATTCTATGTTTTTTTTTTTTGAAGCCTATGAGAGGGCCCTTTACTTGGATTTGAATGATTGTTTCGCGAATAGTTGTTTAAGCTGTTCCTCAGTGGTCGCCTCTCTCTGCTGCATCAGCTCTCTATCTCCTTTGGTCACTCCCCAGGCATCAGGCCTTGACATAGATGGACAATATGGTCTTCCAGAGGCCGGTGGCAAGTTCTCCCAAAAGTCTCGTCTAGCCCTATAGATCACACAAAAGAAGAAATTTAATACAACTTAATGAATACTTTTATTCAAAATTCATATTGCAGCCAGATTGATATTACTGTCCTATCTCTAGGACTATGAAGTCTCATATCTCCAATCAATGATACTCCCATGTGTCTATGGAAAAATTAATCTTCCATCCAAAGTATTGAATGGTATTAGGGTGTTAGGTCTTCCAAAAGATTGCTCTAAGACTATTTTCTCTTAGGACTGGATACCCTGAGAACATTTTACTTCCCAGACCTGTTCATCAACATGTACCCAACTTTAAAGAAAGTTTTTACAACCTGTAATCTTTAATGTATTGAATTTGACATTTGGAAAATGTTACATTTACCCCCAAAAGAATGTGACTAGTACAATAACAAAAAAAACATACATTTCTGCTCCTTCCATATTGATGACTCCCCTATTGGTTAAATTCACCTGGATCATGGTGAATTTAAAAAAAATTTCTAACTTACCTGCATGGTCAAGGGCACCCCTCATGTGTTTGAGCTTAGCTGGGATCTTTGGATCGCTCATAATTCTTCGTCCCCAATTCCTACTTGAAGTGGACCCCTTACCCCCCTCCCCACATTCCTTGCCCTCCTCCTTTGATAACCCCTACCCCTTGAGTACCTATTTTGCTTTGCAGGTAAACACCTTGTTACAGAGTCTAATTTCCTTGCTAATATTATGTTCTTGTATATATAGTTGCTTTAATTTTTATACTCTAATATTGTTATGTTTATTCCTTGTATTCTTTATGTATACCTGCTACTCTGATTTATTTATTTATTTATTTACTTGTTGTTTATGCACAAAGTTTAAATACAAATCTATTGTAATAAAAACCATACATTTCTATAAAGTCTGTTGGCCCAAACTTTCAGAATAGAATAATATGGAGCCCAAGGGGCAAACAACTGTCAACTGCCAGTTTGATGGGTAAAACATGGGTACATGAGTTGGCCATCAAACTTCTCTCAACTGTTACTTTAATCTATTGTACCAAATTTTGTCTATGACACCAAATTACGGTTTCAGTTCCCATTGTATTTATCACAGGATATGAATATTACCAAAGAGGAATGGGGAAAATGGAAGAACCCCATCATTCATATCATTCACATGGTTGGGGTAACATGAATCCTAAATACTGATAGCTCTGCCCATGAATGTGCTGCTACAAAAACATTAATGCTTCTGATATTGCTCTTACCTTGCTCGGACCCAGGGCTTAGTATGCATGTCAAGACCACCTCCCCAGCTGCCATGCTTCTCTGAGCCCGGGGGTAAGAAGCCCCTTTCTGGGGCCAATTCTTCTGCAATTGCTCTAGTATGGTAAGGTTCAAATCCACAGCAGCCTCCAATGTACCTCACACCAAGATTATAGGCTGCCCGAGCATACTTGTGTATATCCCACCTTGTCACAATTCTTGGTTCCAAAGCTGAAACAGTCCAAAAAAAAGGTGGTCAATAAATGGGAATGTAGCCAATGTTATTACTGCAAAGGTAGAGTCCTCTAGACTTTTCACACTTAAAATTGTATTGTTAGTCTTAAAGTCTTGTTAGTCTTATTTTGCAGTCTTTCATAGTTGTTTAGACCCAATATATCTAGATCCTCTCCCCTGCATTCTGCTGGACAATATTCAAGACCAAAGTGCAGAAATGCTGCTGCTGCATTCCTGGTCTCATAAGAAGTGTCTAAATTAGGATAATAGAACACACTGCCAAATGTGTTTGTTTTACACCGCCAGGCTGTGTTTCTCAAATGTATTACCTATGACTTTTCTTGCACTTGAAATGTGTCTAGGCTTGGCACTCTAGGTGCTTATAGTTGCTTCCAATTGCAACTTTTTTTGCTGTTGCCTCCCTGACCTTAAAGCTCTTTTTCTAAGCTTGTCCTGACCTGGTCTTAACTTGCAGCTTGCTACTGCATACTGGGCCTTGCCTATTATTATTAGCCAGTGTTTATATAGCGGCAACATATTATGCAGCTCTTAGTCCATAATCACATCACTAACTGTCCTTCAAAGAACCTCACAATCAAATGTCATAAGCATAGTCTAAGGACAATACAAACTCTTTGCAGGTAAAGTCCTGGCCCGGGACACAAACCTAAGACCTAGTGCTCAAAGGCCAGAGTGCAAACGACTAAGCCAACCGTGCTCCCTACACACTGCCTACACAGTTCAGCCATCAGCATTTGGCTAGCACAACTTCCACACCATCAGCAGCTATGGAGAAGACATTAAAAGTACAGGTGAAGGTATGCACCTCATTTAGTGATAGTATACCTCACTGGCGTGCTACATGTAGTTCGGTCTGTATTGGGATATGCAGACATTAAACTACTGGTAGGATAGTTAACAAATCAAAGCATGATAGACAGGCTGCCAAGATGTGCTCTAGATTTAGTATGCTACATGTTAGAAATGGCAGCAGTAATTGAATTTAGAAAAGCACTGATCTCTGCACTATTGTGAACATACCAAAAGGGAATTCTGGCAGATCAATAAAGCCTTGCTTGCCACAATCAGGTGTATGATATGCAAGTGGTTGTGTCATCAGATGGGCTT
Organism: Pyxicephalus adspersus; assembly: GCF_032062135.1. NCBI lineage: Eukaryota > Metazoa > Chordata > Amphibia > Anura > Pyxicephalidae > Pyxicephalus > Pyxicephalus adspersus. Next base: position 79,491,024 of record NC_092863.1, on the reverse strand, counting down.
TCACATTGGCAGCAGCCAACCCTTCCTTCATGAGCTTCACAGTTGCAACACAGGTCATTGGGTCAAAATGGCAATTAACTCCAACAACAGAGGCACCTGAAGAACAGAACAAAGAGAATGATATTAATGAGCGGAAAGAAAGAGTTAGGAAATGGGAATAAATGCCATAAACATAATAAACCTAAAATCATTGATATCTACCAATGGAATCAAGAAATGAGCCAGTGTGCCCATTGTACCATAAAACTGAACTCTAGGCTGTTATTTCGGCACAGATATGGGCTTTTATCAGTGTCTGCCCATTTCTTAGTGGTCTGATAGAACCCCCAAAGTTTCTGTGCAAATCATCATTTTCTTCAAGACTATATTTGCATTTATATGCCAATGTCTGGGCCTGACAACTGGTCTTTCAGACCAGAATCAATCATTTTGTCTTTTCATCACCCATGAGGGGAGTGCAGATTCTCCCCTGGCATTTTCAACTTGACCTTAGTGATATAATGGAAAATATTTAGGTATAGTTAATGTATGATGAGAACATTTTGGTCTGTTTCTGTAAAGATCTCCTTAAAGTAAATTTACCCAAGCTTACCCAAGCTCACAGCTTACCCAAGAACGTTGTCTAGTCCTGGGTGCCCTTTCATTGTTTCTAGCTATATCTGAGCTTTACAAAACCACTTCAATCAAGGGTTGTTGTATTACTGCTGTAGGGGCCCCAGCAATACTGCATGTTTTAATCAATTTTGTTCATTTTAATTTTATATACATTTTAATTCAAGTACTCTGGAGTGTGTAAAAAATATGCAGATATTTGTTATCCAAAAATAAGATGGGAGTTATGAAAGTTTGTGAAATGACTACTCCAGAATACTAATAATACATAACCCAATCCCATGGTAAATTGGAGTCTGAATGGCTTGTTCTCTGTGTTGGGCAATTGAGTAAAGCAGAATTTTTTTTCGACATGCAATATGAAAACATTTACTTTACTTACCAGCTTTAGCCAATCTGACAGCACACTGTCCTGGAGACACCCCATTCAGATCTCCTTCTGGTCCAATACATAATGTGGCAGCTACCGGCTTTCCAGCTTCTTTCAAGACCTCCACGGCCCACACTGCCTCTTCCACATGTTCGAAGTACTTAAACAAAGAATAGGGAGACATTAAAATGACCTTCTTCTGCTAGCTACCAACAAGATGTACCCTCGCCTTTCTCTTTGCGTATCATTTAACAATTTATTAGAATTCCTGTAGCAATGCAAGGTATCCACAGGCTATAATCACTACTTCTATTCACTACCTATAGCCATTATTTTCAAGAAGGCTTTATACAGGAGCTTCTCTAAGTTGCTCCAATGGAATTATCCAGTGAATTTTAAAGTCTGAACAATTCACATTGCCAATTAACAGCAAGCAGTGAAGTCAACGATTACAAGACAGGGCAAAGATATCGAGTTAGAGAGTTTATGATGGGGAATTAGTTTTATTCTTTACTAAGTTACAGAAGTCCAAGGTAGACCTACATGGCATCTTTACTATAATGGACAATAGGCACATTTATTTCTATTTCCATTCTCCTCACCTCAGCAATGAGGAAATCCACATTTTTCTTAACGAAGACATCAAGTTGTTTCCTGAATATGGTTTTCACCTCAGATTCACTCTTGCAGCTGAGGTACGATGGAGTTTGGCTGACCCCACCTGCCACCAAGGCATCCCCTTCATTTGCCACCTCTCGTGCTATATCACAGGCAGCTTCATTAACCTTCTGGCCCTGAAAATAGAACAAACATGTCAGGAAGACATTTATAAAAGAAGTAATATGCATTATTTCCTAGTCAAGTCTTACGTGTGTTTTTCTTACTTTGAAAAAATGAAATACAAAATAGTTTTTGGCTTGTATGTCACTCTAACTTTTCTTTTTTTTCCCAGCAAATAAAAAAACAGTGTGGCCCCACATGTTGGCCATGCAGCACACTGACAGATGCTGATTCCTGGTCACTTGCAGCATTCTGTGTATATGCTGGGCACCAGAATTAAAATCTCTGGGTCTCTGGGACCAGATTTATGGGTCTCTGAATGTCTATAATGCACAAGTAAAGTAAAGACTTGCACCAGGGGATGTAAACAAATTGCAAAACAGCAGGCATTAGTATGCATCTGTGGAGGGGTAAGTGTTTAAATTATTTAAGTTTGCAACAGGGGGTGATTGTCGTTTATTGTGGTCCTTTTGAATATCTTCTCCTTAATATCAGGAAACAGATTAGGGTTACCCAAAATCCAAAGTGGATTTAATAGCATCAATAAAAGGATGATTGAAATATTTATATTTTATTTGAATAATCATTAAAATCACATATAAAATATACTGTATATTGTACTGGGTTGTGAGGCGAAGAAAAGATATTGGTAATTTAGATGTAAGAGCCTCACAATAAAGGCTAAACAAATCAATCTTCAATAAAGATTTACGTTTGAAAATCATGTATCAAGTCATGTACTTTTTTTAGAGAACAATATTTTATCAAATTCACCAATATCTAAAGCCAATTTCCCCCCCTATTTAGGACTGAGAAATGTCTAGTTATAAATTAATTTTTGTCATCACTCTTCCTTTTGTACAGGAAGAAAAAAAAATGAGGAAATTACCCCCAGTTATGACCAGAACAAATGTCTCCATTAGATGAAAACTGTAATTTTTGGATTTTTCCCTAATTTCAGTCCTGGCCTTACAAAGCCATCAGCTAGACAACAACATAACATAAAACATTTCACCCCTTATAAACAACATAAAAACAGAGAAGGAAGAACTGTGTTAGATTATGAAAACAGAAACAATGGACTGTGTCGATGGTTCAAACATTTTCCAGAGCTTACCCCACATTATATAATAATATATTTTTGCAGAGCTTGGAAGGCTGCAATGTATAGGGAAATGACTGAAACTTTACCACCATGCATTTATTTCACCTAAGCGTTCTTTCCAGATGGGTCTCTGTTCTTCCTCGCAATGTTTAAAATGTGGCGTCTTGGAGGCAGATCTTTATCATATGCTGTGGGACTGCCCTAAAATACGTTATTTTTGGAGGCAGGTTGCGATGTAAGCACTCCAAAAGTTGGTAAACTATTTTTCATTAATCTCTGAATGGGCAATTTTCAGGGAAGTGTTGTTTCATGGTGCAAAGTTTGCCAAAGACTGCAGGAAACGTTTGATGATAATTTCTCTGGTAGCAAAGAAAAGCGTTTTCCATAACTGGATTACAGCAAACCCAATCACTTGCACTATTATTGGAAAAACTGGTTTGTTTTTGAGATGGAATGGGTTGAAGCTTCTCTGGACTGGGAAACATGGGAGGAGGGTTTTTTTGGAGTTTGGGAATTATACATAGCTACATTATCTTTGGATATGAGAAAAAGAATTTGCAAGAACCTTGAACAAACAGAATGGTATGCCTACCGTCTTTTGGACAATGATCCTCCAATTGTTTGCTGATTGTTGTATTTTTTTTTTTAATGATCTTATAATTTGTAACACAAGCCATATTTGATTGCAACTTTGTCAACAAGCGCTTCCATTGTTTATGATATTTACTGTGCCGCAACCTTACTGTATTTGTTTTGTTTTGCATATTGTATTATTTCCTCTCGAAAAATTAACCTCCTGAGCGTTACACTGAGGTCTAGATTTCTGTACCAAAAGTGATCCATCGTTTTTCATGAAATTTTTTTTTTAAATTGTAGACCTGTAACTAACAGAAATATGTCCGAACAGGGGTTCCAGTAGATATTATGAATATAAAAAATGTTTGAAACACACAATCATTTAAAAAAAAAAAAATTACTTTTAATAAAATTAAAGGAAAAACACAAAAATCAGCTTAAACATGATTACATAAACAAAGCTTGAAGCCATGGCAGGGGTCAGGCAGGCAGTGATGTCCAGGTCCAGGCAGAGATGGCAGAGTCCAAGCAGAGGTCAAAGCAGGCGGAGATGTCAGAGTCCAGGCAGAGGTCAGGGCAGGCGGCAGGCAGAGATGTCGGAGTCCAGGCAGAGGTCAAAGCAGGCAGCAAATGGTCAAAATTAGGCGAAGATCAGCAAAGGTAAGATAAGACACAGTGTTACACACTAGCCATCCAGGGAATAACTGGCAATTTTTAAAACTTTGATTCTGTATTTATTGGGGTTTGTTTTGAATTATTTTGTATTGGATTGGATACGGGAGTTTGTATCCAATCCAATACAAAATAAGAATTTGAATTTCCAAGTTATTTACTTTTATTTTATTTATTTTTTTATTTTTTTGTATTGGATTGGATACAGGAGTTTGTATTCAATCCAATATAAAATGAGCGTTTGAATTTACCAGTTATGTACTTTGTATTAATTTTAATTATTTTGTATTGGATTGGATACGCAAGTTTGTATCCAATCAAATACAAAATATAAATTTGAATTTCCAAGTTATTTACTTTTTTTTTTATTTTTCTTATTTTTTGTATTGGATTGGATACGGGAGTTTGTATTCAATCCAATACAAAATGACAGTTTGAATTTACCAATTACACACTTTGTATTTATTTGAATTATTTTGTATTGGATTCAATACAGGAGTTTGTATTGAATCCAATACAAAATGAATGAATGAGTTTCTATTTGAATTTCCCGCACACGCGCCGACGTCATCACGCACGCAGGGAGGAGCCGTCCGTTTTTTTTTTCTCCGCTGGACGGCTTCTCCCTTCAGAGATCATCCGGCGCTGGAACGAGCAGGACGTCGGACGATCAGCGGGACCAGGTAAGAAGCCGGCCGGCATCTTGTGTAACGGCGGCGGAACACAAGATGCCGGCTGGCGGAACACAAGATACCAGCCGGCATCTTACCGGTCCCGCTGGCACCCGACGCTGGAGAGGGAGATCGACGGACGACGCTGGACGGAGGATGACGCTGGAATACGAAAACGACGCTGGATGAGCACAGGGGGACCAGGTAAGTAAGGATGGGAAAAATCTCGGGGTTAACCATCCTTGCAATTTTTTTGTGCCCGAACGAAGGTCGGGCTTAACGGCAAGGTGGTTAATAAAAATATCTTAAAAAAAAGAGAAGAGCAGAAGGATACATCATTTGTATGTTCAGTAATATTGGTTATTGCCTATCATATGGTGGCTTCCTGAGAATGTTGCCATTGCTTTAGAGGCAAAAGAACTGCATTATAGTTGTTTGTAGTAAAGTGTTTTTAACAGAAGTGCAAGCTTCCAATACTCAAGATATAAACAAAATGAACAATTCATATTGATTTAGCACTACTATGTACCATGAAAACAAAATACTCACTGATATCTTATAAAAAAAAAGAAAAAAAGGGGAATACAATTTTCCTTAATACAAACAATACTCACTGAGATCTTTGCTGCTACGTAGTTCCCCCTGTTTTCCAGCTTGTCATCACTTGCATAGAATGTAAAGGTTTGCATGACATTTGCTCCAGCTCGGAGGAACTCCCTGTGTAGCTGACGCACTGTGGAAGAAAAGGCAGAAAGCTTTTCTCTCCAATACAGGTAAGGTTAACACAATACAAAATTCATTATCCTTTCATTACAGTAGACTTTGACATGATCTGGCTCACTCTAAACTAAATATTTACTCTGGATAGATATTGGTAAATTGTATTACATACACCCAACTGCATCTTTCCTTCTCGTTTCCAAGCAATCCAAAGAACAGGATAAATTTAAGTTAGTAAGTACATTGCATGTTGTATCACAGCCTATGTATATGAGGACATAACAGTGTGCTAAAACAGATACTTTACTTGGATCTCCTTGTTAGATGGTTTAAAATATAATGTTATTTCTGATTATTTACCAGCAGTGGTTATTTTTTTACATTTTCAACTTTTTTTGTTTCTGAATGTTTCTGATGAATGCTCTTTTTATTGATATTTATGGGTATATATGGATTTGAACAAATCCAGACAATGGGACTCAGAACTTTCAATTTCAAATAGATGGTGTATTAATCCAAGACAAGCTGTTGTTATATTCTGTCTCATTTGTGCTCTATGAAACCTTCAGGTATGTTGGGACTGGCACTGAGGTTGTGGTGCAGTTACCGCTTCCTCATACCAAATAATCACAGCCTTGGGGGGACACTACAAGTAGCTTCTACCTGAGGCAGACCCATAGAGAATGAAGTGGCGGAAGTGAACGTTACAGTACCACTAACAGCTGCCTGATGGCAAATCTGCACACCCTGGTAAGCCACAAGGATCTGCACCTTATCGGTTCCCGAGACAGATCTATTATTTAACACACACCTTCAAATATATTATTCAGTATATACATATATATATATATATATATATATATATATATGTACTGTATAAATGTATTTTGTAAGTGTGGCTACATTTTTAGGATCAGATTGATGACAATTGTGTCTGCTCACCTGACCACTATCTAAAATTTATAGTCTGAAATACATAAACATTTATCAGCAGACATCATTAGAATATTTCACAGTGCAAAGTAAAATGATAGCATGAATAGTAAACTACAGCTACCAATCCAATGTCACATCAGTGATGTAAACTGGTTTGCTTCTCTGGTTTGCTGTAGGTAGGTAGACAATGAATATTTATGTACATACCTGCCTCGGGATGTTCTACTGCAGCCTCCGGTGTCCATGGTCCAGCTTTGACATAGCCTCTCTTCTCCAGGGCAAACACAAAGCCCCCATCTCCGATCACAACCTCCCCTGCATCCAGACGTTCCAAAAGGCCCTAAAATTAGGTATGGGAATGATGATAATGATCAAAAATAATCTTCCACATATATTTTAGAACATCAGTCATGTTACTGAGAAAGCTACTACCAGCTTAAAAAACATATACTGTGCCATCGTCCTGGGGCAGTGACGGGCTGGTGGTGGGCAATGCTACCATTACAACACTTGTTCCAGCTCTACAATTAGAGATGGTCATTAGCCAACATGGCACATCAGCTTTATCATCCTACAGGCTTTTCCCCCCTAATAAACCTTGGAAGAATTAGAAGAATGGAGATATGGTAGGTATAAGTCAGGAGTGGGTAGTTTACTCATTAGTAAAAAGAGTCAATATTACCGTTCATTTTATAATCTTAGAATTACAACTCCATATGGCCTTTGCCAAGTCAGCTATCCCTTGCCGGATAATTCACACTGAGGAGCTCTACAAACAGATGAAGTTCTCATGTTTCCCTTGTCAGCCATTCCATGCCAGCTTCTAACACACCGGAATTCGTACTTTCATTTCTGCTAGTCGGCACACTCTACATTGTATAAATAATTAAGGAATTATCTGCACCAGTACTGTTTCAGCTTCATTACTTTGTGTTTCTACAAACTTTTTTTTTTTTAGGAATATTACACAATCAGCTTTTTACATAACTAGCAAAATGATGTATGTTCCAAAATGGGCAAGGGTGATGGTTGTAAAATTAATGCTGACGAAACATTTTATGTATAATACATGCCAATGAGAACTAGCAATGCAATATTTTATACTGTAGAAGTAACAGAATAGAGTAAGCCCCCTGCTAAGCACCCAGGAGCATTCACCTGCATATGTAGCACTTGAAGTTGTGGTGCAGTTCTAGAGGAGGAAATGCAACTGCAATGCCAGAAGAGACTTCAAAGCATTCCACTGCAACTTCAGCCATCATCATAGCGCCCAATGGTTTTATACCTATTTTGTAGCTTAGGGTAGCAGGGCACAACGGTGGGGCAGTCTGAAGTCTCATAACAAACACTGACCTGAGTCATTCTTGGAGGCTAGGAATGACACTATGGGTATACAACATTTGGCTGCCTGGGTATAGCTGAATAATAACAGATAATAACAGTGCTGTGTAATGTGTTGTATAAATACTGTTTATTATTATTATTAATAATAATAATAATAATAATAATAATATTAAGAAGAAGAATTCCAGCTATGGAACCCATACATGGTAGGAAGGTCATCTGAATGATAAGTCCAAACATCAGAAATTCCTTATAACACACAGAAATGCAGTATATTCCTTGTGTGCCAATGGCTTTCAGTTATTTTCAGATCAGGGAAGTTTTGCCAGATTTCTTGAAGTAGAGAAACAGTTAAGTATCATTATTTCCTCCAGATGCAATTTCTTCATAACAAAATGCAAGATGTTATTCTGTAATTTGTAGTCATATTTTAGCAGTAGGGAAAAGTGGAATTTAATGCTGGATTTATGTTGGCATCTATCTTGTAAAACAATATATTGGTCAACGTTTCTAGCATAACTAACATATTTTCCTGTCTAGTTTTGTTTTATGTTTTGTCATTACTGCCAGATCTTAATCCTTATTTGTGCAATGTCAGTTGTGCATTAAACACAAAAAGTCTCATGGTGTCTGATGGACAGAACTACAAGTCTCATGGTGTCTGAT
>NC_092863.1:79481286-79482479 GCF_032062135.1 Pyxicephalus adspersus | reverse complement strand
GACAGAACTACAAGTCTCATGGTGTCTGATGGACAGAACTACAAATCTCATGGTGTCTGATGGACAGAACTACAAGTCCCATGATGTCTGATGGACAGAAATACAAGTCTCATGATGTCTGATGTAAAGAACTACAAGTCTTATGGTGTCTGATGGACAGAACTACAAGTCCAATTGCTGTCTGATGAACTGGACTACAAGTTTCATGGTGTCTGATGTACAGAACTACAAGTACCGTGATGTCTGATGTACCGGACTACAAGTCTCATGGTGTCTGACGGATAGAACTACAAGTCCCATGCTGTCTGATGGAATGAACTACAAGTCCTATGGTTTCTAATGTACCGGACTACAAGTCTCAAGGTGTCTGACGGATAGAATTACAAGTCTTATGGTGACTGATGGACACAACTACAAGTCCCATGCTGTCTGATGTACAGAATTATAAGTTTTATAGTGTTTGATGTACAGAACTTCAAGTTGGTGTGTGTGTCAGTGTTTGATGTATAGAACCGCAAGAATCCTTTTGGTTTTGGTGAAACCTTTCTAGATATAGACTGTTCAACCTCACGCCGGGTTTATGATTATTAGGACATGATTGGCAAAAATATTTTTAGTTTAATATAGTTTTAGAATTTGCTTATACTGAAGAGTTTTGTGAAGTGGAGTATTTATTTTCTAACAAATCATTGATTTCACACACGCAAACACACACATTATGATACAAACTGAATATATCAAAGCTACACTGCCTGTTACAAAACATAAATTGCTATACATTTTCTATTTAATTCCCCTCCAGATTCAATGAGGAAGGTTTAAAAAGGAAGAAGACAAAGTCAACTGATGGGCGGTCACTGTAATATATTTCTACAGAATCCAATTTATACTTACAGATATCTTTTTTATCCAAATCCCCAGTGCAGTACAGGTCCCTCTGCCAGACATCAATTCTACACCACTGCCATACAGACACCGCCCCCATAACATACAGCAATATTACAGAGCCCCCCCAAAAAAACAGATATTACCCCTATTACAGATACCACTTTTATTATAGACCTCCCCAATACAGATATTACCCCTATTACAGATACAACTTTTATTATAGACCCCCCAATACAGATATTACCCCTATTACAGATACCACTTTTATTATAGACCCCCCAATACAGATATTACCCCTATTACAG
>NC_092863.1:79425763-79480636 GCF_032062135.1 Pyxicephalus adspersus | reverse complement strand
AAAAAAAACAGATACTACCCCTATTACAGATACCACTTTTATTATAGACACCACCCTCATTACATACACCAACATTATAGACACCCCCATTACATACACCACCCCCACTACAGACAACTTACTTACATGACTTAAAAAGTAATAGCCATAAGAAAGCTATTTCCATCTGCCCCTGGAAATCATTTAAAGGTTTATTACCACTGTGACCCCCAAATGTACATTATCTACATACCCCTACATGTCACAGCAGAAGGTATTGTCACTGTTTCTACAAACCTTCATATGTCCTGGTACATGACATTGTATTACAATATATTACAAACCTTCCTATGTCCAGGTAAAAGATATTGCCACTGTGTGCCCCAGCTGTCTGTTAGACTACAAACCCCAGCATGCCCTGGCAGGAGATATAGTTACTGTGCCCCCAGGTACAAATTGAACTACAATCCCCAGTATGTCAATGCAGAACACACTGTCACTGTGCCACCAACTACAAACCCCAGCATGCCATGGAAGAAGTTGAGTGGTAAGGCATGCTGAGACTTGTGCCCCTCTCCTGCATTGGTAATAGTCATAAAGCCAGGCAGTATAGGAAGCCACTTACCCTCTTGGTTCCAGGTGGTGCCATGCCTGCAATGTGCCAGCAGCTCTGCGCGGATCTCGTCTCCCTCTTTTATAGAAATGGGTATGGGGTGGGGCAGTATCAAAATTTTTTGCAGCTTCTGATTGGTGGTTTTCTTTGACGCCTTCTCCCGTTATTTTATACAGCTCAGCATTGCTAAATACACAGATCGGACAGTTATCTGCTGTGCAAACAGGTATGTCCTCAATGATCAAAGATTAACCTGTTCCTGGCACACCTACCACCCCCACTGCCCCTTGTACAATTCCATCTGCTTGGCACACATGCCAACCCCAGTGCCCCACCCCGTTACTATACCATCTGACTGCTGTACATGCCACCCCCAGTGCCCCCCCTGTACTATACCATACCATCTGACTGCTGTACATGCCACCCCCAGTGCCCCCCCGGAATATGCTATTATATGAGAAGTGAGCAGAGTGGCAAAAAGTCCATTGGCAATGTTACCTGATTACCTCTTCTGGGTTTGGGATCTTCAGCCATCTTGATTGGCCAGGGCGTAATTTGTAAGTCCTGCACATGTGCAGTTCATTCATTCCTGGCAGACACTTATGCTACGATTGTACATTGAGCATGCACAGCTCAGTGCACATTATAGTAAAAATTGTGACCAGGTGGGTAAGTTTGTTTTATTGCAGAAGAGATATCACCTATCCCTTTTGCAATAAAAAACCTGTCTGATGGCAATTTTTAAAAGTAAGGTTTTGATCCTTTTTAATATACAATTTATATCTACATGTTGGGGAGGACACTCTGCTCAGACAGACAGACACAGCTGGGGGCTTTTAGGCAGTTAGGAAATAATATGACACCCTCTGTAAAGTAACATGATTACCATATGGAAGAATTCCACAGCATGGATACCCAGGATGAAGCATGTCACCCATACCTGATGTACTGTCGGGCGGTTGGCACTGTACAGACCAGATCAGACACCTTTGGGCAGCACATGTCTTAGTGTTCACCCATCTCTGATTGATATATAAGGCTTGAGTTTTGCTGAAACCTGGAGAAGAAAAGTTGGTGCTCTACCTACATGAGCGAAAATGTTTTTGCTTTTATATATAACCTTTTTTTGTATGTTGACATTCTCACACATGCCTTGCTCCTCTCCTAAAGATTTTTGATGTTAGTTCTAGGGCCAAATTCCTGTTAATCATCTTATCTGCCTCCAAATAAAGAGGACCTGTTAAGCTCTCCAAGGCTGGAGAGGATACACTTTCATCACTGAACCTGGGTTATCTAACAAACCCGGAATAGATTTCTTAAAATCATTTGCTATTTAGTAGCAAATGTTTTTATTCCTGGACCAGATCCATTCCAGATTTTTGATTCGCCCAGGTTCACTATTTAAAGTATATCCTGTCCAGTCTTGGAGAGATTTAATAAATCAGACCCATAGGGCCAGGTACCTGAGCAAATAAGAGACGTGTATTGTTAGCATTTATACAAAGATATTCACACACTTTATAAAAATAAAGGCTACTCCAACATTATCTGTCCATCCCTATGCCCAGCCTCTGTGTCCTATAGACAAAACAGCATTGTTAAATCATAAAATCATTGTACATGATAGAATTTAGTCCTTTTCCAGCAGTGGCTTCTACCTCCTTCTACACATGTAGTGCTGCAGAAAGCCAATTTTAGTTGAAGCACTGCTGTAGCTATAGCCAAAAAGTGCACAATAATCTAATAATAAATATTGTATTACAATGTTTGTGCTGGCCGGTGTTCCCCTTTAATTCTCAGTATGTTTTCTATATATTTCCTGTAGATTGCTGTTTACAATTGAACAGCCTTGACCACACTGACATCACCAATACAGGACTGCGTCTGATGGGTCATGTTTACATCCTATGACACTGACTAACCCGTCTACATGTACAGTTTTTTGTTTCAAAACATCCACTGTCTGCTGGACTTTCATCTCACTGGACCTTTCTGTTATTGTTTATAGTGGTGGTGCAGAGGACCAGTCTTCTAGTTTGGGAAAAAGATGGAAGGACACGGCAGAGACTGTAATCATTGGTGGTGGATGTGTGGGGGTGAGCTTGGCATATCACCTGGCCAAGGCTGGCATGAAGGATGTGGTACTCCTGGAGAAGTCTGAGCTCACGGCTGGATCCACTTGGCATGCGGTAAGCCATAAGAAAGAGGAACGACTAATCATTGGTGATGATACCACAACCATAATACAAAGAAAGGATTTATATTGATGAGAAAATGTTGATCTGAAACTCAGATTGCTACTTTGTGTCTCACCATTTAAAATTTTATATGAATAAAGATTTTGAAAAGTAGCGTATACCTGTTACACTTAAGGGGGATCAGAAACTTATTTTACCTGGATGGAGTATTTGATGGCTATACTTGGAATTAGCACACAATTCCCTTTCATTGCAGCTACCTGTTCTATTATGGTGTATTAGTGGTGATCTCGGTAAACTGACAGTCACGGTGTTTGAAACAAACTTAAAACAAACTCCAATTTTACCTTTTCCAAATGGGCTCACTATCAATTGCTCATCAATCTTCATAGGGTCCTATAAAGTGGGGATCAGGTTTTTTAGCCACTTTTTGAATATGATGGTAGTGTTTGATTTTCAGCTTTTCACATTCACATCAGGAGCCCCCCAAACCAATGTTAGTGCAGCTAAGCCTAAGCTGCTCACAAATAAGAGTCACTTTTTAGGCCACTCACTGTTGTAAATGAAGCTGGAAGAGGCTCTGCCAGACGACATCACATAATCCAGCTTTAAAGTAGAATCCATTAATAAAAGATCTCCCTTTTCCCCTCTGTGTACAACAATGGTCATTAGGAGGCCCGGTTATGTCCTCTGGATTGTGGGGTCTGATTGAGACTTTTACAACCTCTGTTCCTATGCCATCGTATATATATTATTATTATAGTTATTATAGTTATTATAGTGTTATACAGGAGTATACCATGTAAGTTAACATAATGTGTTTGTCCAATTTCCTCAGGCTGGTTTAACTACTTACTTCCACCCTGGCATCAACGTAAAGAAGATCCATTATTACAGTATCAAGCTTTATGAGGATTTAGAAGAAGAGACTGGTCAGGTATGTCCAGGGGTACAGCTCAACATCTCTTGGAATTTGAAGAAAAATCTCAACCATGGCTCTATAACGTCATATATACCATCAATACCAGGGCCAGATTTAGTGAGGTGAAAATGTGTGGGGGCCGACCATTCAGCACGTACTCTGGGCTAATGTGGGCGTGGTCTGCGCACACAGCAGGGATTCCCTGTGCACAGAATCCGGTGTCAGTGCAGGCTCCGTGCAGAGCACATTCTTGGGATCAGAGTGGGCGTGGTCCGTGCAAGTCCCACACAGCTTACACCCACTATAATGACTTGGGGGTTTCCCTGTGCACACATGGGGACTCCTGTCCTGCTGAGTATGCCCGCCGAGTAGCAGGAAGAAGAGAGAAGAAGACAGAGATCGCAGTGATATACGACGCGGGATGCCGGCGGATCAGATAAGGCCTAATTTACTATTACTTCCCATAGGATTACCTACTACGGTAGTCACACTCGGGGTTACCTCTAGGGAGGTTAAGCAAACCAGGAATGGATTTCTTAAAAGTCATCCGCTGGATCCTGGACCAGATTCATTCCAGGTTTGCTGGATCACACAGTAACTGATGGAAGTGTATTTTCTCCAGTCTTGGAGAGCTTTAATAAGTCAGGCCGTTGTGCTTATTGGAAAATATGGATTTCAGATTGTCATTGTGTTGGGTCTCTGTTGAGCAAAGCAGCCTAATACATGCAGTGTAAGTGGGCCTGTGTAGTTATCTGTTTTCCATTTATGCTTTTTAAAAGTCACAGAAGGAAATGTAAAGTCATTTACAAACTCATATACAACTTCATAGTCTTACCTACACTTTCTTGTTGAATTAACTTAACAGGTATCTGTATGACACATAGTTTCCAGAGTATTCTCTACTGCACTGCACATGTAATGTAACATACCTGGTCACATACCCCTTTCTTTTTGGCAATAAAAATGTGTTTGGGGACACTTGTTCTGTGGAGTGTTATATCAGCATAGAGCATTGCAGTGCAAGAACAAGAACTGCTTTTGCATCAGGAGGAAAAGGTAAAGTTGGATCAGAAGAAAGGAGGTACATTGGGTCATCATCATTATGGGCAGAGTGGGTAAAAGTTAGAACTACTTTGCATTTTTTTTTTTTTTTGCTAATGGGGTGATTGTACCTATCTATGTGGTTTCTGGCACATAAAATAAAGGGAAATTTCACTAACTAGGGCATAAACAGCAAAAATAAACCTGAAGTTCTAACTCTTCCCCAAAATATTTTATTAAACACTGCACACTTTCTCACATGAGGACTCATATGAGGATAAGAAGACTTCATTTGAAAGATCACTTGGTTTGAGTTATAAGGAATTCCCATTCTCCCTGATCAGTTTTATTCATTTTTATTTCTAAAATTTCAGAAACTGATACAGAGGTCTTCATGTTGGGTGCTCAAGGCATGCTTACCAGGAATTTATTTAAAAAAAATGATCACTCTCAAAATTCTTTTCACTATTCTTCCGATTTTTTTTTTACAGGCTGTTGGGTTTCACCAGCCGGGAAGTATCAGAGTAGCCACAACTCCAACACGAGTAGATGAATTCAAGTACCAGATGACCCGTGCTCGCTGGCATCCAAACCCACAGTTTTTCATTGGACCAGAAAAAGTGAAAGAACTGTTTCCATTACTAAATATGGATAAGGTAACACAGCTTTGATACATCACTGGCTAAACAAAGAGTCTAACCATGGTCATCAATATTTCCAAACAGTTAGCAAAGACCTATGGTGAATAATCAGACTTGTAACAAGTAACCACAGGGTTCTGGTCCAGAATTTAAACTGGGACCATCTTTTATCTTTCCAGTTCAGTTCTTGCCATATGAACATAATTTTGTTTTGTTTCTGTTACTTTAAGGATCACAGGTCAAACACAGAACTACTTTGTAGTTCACTTTGGGTCTGGCATGAATCCGACAACTGTGGGAAAAACAGCAGCAATGGAAGTCTGTGCAAGACTAATACTGATTATCTAGCATATTGTCCTTCACTAGTACATTATACTGATCACTTTTATTCAGATTCATAAAGCTATTCCCATTCTCTGCTAAGTTATATTTGAAGTCTACAGTATGTACAGTCTACATATTTCAATTGGTTGCAGTACATATGTTCATTGCTGCATATTTCTTATTAAATGGTGGGTATAGAATTTTAGGTGTATTCTGTAGGACGTCCTACAGACAGAAGATAGTGGTGGGAATAAACAGGTGATAATATATTTCTATTCAAGAAAGAATTTCATTATTATTTGTATTACTTGGCTTTTTTAAAGAAAAGTACAAACTCCTGTGTCCAAATTAGACATCATCTAATAAAATCAACAATAAAATCTGATCTGTTTCTGCAATATGTACATCAGCACTGTTCATTTCCCTGCATAATTCAGAAAATCAATTAGAAAACAAAAGACCTAACTAGGAAATAAGGAGAAACCCATTTACCATTTTGGATAAAGTTTAATTAAAAAAGGCAATGCCTTACTTCTAATGACTGAAGTATGATAAAGATGCTTATTCATGTAAAACTGGAAAGGTGTTTTAGTGTAATTGCAATCCATAGTTTTACTTTACTACTGTATTTTGGGTTAAGAATGTTTACGGAGCATTATTTACTGCTTCCATGTACAAACACCATTTACTTATATTTTAGGTTCTAGCTGGTCTTTATAATCCTGGAGATGGTCATATTGATCCCTATTCCCTCACCATGGCCCTTGCAGCTGGAGCCAGGAAGTATGGTGCCCAGTTATATTTCCCTGCAGAGGTGACCGCTTTAACACCTCAACCGGATGGTACATGGAATGTGGGAACGTCTCATGGTACAATTCATGCCAAAAGAATTGTCAATGCTACAGGTAAAGCATATATATCTTCTTAACTCTAACTTGTTATCATTAAATAATCATGTCATGTAGTGTAGCTCTCCAACATCCACCATAATCCAAACAGCTTTGGTGGACTGACCATTTATAAATCACTCATTGATACCCCAGTAGTGATGGAATTATGCAGATGATGAACTCCCGTTTAAGACGACCAACCCTTGATCAGTATGGATGATTGTTTGCTCTCATAGAAATAGAAATAGTTGCTATAAACCCAGAGAGAGCTGTCTGCAAGTTATGATCTCTTGGAAAGTATGTTCATCTAGAAAAGGAGGGGGCAAGGGTTTGAAGAATTTGAATTAAAAAGAACAGGACGGGGTCAAATAAATATCTGGAGAATAGAAGACAAAATCAACCATGGTAAAAGTGGATTTGTCACTAAAGGGTTTGTGTGAAAGACTAATTTTTGCAAACCAAGAACATACCTATGGAATCAATAAAAACTACTGCCTGCCAATATTTTTTTTTAAATATACAAGAGATTGTTCTTTCACATGTCTCATGTTTAAAGAAGCCTGCCTCCCAAAACACTAGTTATTTCTACTGAAGGAGAAATATTGTACCAGATTTTATTAACACAGATATTTGCTAAGAGTAAATGCACGCTGCCATTGCTGACATGGTTCAAAAATACTGCCTGTTGGTGTTCTGATCCTTAAATAAATGATCAAGAATGAGTATGCAGCTCAGGTGTTCATCTAATAGCACAGTGTTTGTTAGTCAACCAGAGTTCTGTGAAATCCTAAGGTTCCCTCCGAAGTTGCTGGGGGTTCCTTGAGCATTTATTATTTTGTACTTCTTAGGTCAGTTTAGGTGACACCAATGTTTTTTTGGCTGTGAGTATGGGTGTCATTCTTCGCAATGGTTAGCAATATAAAACGTATTCTTCCCACTCATGACCACTCTAATGTACTATGAGATGTGGATATAGAATTTATAGCAGGGGTAACCTAAGACCTGACAATTATTTCAAGGGTTCCTCAGCAGTTATGCAGCAGATAGGTGCATCAACAGAGTTGGATACTGTCTGTAATATTTGCACTGTTTGCACATTTGCAAACAGTTACTTTTTCAGGACAAGCTTTTGTTGGTCACCTCCACTTCTCCTCCGGTCCAAGCAGTACTCACTTCCCTCACCTGTAAACATAGGTGGTGTTTAAGGACCCACAATGATACATTAATATTACAGAGCAGTAATTTGTGTACCTCAATGTAGGACACATTACCTGTGAATTGCAACTCTTTGTATTTGTAATCATTTGCCAGTTTCTCCTGCTGACAGCCTATAAAATATAGCAACCACATTAAATTAGAGTGGTGTAGCCGTCATCAAACCCTCAGCTCTCACCCCACACCCCACTACAGCCAGATAGCTTGGCCAAAGCCAATTTTAGGAAAAAAGTGACGTCAAAGGACAAGTAACAAAAACATTCAATTTATAAAGTGAAATAAAAAGTATGCCAACAAATATAAATGTAAAATATACATAGAAGGGCTCTCTGATCAGGATATCCCGCTTCCCAATAACTTTTACAAGCCCCCACACTCATCTAACTAATCTCCTGTCTAAATTAAAAAACCTTTAAAGCCACCATGGTCATGTAACACACTGGGCTCTTTTCTGCTTGGCTCCCTAATGGAAGGATTCTTCTTTTAGAATGCATATTCCTCCCTGGTGACATGAATGC
Source organism: Pyxicephalus adspersus (assembly GCF_032062135.1). NCBI lineage: Eukaryota > Metazoa > Chordata > Amphibia > Anura > Pyxicephalidae > Pyxicephalus > Pyxicephalus adspersus. Next base: position 79,472,295 of record NC_092863.1, on the reverse strand, counting down.
TTTTTGTTGGTTAAAATAAGAAAAAGCCCTGATGCAGCACCATATTGACTCTGTGATGGTTTTGTGACAATGGGCATCCAGAAGACGAGTAGGAGAGTCTTGGATTGGAGCTCTGGGTTACCTCTGCGAAAAGGGCACATGGGGGGTCAAGAAACAGAAGACTTAGGTAAATGAAATGGTGTTAGTGTTTTTAATTTTTTTTTTAATATTGTGAATTGGTTGGAGGGACTGAAAGGAAAATTGCATTTGCTCAGAAACATTTAGACTTATATTATAATAAAAAGTTATTTTGGATTTTCTCTAACTATAGTCCAGCAATACAATAATAACAACAAACTTTTTACAAAGACTAGAATTGTAAATTATGTGTTGTATATTCATTACCCAAATTATTATCATAACTTGTGGCATCATTTGCAATCAAATTAATTTAATTTAATTATTTTTTTTCAAAGACTTTATGGCTACCGTTCATCCTCTTTTTGAAAAATCTTACCTGGATCTGGTCTGAATCCTGTCTTTAGACAACGGGCACAATACAAGTGTACTGAATAGAGAGTAAAGTAAAACTAAAAAAGCAAACACTCTAACAATATATAACTAACTGACTACACATGGAAAGAGCATTAACATATCAAACAAACACACACAATCACACTCACCAAACAGACTGCAAAACAACACTGTCACAACTATTGTTGGTTTTAATTGAGTACATTTGGAAAAATATTTATGGAAGGCACACTGCCTCATCATGGCTCCTCTGTAAATTGTGGTCTCTGAATATAACCATTATTTCAGAGGAACATGTACAACAATGAATAGATGTGAACAGGTATGCCTGAAGGACACCCATTCCCCACTAATGGTGCAGGGATTAAACAAAAACCCAGCACAGAATGATACCAGCTGAAGACTCTAAAGCTACGTACACACATCAGATTATTCTAGCCTTGAGACGCATGCTCATTCTAGTCTCAGGTGAAAATCTGATGTGTCCATTGGTCTACCGACATCATTCATCAATCCACCATCCCCATTCAAGAATGAATGTTGTGCAATCTTATAGAGGTGAACACAGCAGGGTGCCACTCACTTATTCTCCACCATTCCCTCCCCATTGAACAGAACGGCACTTTTGGTACAGCGATCATTCCTTCATCTGTCACTGGAATTGGTAAGGAAAGATCATTTTTAATGACAATCATCTGATGATGGCTTAAGAAGGAAACCTGACCTCCAGGTTTGCCATCTCCACTCTATTCATTCCAATGAATGTTCCACTGAAGGAGTATAGACTGGCTGGTGATTGTGTTGGGACACCTTGTATTGTCTCTAGTTAATTCACATTTAATCGGCAAAGTTTTTCCAGGTTCCGGAAGTTGAAGTCAGCTATGGCAGGCACCTTTATCTTTTTTTTTAACATGGGCATCGTATTAGAGAAATGACACATATAATGTGCTATGGGAATGTCCTTAGACTATAACACAGCATCTACATGAAGATACAATCCACAAAATCACATTTACATTTAATTGAAAACAACATCTGGTTTTTCACCAGAAAATCATGAAGACAGTGCAGCTGAAAACTGTGTGCTGTCCACATTCTTCACAAAGTAGACAATTGTGTAATCCCTGCCAAGCCAAAGTTTCTGTGTAGCCAATGGGAGAGATCCAAAAATGTGCTGGTGTTAGAGGCCCCAGTTCTCAGAAACAAATTTCTGTGGTGTGTGCACTAAGATGAACCCGATGTGCAAGAGCGCATGGAGCGAGATTAAAAAGCAGCAGTGTCTGGCAGGACATTTACTTTTATTACTTATTAAGCTGCAGTCATGCTCGGGATATTGTGACAAACAAAGCAGAAGCAGCCTTTGCTTTATTCTTTTAAATGTACATGATCTCTATTTTAATTCCTATCCCAAACCCTTTTCTATCCTGCAGGCAAAAAATACATTTAGTTCATCCTCAAAATACATTCACATTTCATCATAAAAAATGCTGCAGTAAAACAGCTCTTGATTTGTAGGAAACCCAATGTGCTGCTAAAATCCTCTTTAGGCTGACAACATGGTGGCCCTGCTGCACTGAAATCCTAAGCAGTGTTGTCAGTCATGCAAAGTTTTCTGAACTTGGGTTGCAGAATGCCTCCTAGCTGCTCTTCTCCATAACAGGACTGACAACACTGTTTAGGATTTCAGTCCAGTAGAGATACAGTGTTGTCAGCTCCAGCAGGAAACCTGGCATATCAGCTGATATTTTACTGTATTTGCAGTGTTTTGGAGAATAACATAGGAAGTGTATATGCATTGCAAAGATGTACTGCATATGTTTACTCTAATTCCTACTATTTGCCATTTGTATAGTTTACACAGTCGGAACCATTTGTTCTCTATTTATTTACAGAACTATCACCCGATTGACCTAACCTTAATCTCACAATACCTTTTCAATGGGGCAATACCAACATCTTGTAAGTTTACACTAGGTAAAAAAAAATAACATGCCCTTTTGAGTACAGTGATATCTGGTCAGTACATCGGCTTGGCAGCAACTTCAGAGACAACTACCAATAAGATGTTAATTATTAAATGCACCATAGACACTAAAACAAGCTTGAAGTTTATGTCTGGTGTCAGCACTGTCCAGTTGTCTTTTACTGAAAATTGCACAGATCTTTCACTATCATTCACATGAAGGCTAATTAATCTGTAGTCCTTAGAGAAGCTTTATTGCATTTATTAAACAGATATAACAAGTTATTGATGGATCAAAAGGAACAAATAAGACAATTTCTTTGTTAGATTTTACACTTTATTGAGTGCATTTGACTTTCATTTGTTGTATCCCTATCGATCCTAAACAGGTATGCAAATCAGGAAAATCAGAATACCTGTCCTGGGTTTAGGGGAAGCAATGGGGTCAGCATAAGAACAAGGCAACCTGCATTTGCAGAATGAAAAGTCAGCAATGATAGCTTCCATGTCCCTCTATTATTATTCTCTAAGTATTAAGTCTACTTCTAATCTTCAAAAACTGTCAGAAAGTTCAGATATTGCTTCATTTCCAATATGGGATTCTACACATTCATACACAGTATCTGTACCAGTAATGATTCCTATATCCTGCTTGAGTGACTGGCTCAGTGTTTTTCCTGGATCTATGCAATGAGCTACAAGTTAAATTTCAGATTTTCCCTGCAATATGCATTCACTGGAGATACCTTTCTAAGGCTTTTCCAGGCCAAGTGGGATGTAGAGATACTTCAACTTCTATTGGACCAAGAGAGGTGATGTGTTAGGGAGATATATAAATCTGCAAATTTTGGTAGAAGATCTTGTAGTGTATATAGTTTATCTGTAAGGGTTTTTGCACACTGGCTGGTTTTGAATCCATTTTCCAGGCAAATACCTAAAACTGTACTTAAAAAACCAGACTGATCAGTAAAGGTGCAGCAGCAGATCGCACATTGAGCTGCAGCAACTCCTAAAAAAAAAGTTCAGCTAAAAGATAATTTTATCAGTTAATGGGTGCATACAGTACAGCAGAGCTCAAAATCACTTTTGATTGTGGATCTCTGTACAATTGATGATCCCTGGCTTATACATATGCTACACAGTAATGCTGATTATTGCGTGTTAAGACAACATATATTGAACATTAATATTTGTCTCCTTATACTCATGTCCTTATTGTTAAATAAAATAGTTAAAAAATGTAGATTTGAATCAAGATTTGCATAAAGAAGCCTGCCAACAATGAAAGTGTATGGAAAAGAAAGCAAATTTTCTGCATGTCCAAGCAGTGTTTTGTAGGTGACAGGTGCTCTTTCTTGCTAACATCGTGTATGAGTTACATTTAGTTACATTTATATACTGCATTGAATTACTTAAAATCTCTATCACTGATTGTTCATCAACCTTAGCCCTATTAACAGCACACATTTCATAACCTAGAATAAAAAAGTTATTATTTAATAATTGTATTAATTATTTTATTATTAGGTATATAACACAGTTTTAAATATGATTCCATTTTAAATATATTCTATAAATGAATATGAATATGTTTCATGGTAGGAAAGCTGATCCTATGAGTGTAATTTCGGAGCAGCCTTTACTATGCTCTTGTAGCGTGTCCCTCCCACCCTGATTTCTGGCCATGTAGCATCGGTGCCAAGTAGAGCTGGCTTCATGTTTCCTGGTGTGGAACAGCTAAAATGTTTAGCAAAGTCTTTTCAGAGCCAAGATCAGACAGCAGAACCAGAAATAACTGGATCAGACAGCTTCTGAGCAGCTGCATTGCATTTGGAGCCTTTCTTTAAATCCAGTGTGTAGTTAGCTGCAGTCCCCAACACAGAAGTCCCAACATACAGAACAGGACTATGGACCAAAAAATGTTAAATATGAAAAAGACGTAGGATAGAGAATTGTGAACTGTACTATGATAATGCAATGAAGGAATTAAGATATGCACTTTGTGAACCTTGCACACTCTTTGTAGATTTTTCTTGGATGTCCCACTTCTGTACAGTCATTTTTGGGGTGCCATGTGTGATCCCTAGGAATGTCTTGGGTGCCCTCACTTACACCTAAGATAGCAAATGTACTTTTTTTTGTTTTTATATGCATTATGATTTCTTTTTCTATGTCCAGCTAAGCAAATTTTGTGTTGTTCTATCACTAAGCATCTGACATTGAATTGGTCTCCTAGGATTCTGGGCGCGAGAGGTGGGAAAGTTGTTAGGCCTAGAACATCCTCTTATTCCTGTGCACCATCAGTATGTGGTTACTGGTACTGTCCCTGAAGTTAAAGCTTTAAAAAAAGAACTGCCAGTCCTCCGGGACTTGGAGGGATCTTATTATTTACGCCAAGAACGGGATGGACTTTTATTTGGACCATATGAAAGCCAAGAAAAAATGAAACTGCAAGAGTCGTGGGTAACAAATGGAGTTCCACCAGGTAAAATGTCATAGATAGGTTGCCACATTAACATGTCGCCATGCTGTAAACAGTACAATAATAACATATACAATGGGTTCTGTAGCTGCACACATTGTGGAGCAATTCATTCCTAAATCACAAGAACTGGTCCCTAAGTCAGCACATATCTGTTCCTCCGTTCCACCTTTCACATCACCTTCTCTGTGTTTGCATTAGACAATAGATTTATAAATAAAAGTAGCTGATAATGACCATTTCTGGTGACAGTAGGAATGAACAAACACTGTAAGGACACCACTCCATAGAAAGGGATTTGGCGCTTCTTTTGGAACAATGGCAATCCTTCCTGTAGGTCATTATTGAGATCCAGTAGGATAACTATAGAACCAGGCAGGTTCTATGTTCTGTGGGTAGTCAAACAAAATAGTGGAAGGACAGATTCTTTTATAGCCTTCTGTCTGTACCTGCTATAATGTTATTAACCTTCTTAGATTTCTGGAGGTTTTTTTTTCATATATAGTAATTAGATCCATAAGCAGTGACCAGTGAAGGGCTAGGTGGTGTTATAAGCAGACAGTGCTGTAGCTTTTCCAAATGTGGGTTTCATGTGAAATTGTGCTATGCTTATGTATACACTTCAACGCCAAATCCAGCAGCTGAATACCTATCTTTACTGTACTTCCATATGAATGAGGTTGTCCCAACTTGAAACTTATACATGGCTGAGGACTCTTTCTCTCTTTTTGGTGTTAAGTGTCCAAGTGCCAGCGTTGTCAAGTTAGAGAAATGGAGTATGGGTCAGCTGCGGGTCTTTACCAGATTACCAGATATATTTATTACCTTTCAGCAGCCAAATAGTGAAGGAGACCAATAGCAAGGCATGTGTTGGTGGTGGGGTATTAAAGTGAACCTTTTTCTTTTCAAAAAATGTTGTTAGGATTTTATATTAAATGCACAGATGTTTTATCAAAACAGTGGATAAAAAAACATGGACAAATAAGAACACAATGTAGTTTGTTAGGGAGAACACTGGAGACGTGTCTATATACAAATGCTTTAGATAGATGGTATGACATGGCAGTTGAAAAATGAAATATCCAAGAGACCCACAAGTATAAAAGTGAGCTTGTTTTAACATACATTCTAATTGTTAGTAATTATTATTATGGTAACACTTTCTGTGTTCCTCTAGGATTTGGCAAAGAATTGTTTGAATCTGATCTAGACAGAATTATGGAACATGTAGAAGCAGCAATGGAGATGGTCCCTGTACTGAGGAATGCTGATATTATCAATATAGTTTCTGGACCCATAACATATTCTCCAGATATCCTTCCAATGGTAGGGCCACATCAGGGTGTCCGAAATTACTGGGTGGCTGTAGGTTTTGGGTAAGTAAATACAGCATGTTGGTTCGGACCTCTGCAAAATCATCTGTGTTGTTTTAGCTTAATAAATACCCCACTCTCCCCATGTATAATTTCCACATTACTGCATAGGAGCCTTTAGGGAATTGGGATTCCTAACATTCCCAGAATCTCACTAAAGTATCGTTGATGTCACTCTTGCCTAGAAGCCTTCATCAGAAGACAAATGTAGGAGGGATGTATTCTTTATTTTTTTACCTAGGTTTTTTTCTACAGCCCCAATGCAAATATTATACATCCGGAATTGAATGATTTACTTTAAATGAGTTAAGCACCCTTTTAAGCCAAGATTACACCATAACTGTTGCTGGTGGATTCTCTATAATTGTTCCACTGGAGATCCCAACCAAGGGGCAGGCAATGCAATGCCCCTTCCTGACAATCACTAGCTATTTAAAAAATGGTTAATAGAAACCTCCTGGTCTGACCTGGCTGTGTTGGGAAGACCTTTAAATACAGAATAAAACCTCACCTCACCTGCAAAACCATACAAAAGGCTTCACCAGTATATGTTTAGATGAAAAAAATAATGAATCCAGTAATCTGTTTAGATTACCAAGGTTAAAAAAAGAGGTTTTAGTTGCATACATTTGGAAATATATGTGTCAAGGCACCTCTAATAAAATGTGGGCCTGCTATTGGATTATTTCTTTGAATATAATGCTATTCTGTTTTTATGATTGTGATTTTAATATATTTTTATATATATCAGTATCCTTATATTTGGTTTCCTATGTTAGGTATGGCATCATCCATGCTGGCGGCATTGGTAAATTCCTAAGTGATTGGATCATAGATGGAGAGCCTCCCTTCGACCTCATTGAACTAGACCCAAACAGATATGGCAGATGGACTAATACCCAATATACAGCACTGAAAGCAAGAGAGTCATATGGATTCAACAACATTGGTATGAGAAAAGATAAATATGAAAAATATGTGTGACCAAAGTCAAATAAGCCAATAAACAACCCAGCTACATTGGTTCATGCCTTTTTGCTTTTTGGCTGCCCTGCAATCAGCAATAGAAAACAGTCTAAACATCTACAGCAGGAAGGTGATAACCAGTTTTTAAAGTAAACCTGTCATAATAGAAATAGGAGGGCTGCCATCATTGGCCTTATTTTGACAATGCAGTTGGAGAAAAAAGTGGCCTCTGGTCACAGTACTTCAACCTGATTTTTGATGGCCAATATCAACTTGATTATGCTCACTAACCCTGAACAAGCATGCAAGTAGTGAAATAGGAGTACAGTCAAAATTTGAAATTAGTTGCAGTGCAGTGCCTCAAAACATAATAAATACTTTATCAGAATAACAATGAGGAAACTAAAAATAAAACGCATTTGCATAGCCTATATTTTCTTGGTATGTGTTTTCTGTTAATAATATGTTTTTATTTTTAAATTTTTGTTATGTGACATTAAATGTGTGTATTCTTATCTAGTGGGTTATCCCAAGGAAGAGAGATTTGGAGGAAGACCAACAGAAAGGGTGAGTGGAATTTATGAAGAACTAAAGACAAAATGTTCCATGGGCTTCCATGCGGGATGGGAACAGCCTCATTGGTTCTACAAACCTGGAGATGATACTGGATACCAGTAAGTGTTCATCCTCTGAGGCAGTGCTAATTATTATTAATAATATTACACAGTATTTATATAGCGCCAACATATTACACGGTGCTGTACATTAAATAGGGGTTGTAAATGGCAGACAGATACAGTCAGTGACACAGGAGGAGGAGAGGACCCTGCTTGAAAGACACCTTTTATATAACAACACCCTTTGGATCTGCTATAGATTCTTTCTCTGTCCTCAGCTGGCCCCACTGGAGATGTCCTCTCTAAAATTGGCCCCAAAAAAACAAGAGTAGGAGGGGCCAGGGTGAAAAACCTCACAAGCGATCCTTCAGATAAACCCCTTTATTACCATGTAAATCAGGATTCAACACTATGCTCCAAACAATTAGCATTCCGTTCTATCACCAAAAAGGAAAGCAGCCCAATGTTCCTTACTTGTAAGGTGCAAAGGATGTTGTTATATAAAAGGTGTTCAATATGAAGGAAAGTTCGGGGTATTTGTGCTGCCTAAAAAAGTCCCCCAAAGGGTTTTGTTTTGTTTGCTTTTGTTTACAATCTAAAAGGTGGGGAAGCAGCATACAACAGGAGAGGATTAAGATTAAGAAAATGTACTTATATTGGCAGTGTAATGGTTAGGAAACCAAATGTCAGATTTACAAAAGAGAATGGACATACAATGTGGTCACCATTTTTATTTTCTGAGGTCCTTTGTATTCTATCATTAATGTTTTTGAGACTTAAAAAATTGAAAAATCCAGGGCCCACTAAAAAAATATTCTGGTACCTGTTTAGAGTTGATACCTGTAATACTGTGTATTATTCAGTGTACAAAAGTTAAATGGGGGCACAGAAATAATAAAAAAAAAACGCTGTGTTAATTATTTTAACAAAATGCATCCTATTCATTTTTAGCTTTGCTTTTAGCTATATTTTATGTGATATTGGGTTTTTGTTATTAACTGCCAGTGATATTGGGTCTTTGTTATTAGTTGCAATGGGTAGTACACCAGATGGATTAACCAGTGTTAATCATAATTTTTTCCCTTTTCCCCCAAAAATTGTGTTTTTTCCATTGTGAAAGTTTACTTACTTAATGCTGTAGGTATACACTCATCAATACAACTTTTGGAATGCCAGTGTTACTAAACCAGGGTTCCTCCAGAGGTTGCTAGGAGTTCCTTGAGCAATTAGCAATTTGTACCTCTTAGAGCAGTTTAAGTGACACCAATGACCTGTAAGAGTTACATTCTTCCCACTAGCCAGGAATTATTCTGACCACCAAACTAATATACTGTAAGCTGTGGATTTATTATTTATAGCTGGGGTTCCCTGAAGACTTGAATGTTATTTTAGGGTCCCCCCAATGTATAAAAGGTCTAGAAACACTGCTCTATGAATTGCTTTTTTCAATCTATAATAAAACTAAGACTTGTTCTGTCACCTAGTGGCCACATATCAAAAGGGCACAGTAGTCAGAATAGTAAAATCTGCATCCTTTATTAAATAAACTGCTGAATCTAGATCCAATTGGTAGGCAGATCATTTATAAATACTACCTATATAGTTATTTTACTTTTGTTGAAAGTTTCTGCTAGTTTAAAAAAAAAATGTTTTTAAGTAAAGGAGCCATTAGTATGTATGAACGGAACAAAGCATGCATCATATATCACTTGTTTGAAAAGTTTTCCTCTCTTAGAAAACAGGGAAATAGGAAGATGAAAAGGGTTAAAGAATTTTTATTTTTTGGATAAAGTGGGTTCAATCATCTCTCAGGTTTGTAATTATGTCCATGATTCCTTAATGTGGGGAATGCTGCTCATGTCGTGTTCCAGTGGCACAACTAGAAACTAGAGTGTATTGCCTACTGCTCTATTCCTGGCGACAAATGTAGAGATTTGGGTGTACCTTCTATGTTCTCTCCTGGTAACAATTGTCACAGGGACAGAAATCTCCTAATTCAGGACATCAATTAAAACTTTGTACACAAGTCAGTTAATAATCATCTAAGACAAGCAGTCATGCATATCACTTGTCGGATGGTGAACATCTGACATGTAAAAAGTGATCCATTGATGTCAGCCATCCATATGTCATAGTGGATTTATGAACAGCTGACCGGGAATGACTACTATGCACCCCTGTGGAGGAGAGCACAGTAAGGTGCTGTTACTACTGCAGACTCCTCTTTTGGATCCTGGGAGTACCCCTCCACGGGACAACCAATAAGAAGTGTTCATGGACACCTAAAAATGGACAACAACTCCTGTAGTCAGAAGAGGAGAAAACTCTGGGCTAAATAATTGTATGACTGCAGCTGTAGATAAGTAAAATATTGGTATTTAGTTATGTTATTATTATTTTTAACTTGTATTTATATAGCTCCTACATATTATATCTATTATATTATGCAGGGCTTTACAAAGTCTATAGTCATGTCAATAGCTGTCAATCAAAGGGACTCACAATTTATTGTGTCTACCATAGTCATATGTCATTAACAGAGCCTTTGGTCAATTTGGGGGGAAGCTACATAACCAACTGCATGTTTCGGAATGTAGGAGGAAACCCACATAAACAAGGAGAGAACATACAAACTCCATGCAAAAAGAGATTCAAACCTGGGACCCAGTGCTGCTGGCAAGAGTTTTAACCTCTGAGCCACTGTGCTGGCCATGCAATTGAATAAAGGGGATTGAAGGAATAGGGGGAGAACTTTGATCAGTTTAAATTTACTTAAAGATGTAACGCTATTCATATACTATAATTTGAATATTATATTATCTGTTTAGATGGTTACTATCCTAAATTGTTCCCCTAATAGACCAAGCTTCCGGAGGACAAATTGGTTTGAGCCGGTGAGACGGGAGTATAAGCAGGTCATGGAGAAGGTTGGGGTGATTGACCTGACCCCATTTGGCAAGTTTATTGTGAAAGGAAAGGATGCTGATAAATTACTGGACCATCTTTTTGCAAATGTCATTCCAAAGGTATGTGATTTTTTTGGGGTTTTTTATTAAGGCATAGCAAAGTCTAGAGTAGTAGCCTCCAGCAATAAATATGATTTGATTTGATTCCATTGCTTTCACCTTCCTGAAATTTAATGTTTTTTTCAAAATTATTACAAAATTATTGTAAACTTTGATGGGACTTTTGAATTTGTAAATGCTTGTCACATCTTTCCAAAGTTTTGGTTTTTTACTTATTAAAGAAATTCGTATGGGGGAATTGTTTTTTATTCAGTCTCAGTGTTTATCAGTGAATACCAAAAATATAAATACAAATTGTTTAAAAGTCATAAGGATATATTATTATTTATTATTAGTATTATTATTAACAAACAGTATTTATATAGCGCCAACATATTACACAGCCCTGTACATTAAATAGGGGTTGCAAATAACAGACAGATACAGACAGTGACACAGAAGCAGGAGAGGACCCTGCCCCGAAGAGCTTACAATCTAAGAGGTAGGGGAAGCAGCACACACTAGGAAGGGAGATATGGAATAGTGGACAAGTAGTGAGGGTTTAGGAGACAAAAAAGACGTGTAGGCATATATAAGACACCTTACTCATTAGGGACTCACTAAAGTTGAAGAAAAGCTGTTCACCTAGCAAAGTTATTCACTAAGTTGAAGTTGTTTTCATGTTATTTTTTAAATGTCCCTTCCTTAACATGATTGATATCAAAGTGAACAAAACTTTAACTTCATATTCCCAAATATTTCCATTATAAAGTAAACGCATAGCAATTAATTATGGGATACCAATAACTAGTATAATAATATGTGGTTATGTTTTATTTGGGGAAAAATAAATGGTATTCTCTGTGTCTGTGTACAGGTGGGCTTTACAAATATTAGCCACATGCTGACCCCCAGTGGTCGGGTATATGCAGAGCTCACTGTGTCCCAACTGTCTCCTGGAGAGTTCCTGTTAATCACTGGCTCTGGATCGGAATTGCATGATCTCAGGTGTGTCCAGCATTTTATTTAGTATTAACCTGTGTTTGTTTTGGTTGGTTACTTGCAGCATAAACTCTGGCATGCATGTAACACACTTGTTATATATCATAAAATTCCTTTATTCCGCTTTATCTGAATCCTGAGCTATTTTATGATAGAAAGCACCCAAATAAAAAGTATGATCCCTTATACTGGAGTACTGTATATTACTGGGAGACAGAAGCATCATAACACACATAATGAGGGGCTTTAGATAAGCAGCATCGTATGACCAATATTATTTTTAGTATTGACCTAAAAACCTTTTGCTATGTATATACCAATATGTGTTAATATATATTTTAATTATTGTTAGAAAAACTATACCTGTTAATTAAATAAGTCATAGTGGATGAAAACTATGTTACGTAATTGGTTAGGTTAGAGAGTCATAAGTCAATCATATTCAACCACTAGGGAAATAAACATAACTTATAAAAAACCCTGTAGACATAGTTCCAGATACAGAGATCTATAGATCCAGAAGAAGACAAGAAAACCATTCTATAGATTGGTTCAGGTATTGCCATGTTTGCAGATGGATGTATGGGTAGAGAGTGCAGTAATGTTGGACAGAGGATATGGGTACATTGGTGTGCAATGGCATCTTACAACATAGATCCTGGGGAGTGAAACAGTGTCTCTTGTGTACATGGTTCATGTAATATCTACTTTTAAGCCAGAGGCTGTAAAACTACCGTGAGGGAACTCTCTTTCCTAGTGGATTTTGGAATATCCAAAAAAAAAAAAAAAATAAACTGTTGGTATATTCATACCAACATACTGTACTAATAGGCCGTTGGTATTATTTAGTTGTGAAGAAGAAACTTCAGTCGCTTGGTTGTGAGTAGTACCAGAGTTCAATGTAGACAATGTTAGACTGTAAATATTAAGCACACTAATATCCTTTTATATGTACAAGGCAGGTGATGATTTTCTCCATACATGAACTATAAGGCACTGACATGTTTTCAGGTGGATAGAAGAGGTGGCATCACAAGGCCAGTACAATGTGGAAATCAGCAACGTAACAGATGAAGTTGGAGTTTTAGGTGTGGCAGGACCACTTTCCAGAAAGGTTCTCCAAAAACTGACCTCTGAAGATCTGAGTGAAGAAGCTTTTAAATTTCTACACAGCAGAAGAATGAACCTTGCTGGAGTTCTCGTAACAGCCATACGGATATCCTATACAGGTGAGGACGTGTGGATGATAGGAGCAGCAGACATATTTATGATTATCATATCAAAAATGCTGACACCAAGTCTTCAATAATGCTGAATATAACGCTGTGTACTCCTAGGTGAGCTTGGCTGGGAGTTGTACCACCAAAGAAAGGACACCTCCACACTCTATAATAACATCATGCAGGCTGGGCAGGAGGAAAGTATTGATAACTTTGGCACTTACGCCATGAATGCTCTAAGACTGGAGAAGGCATTTCGTGCCTGGGGGGCGGAGGTAAGACAACATTTCTGAGTACTATGCTTCTTTTTGTGACAATTTATTATATCAATGCAGTTCCTTATCAGTATTCTACATATTTCAGTCAACAGCTACTCATATTGAGCATCTTTAGGTCAGTGTTTGTCCTATCAGGGTAACTAATGAGCCATAAAAAAAGAACTGAACTTCTGGTTCCGGCGCCTGAAGTGAAGAGTAGTGTGAGACGTGGCTCCAGCTCCATCTAGTTCCTCCGCTTCTCTGACTTCACGCTGCGGTGTGTTACATCCTGCGATTTTACTCTCCTGCTCCCGTGGGCACCGATGGATTGCTTTATCGCTGGCTCCCAGTCCTCAAAACGCGGTCAGCAGAAGCAGACTGCGCAGAAGGCAGCACAAGCCAAGATGGCCGACGCCATATCAGACCACAAGGCTGACGGACACAGTCCAGGAAGAATTGACAGCCCTGCCCATCTCTGCCCCCTCTGCACTGCTTTTGAATAATAAAGAAGCTTTGGCAGTCCATTTACAGCCCATTACAGAGCTAGTACAGAATCATGGGGCAGAGATACAAGCTATGTTGCAGCGTATTAGTGACCTGGAAGATGACCTGATTAATACCCGTACTAAACAACAGCAACTGGGGGAACAATACCAGCAGCTGCAAGATAAGAAGATAGATCTGGAGGACAGGGACTGCCGTAGTAACCTGAGAATTATTGGGATCCCTGAGTCATATAAAGCCCCAAATCTCCATAAAATCTGCTCCAACACACTTCCTAAAGCTCTGGGATTGAAACACTGTATGAAAAGAGAAAGGGTACATAGGCTGGGCGCTCTTGAGTGAAATAAAGCATTACCTTGGCCAATCATAGTCAAATATCATAACTTCAATGATATGCTCCAAATTTTAAGGGCATATCGGGGATTTGATTACTTCAGTATAGAGGAACACAGAGTCATGTTATTCTTTGATTACTCAGTTGAAACTACCAAAAAACTCAGAGCCTTTTCCCCGATCTGCAAACGGCTCATCTACAAAAATTTCCGCTTCGCACTCATGTATCCTGCAGTGCTTAAAATTTATTAAACAGGATTTATATAGCACCAACATACTACGCAGCGCTGTAACTAAGATGTTGCATCAGAAATCAAGACTCTTCAGACCAGGCTACATTTTTCTAATCTTGTACAATTTTAGTGAACCTATATATATATATATATATATATATAATAATAGCTTCAGGTGCTTGTTCTTAGCTGACACCCGGACTGGTCTGCTGCTGCTGTAGCCCATCTGCTTCAAAGTTTGCATTTAGAGATGATCTGTATATCTGGGTTGTTATGTGTGGTTATTTAAGCTACTGTAGCCTATCAGCTTGAACCAATCCGGCCATTCTCCTCTGACCGGTCTTCATCAAGCCATTTTGCCCATAGAACTACCGACCACTGAATATTTTCCCTGTTTTGGACCATCCTAAACCATGAACCCTGATAGTTGTCCATAGGAATCCCAGCAGTTTCTGAAAAACAGACCAGCCTGGTGCCAACATCCATGCCACGTTCAAACTGACCTAAATCCCTTTTTTTTCCTTATTCTCATGCTCAGTTTAAACTTCTGGAGGCCATCTTTACTATGTATACATGCCAAAATAATCTTTGCTGATTAGATATTTGCATTAACAAGCAGTTAAACAGGTGTGCCATATAAAGTGACTAGTGAATGTATTTGTAATAAATATTAATATTAACCTAATCATTATACTCTGGTTGGAGTTTTCACATGTTTTTGATGTATAGATTCACACAGGAATGCAGCATGAGATCATATGGCCCTGCCAGCCCTATTGCCTACCTCTGGATGAGAAGCTTCTACCTGAGTTACTAAAAGAAGCCGGATATGTCACACATATGGTGGGAAAATGGCATCTTGGCATGTATAAGAAAGACTGTCTGCCAACCCAGAGAGGATTTGACTCATATTTTGGTTAGTTGTTTTTTTTATTTCTTTCTATTTCTATTACATCTCTAAGAAGTGAATTGTTATAATGGGAATTTGTATGTCCATACCACAGAGGAAATATTAGAAGCCCCAACAGAGAAATAGGGAGTGACAATGGGGGAAATAAGACACCAACAGAAACCTGTTACCTCCATCTACTGTCTCTAGCTCTGGTAAGGAGCATTTATAAATGCAGGGATAACTCGATACTGATGACTATGATTGGCTGTTGAATATGAAAGTACTGAAGGCCATTGTCTGGAATATCTGTCCATGTCCAGTAGCAATATGCCATTCATGTGCCCCCTCACTTTAATCTATGGGAGAATAATAATATGAACTCAGAAGTAACTACAAGTGTCAGGCACATCTGATGTTAGAATCAAGGTCTGTATGGCCAATAGTCAGGCTGTAACCTCTACAAAAAATAACTCTGGCAGATGAAATGGGGGACCCGCTCTGCGTTGGCATACCATGGCATCCTTGTGGCTGTGTTGTATGAACAGCAAGTGGATGCTTCCAAGTTACAGACTTAGGCTTGTATTAACCCTCCAAGAAATACAGTCAGCAAACATCGATAATATTAGGCATCAATGAGGGTCAAACAATACACAATTTCATTTAGACTAATAAAACATAAAAAAAAACATAGTTCATTGCATTTTAATGCTTGAAACCCATGACAAAGTTAGCATTGAGTTGGCAAAAAAACAGGAAAGCTCTGTCTGGGTGTAATACATAAAGTAGCAACTTAGTGATCAAAATACAGATCTCAGCCAATTATGCCTTTAAAAAAGGGATGGAATCTATGTGTAAAAATTAACCTATGATAATATAAAAAGAGAATATGTATAAAATATACCCGGGGAGAAACTATATATTAAAAATATGTAATAAGTGTAAAGATCATTTTCAGTAGATTACAGGTAATTAGATGTTCTTAAAATTTAACACTTGTATTATGTTGTATTAAAAAAATAAAACTAAAATAATAGTGAAAAAAATCATAGTGGTATAATGAAATAAAACATTTTGTAACAAACTATTGCTCTTCTGGGCAAGGTCCTCTCCTTCTCCTGTGTCCCTGTCTGTATCTGTCCCCTATTTAATATACAGCGCTGTGTAATATGTTGGCACTATATAAATACTTTTTTTATTATGTTTATTATTATTATTATTGCTATTGCTAGACCGATGCTAGATATTGCTGTAATGTATCCTAAAGTACAACAGGTGGCAGTGTTTCACTATGCTTTAAAGATAGACAGTAGTGGTGAAAAAAAATAAAACACTGCCACCTACTGACCACTATGGCACATGACAGCACGATTTAGCATTCTTGACTTTATACTACATATCTCACATTCTACACCAAAAGTTATGTTGGCGTAAGTATTTCACTCCTAGTACAATTCTATATAGTAAAAAGGAAAAATAACCAGGAAAAACATGTCTTCAGCCATCCTATTGTCATCTGTCTAATATGCCCCTAAGTTGGTGGTCAGTTGCTGTAGAAAATGCTTTTGCATCGGTTGGAATATTAAATACCTTGATCTTTGGTTAGAATGATGTCCCTGTGTCTGCAGTAGGAATAATATTTCTGTGTCAGTTAGAATAAAAGAGTCCCTCTGTCAGTGGGAGACATAGGGGCCCTTATGTCAGTGCCAGTGGGTGCCATTTTGTCTTTGGAAGAAATACCCATTATTCCTTTATAGTTTACTTACCCTTTTAGCACTATGTTCCTCACCGCTCCTCGTAGAGAACATCACAGCTTGGACTAAATAGGCATCAATGGAAAGGAATGGTAACAGCCCAGTTGTGGCGGTTACATTGGAGATCAGATTGGTCTGCATGCAGTTCATTTGGGATTTGACCCCCCTAACCTCACTCTCTCATTTTTCTGACTAGTTATGGATCATCTCTGTCATATACCTTTGCTTACGGGGATATTTTCTATACACCTGGACTTTATGAAGGAATGAGAATTGTATTGCACAAATATGCTTTTACCTGCTTTACCCTGACATAAAGTTTGAGTATGTTGCTTTGTTCTACTCACTGTAACAAATGCTTGCTGATTCTTGATGACTTACTTAAAACACAAATACAAATAATACTGACAGTTGCTACAGGTTTTGTATTGCTATTTATTCTGCATTTCAGGATATCTTCTTGGCAGTGAAGATTATTACAGCCATGAGAGATGCTATGAAAGTCCTGCTCTCAACAAAACAATGTGTGCTCTCGACTTTCGGGAAGGAGAAGCACCGGCCAAAGGATACGACAAGAAATACTCAACTCACCTATTTACAGAGAGAGCAGTGGATCTCATCACTAATCACAATACTGAAAAGGTGGGCAGAATTGTGATAATAAAATGTACCAACCCTCCTTTAGCGTGAATCTTTATTCACTCAACCTTGGAAAATTGTCAGTAGGCTTGGAAAACAAGTACAGTGAGGTATCTGCATGTAGTCCGGCATTCCCTGCTGAAAGCCATAAAACCTAGGGCTCTCTAATGTAAAAACACAGAGTGCAGTTCCTGCTTATGTGATTTACTACTATCCTTTACTGGGGGAACATCATATCATTGCAATCTATAGTGCAGCTGTCAGCCAACTTTTTCATCCTATAGGTCCTTGCTTTAGGTATTTCTGCACTGGTGCTGATATATTCAGAGAATTGCTTCTGTTATGAACATGTATAGTTCGGTTTATAGTGTGACTGCTCAGGCATTGCAATTACTGCATCAGTCAACATTTCATGTCTTGCTGTCTTTTAAAGCTAAACAATTTAACAGTGTTTAACCCAGAAATTTTTTAAAGCCGGGTAGGAAGAAATTGTAGGTAGGTGGCAGCCCCTGTATTGTGACCCAGCTCATTAGTAACCACCCAAAAACAGGTCGGGTGGTCACTGAAAAGTGCCAGGTGGTGCGCCCGGCTAAAAGGGACTGGGCTTTAATGATCTAGTATATTTATATAGTGTAAGTATTACCATAGTATAGTATATACTGTAAAAGTAGTATAATAAGTAATATTAACTTTTGGGATCAAGGATGTACTTACTTTTTCCACAGTGCATTATTACATCTATTGATATTTTTGTTAAATAAAGGATCTTTGCGTTTTCAAGCATATCACATTTTATCTGTAATCAATGTTTGAAATATGATCTAATGTTTGTCTGTTCAGCTATGTTTAGTAATTTCCATACCTTTTACGTTAATGTACTTCCCTTCCTTTTTCTCCCCCACTATTTTATTTGACCTCCATTTCACAAGTCTCTGTATCTTTGCAGCCTCTCTTCCTCTATCTGGCGTTCCAATCTGTCCATGCCCCTTTACAAGTTCCCATGGAGTATGTAGAGCCCTATAACTTCATCAAGGACAAGAACAGACGCCTATATGCTGGAATGGTGTCTGTATTGGACGAGGCAGTAAGGAATGTCACTGCAGCGCTTCAACAGAAAGGACTCTGGGACAACACCATTTTGATCTTCTCTACAGGTAGGTAAATATGAAGTTTAGAAAATATGGCAACCAATGTGGGGATGTTCATGCCAACTTTGACTGAGGTTACAATGATGTCATTAGGGTCCATGTCACCCAGTGCAGTAACTTGTGGTGTCATTGCCTTCCCAAACTTGGCATCACTGGTCGGTGGCTGTGGCGCTGTGCCCATCCCCACCATCTTGCCTCTCTGATTACTGGCAGTACTTTTGACACTACAACCTTGTATTTCAGATCAATGGCAGTGGTTTGGACATCCACCACCTTGCATCACTGGCCAGTGGCATTGGTTCGGGCCCCCTACTTAAATGCATTGGTTGTAAATGCTTACTTGCTTGATCATACACTCTGTGACCTAAGCTACTTTCTTCCCCCCTCTACCATCTGTAGAACTAAGCTTATACTTGTATGGCCAGGACTATACTTGTAGCAATAGTGCTACTTGTGTTTTATCACTGCTTTGTGTTAAAACACAGAAAATTTTCTGTCCCTGACACCCTGTGGCCTCTCTGCGGTCATGGTTAACTTAAGTTTCACACCTTTGATCAACAAAGGGGATGATACCAAAAGTACTGTAAAGTCCCCATTCATTTTGGTATCACCTCCTCTTATTGGGTATCTTTATTAAAGCTCTCCAAGGCTGGAGAGATGATGATCCAGCAAACAAACAGCAAACAATAAAAGTCATTTGGTATTTGTTAGCAAATGTTTTTAATGCTGAACCAGATCCATTTAAGGTTTGCTGGATCATCCAGCTTCACTGATGAAAGTGTATCCACTCCAGCCATGGGGAGCTTTAATAAATCAGGCCCAATGTGTCACCCAGTGTTTTCTGCACACTCCTAAAGACACCATTGACAAATTCAATTTTTTTCTGCACTGTATTGAAAACAGAAACAATATTTTCCACCAACAGTCTAAATACAAGATTAAACATAGGTTAATCTGAACAGAGATGATGTTGATCTGATAAATCTGTGAGCATGTTAGAGGCAAATAATGACAACTGGAATACTGAAGACTTTACACATTTTCCTGGCCATTTTCCTTTTATTACTTGTAGTATTGTACTAAAACTAAGAAACTGTAATTTCTGTTTTCCGATAATGGTTGCTATGTGACATTTTGTAAAGTGTGAAATAACTGGGGTAAAGTAACAGAAGTACTTAGCATGACAAGTAGCTGTAGCTCGGCATTCCAGTACACAGAACCTCACTGATGAGCTTTTTGCAACAAGCAGGAAGCAGGTGAAAATGTATCCAGCCTTTGTATTGAAACCTAATGTAGGCACTGCATAAGTAATCATTGCAAACACAATGTCTTTAAAATGAGGTTACACACAGTAAAATTAAGTTGAAATGACAATAACTTTTTGCAGTCAGTGTGCTGGAAGCAAACTTACATTGAGGATGATTTCATGTGTAGCTGTTATACCCCTTACCTATCACTGGAGGGCATCAAACACCTATAATATTCATTTTATTTACAGTGAAATTTCAAAGTCATGATCAAGCTTCTGAAATCGTGGTATGCCTATCCATAAGCATTATGCATCCTGTTCATCTATTGGAGAAATAACATTTAGCTTACACAGGGTGCCATCTCCTGTATTGAGGAGCAGTGATGGATTGATTGATGGAAAAGAGAGTATGGGAGGTTAATGTGAACCTGCTGCTTTTCTGTGCAAGGTTGGATATGAGAAAATGTTCCTCTGTTCCTTGCTAAAAGTTTTGTGGGCTCCCAACAACCTGGTGGTGCCATGGCATTCAGACATTTAACTATTTTCAGTACAAATGGTTTACAAAAAAATTACCGCCAGGCAGATAGAAACACAGCCTTACCTAAGCAGTGAAGTTTGAAATGAGCTCTTGTAAATCCTGTTTGATATAGAAGACAATATGACAAGCTATGCAAATTCTTTAATAACTCTGTGAAATAACGTCAATAAATGCTATGTTGCTGAATGATCAGGTGGCCCCAGGTCATTCTTGTACCCCTATAATATAAACGAAAATCAAATACAATAGGAACACATTGATATGGAAAGGAAGGCAGAAAAAGGTGAAATACATTTTCTAACCTGATACACACATTCCCAATACCATTGCCTAAATCAACAACCTCCAAAGAGGTTACAGGAAATATAGGGAAACAACTTCAGCACTTTTTATTTATCGCCAATATCTATAATTGATACAGAAAGTCTTTTTTGAGTTTTCTGGACTCATCACACATATGTAGGTGAAAAGCGTTTTTGTTCAATTTTTCTGTCCTTAAAACAAAATCTTCCATAGAACCTGTATTATTTATATACTATTTATTTAATTTATATATAATAAAATATATATTATTTATTTTACTTAGATCCTCATTGTTTTCTGTTGTCAGGGCATTGATGTGACTGACTCTGCTGTTCACACTAATGATAGGAGGTATGGCAAGTAGGTAATAGTCACTGGTCAGATCATTTCATCCCTGATGCACATATCGGGGCCCTCTCCTCCTCCTGTGCGACTGTCTGTATCTGTCTGTCATTTGCAACCCCTAATTAATATATAGCGCTGTGCAATATGTTGGCGCTATATAAATCCTGTTTATTAATAATAACAGCTGCACATTAATATCTGCAGGTGACACCTGTACAATATGCAGACTGTATGATAATATGCAGATGATTTTAATATACTTATGGCCATTTTATTGTCAGAAATAGTCACACTGAATGAACAACCACTGCCATCATACATTGTACCTGGCCTAGCATTCAAATTCTGGCCAATAGATGATTCTACCTATGTGTGATTTACAAAAGATTCATGTATTTATTGGATGAACTTACATGTGTGTGACAATGAAGAATGGATAGAGAGCTCTGCATGACCTGGCTATTTCATGGTAGTACAATAGCAATCAGTCACACAAAATCAATCCTAGCCAATTCGTGTATCTGATTCAGCTCAGACAAGAGTCAACAGAACAAGACCCATTTTTTCAAACTTGCCTACCCGTCTTCTTCTGTCTTTTAAAACCCTCACTACTTCCCACCACTACATATCCCCCTCCTATTGTGTGTTACTTCCCCCACCTCCTAGATTGTAAGCTCTTCCGGACAGGGTCCTCTCCTCCTCCTGTGTCACTGTCTGTCATTTTCAAACCCTATTTAATGTACAGCGCTGCCTAATATGTTGGCGCTATATAAATCATGTTTAATAATAATAAAGACAGTACAAGCACTCCATGTTCCAGCCAGTCAGTCAGTACATTAAGTATATCTATACTAAAGTATTTCTGATTACTAGTCTTTTGTTGAGGTGACGGCATTAGTTTTCTTTTTTAGGATTTCTTTTTCCAATGCTTCCTATCCTAGGGTGACAAAGCTCATTCAATGCACTGTATTTATGGAAGAGCAATATTCTTACCTAAAGACTAAATGGCAAATTACCTTCCCTCACATTTTCTCTAGAGCATTTGGGGAGATGCTCTTCATTTAACCATAAGACCTAACTAGTTACCAAAGACAGCGAGCACTGGAAGGACAGCTTACACGATTTCTGGTAGGATCAACAGGTATTTGGTTGTACTTCTCAAGCAGACATAACAAACCACTTTAATAGCATATGTAGCAGAACAAAGAGAATCATTTAGGAAGGAGTTCATTGCAAGGCTTGAAATAAACTTTAATTCTCTTTGGAATTAGTTACTTCACAAAGGGTCTAGATTCAGCCCACAAAATGATTTTCTATAATGATGAGAGGTGATTAGAAAATCAGAGACAATCTGTCTCATCTAAACTTCACCCACACAAGCTTCTGACTTTAATAATATCTTGATGGAGAAAATATTTGTAATAGAAGCTTGGCGCTTGCCTCTGATAATTGTTAGAACACAGTGTTACCTGCTGAGCAGCAGACATATTGTGACTCTCACTAGGTGGAAAGTATTGAGAGTCACTAACACAAGATGTTCCGCTCTAATGTTCTGGAAACAATGAGATGGCAGGAGTTCTCTATATCTGCATGCTGAGAGCCGACCGCAGCCTCTGTGCTGGAGCTTTCTTTATGGCTCCACAGGTAACTCAAGAAAATTCAGCATGACCACGTTCGGTGTGACAGTAGATCATTTTTATTTTAGAAGAAATGCAGGAATTATTGCAGATGATTCAAAGACCCTATTAAAAGTACAGGTGGTAGGGAGGTCGGAGCTAAATGTGCCTATAAATGAGTGTATTTTATTTGCAGGATGCTGTGTTGGAGATTCAGTTAATGGGACTTTAAATGGAAGATAACTTATCCAAGATTTTTTTCTTTAAAACACATCAATTTATTTGTCACTAGAGAATAACATCAGCAAATTGCAGTAACTCGTGCATCAATATAGTTCATATTTCAATCACGAACAGTCATCAGTCACAATTTCTAGTAATAATAGTAATAATAATAATAATATATATTAAAAAAGACTGAAGAAAACTTGTTACTTTGGTTATCTCTACCTCCGTGACGCTGCCATTGGAAATACCCAGCACTATCTGGTATAGGGTGCATGTGGCTCTCTCTTTCTTTCAACCATACTATGATTATGATTGTAACATGAGGCAGGAAGGGATTGCCCTATTCCTGTGTACATTCTGACATAGAACAACACACAGGCAATACATGACTTTCTGCCTGGGCCTCTGGAAATCACACGTGGAGCATAAGAAAGGTTAAGTAGAGGAACCCATAAATGGGGATGATGGGTGCAATACATAGCCTCCTTAAATCAAGCCGTATGATAACATGATAACACCCTCCTGTGAGCCTCCATGACAGAAGGGACTGAAATTCATGGAATGGAAGGAGCCAGCTAGCTAGCGAGGAAAGGACTAGATGATGCTGGATGGCAATCGGCCACAAACAAAGCAGTCTCTTTCCCAAGCTTCTATTGTAGGAAGCTGACAGTGTTCAGTGAAATCAGAGTAAGTTATTTCAGTACAGAAAAGGATCCTGTACAATTGTGCAAGACCGAAAGAAAAGTTGGAGTTGAGCCTTAAATATTATTAGGTGTTGAAAAATGAACAGTTATGCATAAAGCGGTGGAAACAACTTATTTTGGACAAATGTTTTGGCACATGTCTTAAGTTATCTACAACAGCTAATGCCTGCCTAATGTGTATGACATTTTGGTCATTGGATTCTGACAAGTGGGATAGCTGAAGGAGTTTTAATGTTGGGTCATTTGCTGCCATCAAATTATGCTAAATGGTGAAACATTTTCAAGAATAAACAGCAAACCCAATTGTGTTTGATTTGACCACTAGATAGCCTGTAGACAACTGTAAACAGTATAGACCAGCGTTTCTTGACCTTCTTACCATGGAGGAACCCCTTTAAATAATTGTCAGGTCTTTAGGGAACCCCTGCTATACCTACTAAATCCACAGCTCACAGTATCTGTGAGTTGGTCAGTTGGAAGAATGCCTCCTACATTTTTGGCTTTTGGGAAGGCTACCACCTTTACAGATAAGCAAAAAGATCATTGTGATCTGGTAAACTGACCTGAGAGTCACAAACTGCCCATTGTTCATGGAACCCCTAGCAACCCCTGGTTGAGAAATGTTGGTATAGACCATTCTGTGTCAAATATTGCCGAAATGAGAGGATAAATTTAACTGCATTTGTGTTTTAGCATCATTTCATCATCTGATCATGAAATAATACCAACATTTTGCTTCAGATAATGGTGGTCAGACCTTAGAAGGAGGAAACAATTGGCCTCTGCGTGGGAGGAAGTGGACCCTTTGGGAAGGAGGAGTGCGGGGAGTGAGCTTTGTTACCAGCCCCTTGTTAAAGCAAACAGGAGTCACAAGCACAGAATTGATCCATATTTCAGATTGGCTGCCCACATTGGTTAACCTGGCAGGAGGATCTACCAAAGGAACAAAGCCCCTGGATGGATTTGATGTTTGGGAAACAATCAGGTATTGCGTCTTTACAAAGTCAAAGCCTTTTTTTGTTGTTATTGTTTTTGTTTGTATGTCAGATGCAATAGTGAGCTATTAGATGCCAGTCTACTGGTCGTAAATAGAAATCTCTGAGGAATAGGACTTCAAAGGCACAAAGTAAAGGTATTCTTTCCTTCTTTGAAGCATGAATAGCTTTGTACCTTTTACTTTGTGCCTGTGAAGTTCTATTTCTCAGATATTTCTACTTCCTGCCTTGCATCAAGTCTACAAATGATTTTATCTAATAATGGTTCAGACACATAAATTTATTTAACAAAAAAGACATCAGGAGATCAGGTATTCTTTAAAAGTAAGTATGGACTGATCATCCAAAACATTAAAACCCCTCCCTCATTTTGTGTAGGCCCCCTTTGTGCTGCTCTTTGTGGTATTCAGCCAGTTGCAATGTTGGCAGCAGATACTTTCAATTACATTGCCTCCACCTGCCTACGCTCTCTCCATACTCTATTCTTCAGCCATATCTTTCCTAGATAAACAATGCACACACACCTGTACCACCACATGATCTAAAAAAAAAAAGTGAATTATCAGCCAAGGTCACCTTTTTCCATTTCCATGGTTTTGCTCAGATGCCCACACCTATTGTACGCACAGACAGGGGTCATCAGCTATGCAGCCCCATACACAGTAAACTTGCAATGCACGGTGTATTCTAACACATCATGGTCAGCATTAAGTCTTTCAGCATTTCAGTTCCTTTCTGAAGTTGCAGACAGGCTAGCCTTACCCCCTTGTATATCAGTGTGCCTGTAGCCATTTTACGCATTGTTCTTTCTTGGACAACTTTTGAAAGGTATTAACCATTCCATACTATTGAACACCTCACACACCTGCCATTTTTAATATCCTCGGATTCATTAAAATGAAGTAATCTGCAGTTATTTACAGAAGCACCATCCTTATTGCCATGCCAGATCAGCCATTCTGGGCCTGGATATTTACCTTTGCATTGACTATTTTTATTTGCTAGTTCTTTTTGGGGTATTTTTTTTTAGGCAGCATAATCCAGCATGATTTTGATCCCTAAGATACAGTTAGGTTGCAAATTCCCTATCTGATTTTGGCACTTTATAATAATTCATACATGTCTTGTGTACCAACCAACATATTCATTATTGTACATAAACATACGTCATATAGAGATGTGGATTTTTTTCTTGTATAGTATATATTCCCTGCAATATGTGTTTCTTTAACTAGTTTCCTGTCATTCTTTTTTTTTTCTTAGTGAAGGAAGTCCATCCCCAAGAAAAGAACTGCTGCATAATATAGACCCTTTGTTTGTAGACCCTTCTCCGTGTAAGTAACATGCTTTTTACATTTATAATTCTGTGGTCATTTCTATTTCACATACTCAGTACCAGTAAGCTTCATTGATAAGCAGTAGTCAAGCATTCTTACATGTGATACAGTGAGCAGCCATCTGAGCGTACTTTTTGCACATCACACAACTAATTTATTTTTTGGCACTTGTGTGGGTAATTGCAACAATATAGCATATCAAAGCCAATGGAATGCCCTAGACTTGCCCACTACGGGCACAGGACAGTGCTGACTGTTTCAATGGTTAAAAATGATACTGGAGCTGCAGTCATGGAAGTATCTCCTGTAACTTGTTATACCAAATGATCTGTGATTAATTGGGGATTTTGTGGCAGCTTAGTCTTGTTGTGAACAGTAAATATAAGGATTACATTCTGAATGTTCTGTGATATCCATTTTTTCTAAGGTTCTGCAAATCATGAAACCAGAAAAGCTATGTTTAGCACCAATGTTCCAGAATATGAATATTCATCGTTCAATCTATCAATTCATGCTGCTATTCGACATGGGAAATGGAAACTGCTGACTGGATATCCAGGTACCATTTTTCTGCTTCAGTAGGTTATATTTACACAAAACATTTAAATATGATGGCTGTAGCTGCATGCACTGAAAGTCTTTGCTTTCAAGGGCTGTATAAATAAATTGTAGAACTTTAGCTTAACGTTTCTGATCTCCAATGTTGACATTTAATTGGGACTTTTTCCTTGTTACACATATGGTAGTTAAAAATTCATAACCGTCCTATATGAAAACTTTCTGCCTGCATCATCCATGCCCCTTCCTCCTGTATTTAGCACCCTTGCCCCTACGCAGCCCCATTCCTCCATCACCTGGTGTCCATCCTCCTGCATACTCAGATGCAATTATGCTGGAACCATACATACTGAAACCCTTTGTGCACGATTCATGGTGATACCTTGACCTAAATATCAACTAATAAAAGTTCATTTTTCTGTATATAGATTATACATAATACACTGTAATCTGTAATGTGACTGCCATATTCGGTAGATTTCCAACCCTTTCCTTGCCATGGTTGGTTATAGGAATTTGTTTTTTAGGCTTGTGCAAATAATCACAGTTATGAATTGATGTGTGGTCTTCAGGTCTGTACATTTAATACCGTATCTTTTTACATTTCTCTCTGTAAGGCTGTGATCATTGGTTTCCTCCACCAAATGCCACAGACCTTCCTTCATTGGACTCTTGGACAAAATCTGTCAGGCTGTTTGATATCCTCAGTGATCCTGAAGAGACTGATGATTTATCAGAGAAATACCCTGGTGTGGTGAAGAAGCTTATTTCCCGTCTGGAGTATTACTACAATAATTCCGTGCCCATCTTCTACCCAGATGATGACCCACGATGTGACCCTGAAGCCTCTGGTGTATGGGGACCCTGGGAGTAATCACTTCAGGAAAAATTGAACTGTATTGTGTTTTTAAGTAGTCTTTGAAAGACTAAGAATGATGTTTGCCTAAATATTGATTACCCTTTTCATGGATAGGAGCTCTGTGAGAGCCAGATTTACTGGACTACTGCCAGCAAAAAAAAACATTTGCCTCTAATGATTTTACCTGACAACTGTAAGAAAAGCGTACATTAGATTTTGCTGGATTTATTATTATCTAAGAAAAGTGTTTGTAGCAATATATATCAATAGGTTAGCAAACCGTACTGATTGCTCAGTGGGTCACACTATCCATCTTCTGTTGAACTTTCACTGTTTTTTGCAGGTACTACAGATCAGTGACTTGGGTGACTGTGGTGATGTATTAGCTGTACAGGTGAGGCTGCTCCCAGGTTATTGCTTACATGTAATTGGAGGAAAGTAATGGTATTGTACTTTAATACAACAGTATTTTACAAAGATAATGGCCTCTTTATTCTTTGCTTTTAGAAAGAAAATCCATGCTTTAATGCACATACATTTTTATAATGCATAAAATATCTTTCATAAAACAATGTTATATTTGTATTTTCAACCTCAGAGATTTTGTTGTTTGTCCTGATTTCAAAATAAGTATATGGAAAACAATGCTGTATGACCAATGTCCTCTTGGTGTTTATATTGATAAACTGCAATAAAAAGTCCCAAGGGAAAATGTTTGTTGCAAAGTACAAACGTGTGTGTGTGTGGTCACTCTCTCTTTTGCACCTCTTTTAAAGCAGAATTACAGGCTGGCATAACATATAAAATATATCTCATCTTACCATCCCAAAGTGAAGTCATCTGTGTAAAAAAACATAATTTCTCCTAGTACCCCGTCTAATACGAGGGGGTGCTGAGAAATTCCTTGCTTTGCGCCCTTTGTGATTTTTAAAACTGTTTTTTCTTTTAGTGAGAAGCTGTGATGGCAGAGGCACAAGCAAGTTTCACGTCGTTGGAGTTACGGGCCGTCATGAAGTTTTTGTGCCTCTAGGAAAAGTCAGCAAAGGACATTCACACTGAGTCTCGTGTGAATATCACATCTCATTGTGAATGTCCTTTGCTGACTTTCCCTGGAGACACAAAAACTTCATGGTGGCCCATAACTCCAACGACGTGAAACTTGCTTGTGCCTCTGCCATCACAGCTTCTCACTAAAAGAAAACACAGTTTTAAGAATCACAAAGACCTGATATTTGCACAGTTACATACTAAGATATTAGGCTGTCATATGCCCCCACACTCATTTTTCTATTTCATGTGGAAGGGGTCAAAGCCAGGAACTTCTCAGCACCCCCTCCTAATGCTGATAGAAATCATTATGCATGGTTGGATCATATCCTGTCCAGAGGGAAAGCTGTACAAGTTTAAAAACCATACTCAACTGCTGTTCATGTGTCGCACTGTGTCTTTCTAATTGGTTTACTTAGCAATAAGAAGCTTTTTTCCAGGGGCAGGATGATGTAACATTTATTCATTTCAGTTCATTCATTCCCAGCAGGGGAAGCCAGGATGTGCAATTTTGACGGTTTAATGAGTGATTTATTGAGTTAATGACTGTTTAAATAGTATGTTTTATTGCAGAAGGGATGCTGCCTGTCGCTTTCTACAATAGAACCTGCTGATTGCAAAATTTTAAAGTTGAACTTTAAGACTTTTCCAGCAATGTTGGCACTTTTTGTTGCAACACTAAAACTAGTCAGTCGTTGATAATAAAATGACACCTCCCCACCCAACTTCCCTTTTATATCTTTAAAACAGAGAAAGATATAAAACTATAAATGAAAACATTTTCTAGAATGTTTGAAATGTGTATGAGAGGGAATCGTCACCACTGACTTGTTACCTACACTGAAATCTGACCCTTTTTTCTTTTTCCTGCTACCCTATAACAATATGCAGTATAACCAGAAAAAAATACTTTATTCTTTGTTTTGTGGCTTGTCCCCAGTGCCAATATATTCTAACAAATCCTTACACTCGGTGAGATAGGGCAGCATGGTGGTTAATTAACAAAAATCCCTTGTACACAACTTATCAATTTTAACAGATATTAAACTGTTATAAGTGTGAATTATGTATACTTATATGTATATAAGTATACATAATTCACATTTAAATTGTGTGTATAACAAAGGTAAGATTTTTAGATAAAATCCAGTCTATAAGATTGTTTCTTGTGGAGGTGTTATGTTCCTTTCTGACCCCTAGGGGTCACTACCTAACTATATCTGATCATATTACACATTGTAGTAGAAGTCTGATCAGTTTTTGGCAGATATTTACTAATTACTGCTTTAGGAATCATGATTTATTCACTGTTTTTTTCTTATTTTTCCACAGTGCATGCTGTTTTTGGAAATTGGGATCGTAGTTGATCTTATATTCTGTTCTTTTATATTCTTTGCGTTAAACATATTACAGGGTTGCATCACCACTAATGGCTGGTGGAATAGGAAGACGGAGTGTGTGCTATAGCCTCATTCACCTCTGTGCCTTTTCATTTTCAGGTTTAAAGTCTACCCAAAGTGTGGCTCAAACCTGAGCTCTTTGGAAACATTTTTTAATGGTTTCCCAGCATACATGACAGAGTGTTGAAAAATAACCCACATTTGTAATAGTGGTTCTTTTGCTGTAGATTTAATGTACAGCGCTGCGTATTATGTTGGCACTATATAAATCCTGTTTATTATTAATAATAATAATAATAATAATAATAATAGATGCTTCAAGCAAGAGACTCCATTTCATGATTATTGTTTCTGCATACTGCAAATCTAGTCATCGGAATGCCTCTTTAATCAAATAAGGAGCATTTCCTGCCCCCTGCACCAATATTATTGCCGTCTGCTTGGGAAGAACGTCCCCAACAATCACAGGAGATGTACAAGCAATCCCTGCTTATATTAACACTCTCATTACCCCCCATCCTATCCGTCACCACTGCTATGCATAACTCTTAATATGGGACTGGTGCAGTGCTTGACGGAAGATATAAGTGTATTAAATTGATGTTCTGCATGCCAATTGGAGTTTCTCCCCTTAACAAAGTCCTCTGACTATTAGGTGTTGCTGGGTCCTCTGTTCTCCCAACTTATGTTTGTTGAACTACGGTTATGCGTGATCTAAGTTACTCTCTGTTGTTCTCAGACTTTGGCTAAAGTTCTAGACTGCTGCAGGAAGCAGTTTATCCATAAAGCCTTTAAGGGACAACACTCCAGGTGTTCCCCTCGGTGCCAGTTTCAGTGATTATGACCATTATGGCATAACTGGATGACAACCTGTTGTAGGAACAGCCAGTGAGTGCTTGGAGGATCAAAGTTTAGCTGTAGTATGGGTGGATTTTGAACCTTCCGAAATCCTTTTGAGACATTTTGAGTATTTAAGACAAATTCTGGACACTTTCCAGGCATGAGGGGAAACTTTGGACACTTGAGCCCAGGTCAAGTCCATATTGCTCAGTCCAGAATTTATTTGACCCTCTATTTCTGCAAGAGGCTTTTGGGGCTGATGGTAGACATCTTTGAGGTTGTTCCTTTTGCCCAATTCCAGCCTCCAGATATTGCAACACAACATTCTCTCATTGTAAGACAAAATGGTGATGTGCTGCAAGTCAACAAAAAATTTGACCCCGCTCTTTTTTTTTCATTTCACATTATTGTTGCTTTGAATGCATTTCCAGCTTCATATTACATCTTAAACCTAATGTTACAGAAAATCACCAGAAATTATAGTGTAGATTGCAAGTAATTAATAAGTAAGTAATTTTAACCCTTTCCAACTTTAACAACACATAACACATTTAAGATATTGTCTATAGACTACTTCTACTTCAGAACTATATTATACTTGTTGATCCTGTTGGAAGTCTTGTGAGCTGACATGCTAGGACAGTTTTAAGTTGCATTCTGTGCCTTACAAACCCCTAAGGACAAGAGAATAGGTGGGGTTGTTGTGTAGACCTGTCCTAGGCCGATTGTGCCATCTCTACGGTAAGTAGGCATTGTCAACCTACATTGTTACTAGCAGGATCACTTGAATGAAAATTAAATAAATGAGAAAAAGGAAACTAATCTGGACACCATATCTAAGAACAGGTAAAATGCATTCTTTAACAATTTTTTTCTTGGCTTTAGTTATGAATAGTTTTACATATCTACTTGCGACTTTTGTTATATATATCTTGTTTATTATTAACTTCTGCTATAGCTACATCAAAAGGTTCTGGAACCTGCTATTGGCTCCCTGTAACAAAGGCCATTTATAAAGGGAAACACATTTTCTTGCCAAGATTTTACAGCCTATAGTGTGGCCGGAGGAAATGCAGGCTTCAGAAAAAATACATTTTGTAAGACACATCTATCTGGCAGCAAAGCCTGGCCTACTTCCAAAGATCCGCCAGGAGCCTAAACATAATCACCCCGTGAAAAAATCAAGATGTGTCTCTGTCCCGGATGCGATCTCTGACCCGTCCACCCTAATTGCTGGGCTCCCCAGCACACAGCGGGTTATTTACTTGCACAGTGAAGCCAGATGGCAAAAGTATAATCATGTGTGTTCTCATTTTGGCATTTATCATATGGCAGCTGGATGTGTGGGAGTATAGACTACTTCAGTAGCCTTTTTTGGATGCTCAGACAGAATGAAGTGCATCAGACACACGCTGGCTGGTAGTTGCTTTTAAAAGCCTAATACCATGTTGTCAGTAAATCAGCTTCTCTGTGAAATTTACTTCCCTTATTAATGAAATCAGGCAAGAGCATAATTGGTATTTTTGAAATTAGCTGTGGTTATTGGTTTCAATTATTTCTAACCAAAGCATAATGATCCCTCCAAACATTTCTGGAAAAGAAAGAACTTTTCTTTTAGTTTGGAAAGTTCTATGGGAGAGCCAAGTCATATCCTCTAAAATTCTGAGATCCAGTTAACTAGTTTCCTTCCAGTTACATTTTTTATTTGCTTCTTAAAAGGCAACCTGTTGAGATGGAACTTTGAAAACTACATTGCTGAATTGTTTTTGAAGGTGCAGTTTTTGGTGCTGTCATGTCTAAATCTTTTCATTACTTGGTGAATAGCCAAGCTATATAAACACATAGTTGAAAGATCTCTGTCTAGTATGGTGTGAAGGAACTTCTCAGTTAGAGCCAGATTTATTAAAGCTCTCTGAAGCTGGAGAGGATACACGTTCATCAGTGAAGCTGGGTGATCCTGCCAACCTGGAGTGGATTTCTTAAAAGTCATTTGCTATTTGTTAGCAAGTGTTTTAAATCCTTGACCAGATCCATTCCAGGTTTTCTGGATCAGCCAGCTTCAGTGATGAAAGTGTATCTTGAACCTGAAAGAGGCTGATAGAGGCTTTTTTATATTATGCAGTGAATGAACTCTTGTAAAAGAGACTTTATACAAGTAACAAAAATATATTTGTAATCATTTAGCAAAAAATAAATTGACCAAAATCCATGGTAAATATATGTAAATAACTGCCCGTATTGTGCATTCAAACCGCTCGTACATGCCTCTGCTCTCATTTTAGTAATCTCTGATATACAATACATTTTCAAATAGCAGCTTGGCACTGGGCTTTGATAATTGTGTTACCTGCTGAGCAGCAGACATATTGTGACTCTCACTAGGTGGAAAGTATTGAGAGTCACTAACACATAGTTTTCCGCTCTAATGTTGTAGAAACAATGAGAAGGTTGGAGTTCTCTATATCTTCATGCTGGGAGCGGACCGCAGCCTCTGTGCTGGAGCTTTCTGAGAAGCTCCACAGGCAGCCCATGAAATTTCAGCCTGACCATGTTCAGTGTGATAACAAATTAATGGGTATTCTTGCAGATATGTTGGAATTGAGGGAGATGACACTGTTCATGGTGCTGGCAATACAGGGGTCAAGGACAATCAGGTTATGATATATGTGGCGATTTGTATTAGGAAAAGCTATTTAGTTAAAGGCGCTAAAACAAAGGAAATTAGTGGGTTTTTTTTAAATCTACTTTTCTGGCACTCCAACCCATACGTTACAGGGGTCTGCGTTACTGACATAGGAATTGCACCCACACCCAGTTTTATCTGGTATTCTGCAGATCCACTTTTGTTTTTCTGTTGGTAAGGATTTTTAGTATTTGTACCTGGTACACCAGATATTGACCCAGGGTGAGAAACCCCAAGCATGTAGACCTTTTGTTATAATTATATTCGCCCACATGCTTTAAAATCATTGGAGGGTGCTTTAAAAGGGGTGGCTAAAAAGGAGGTACCTTCTCCCAGAGCACCAGGCTGTCTACCTCTTTAGGTGCCCATAAAAAGGTATGAATGTGTGCTTAAGCTTCAATTTGGTTACTAATTGTGAAATTTGCAATAAAATACAAAATGGCAGCCACTCAACATCAATGAATCACATGAATGCTCACTCGACAAGGAGCCTTGGAGGTTGCTCATTTCCCTTGTTATAAATCGATCCGAACTGTTGAATTTGATCCAGCTGTACACTGGTGGTGATCTCCATCTCCAGGATATGGTTACCTCCAGGGCAACTTTGTTATCAGTTTATCTGGATCTTTTACTATGCCCATTATGATTAATTAACACTGGTTTAACCACTTCTAGTAAGCAATTCTTTTCTTTGCTGTATGCACAAATACAATACATTCCATGTTGTATGTTCAGTTTTCCATTGACCAAAAAGTAGCAACCTTAGGACTAGCAGACAGTGACTTTCTTGTTTACCTTAACGCTAATCAACACACTTTGCAAACTCATTTAACTTTTTTCCTGCTTTTGCTATCCTTTGTTGTGTTTTTTTTTTTTTTATGTAGGCATTTATTATTTTTAGTACTAACCATTAAAAGCTGTATTTTGTTCAATCATTACAGCCATTTTGAAATTAGTCTGAATCTACAATTAGCAAGGACTCTAAAACTGCAATATTGGTACTCCTTTATATCTATGAAAAAAATACATTACACTTTGTTCAGGACATACTAGATTTCCATGCTATGTGAATATATTGGTTTTCTATAAATACGCCGATGGAAAAATTCAGGAAATTCCCAAAATGCACTGGAATTATTGGGAAGCTAAACTTTGGTTACATTTTTGTGTGTATTAAAGTCCTCAAAAATCCAGCTTTTCTTTTTGTAAATATTAGAAACTTTTGTAACAAGCTTCCTCACTACTTTATGCCAGATCTCAGAGAGCAGTGGTAATGTCATTAAACCTACAGCAGGCAAGTGGATCTGGAAACTTTTGCTGACAGTTGTACTGAGCTAGCTGATTGTTGTGCTTGAGCCCCCTTTCCCACTATAAACACTGCCCCATATCCCCTTCAACTATTTATAATACAATCTAAATGCCCCTTATACTTACCTAAATCCTCTGTCTTCTAGCATGCA
Organism: Pyxicephalus adspersus; assembly: GCF_032062135.1. Taxonomy (NCBI): domain Eukaryota; kingdom Metazoa; phylum Chordata; class Amphibia; order Anura; family Pyxicephalidae; genus Pyxicephalus; species Pyxicephalus adspersus. Next base: position 79,437,235 of record NC_092863.1, on the reverse strand, counting down.
GACTAAGAGGGTCTTTTTAAGGGGCCCATTATTATTATTATTTATAGGATTTATATAGCGACAACACATTACTCAGCACTGTACATTAAATAGGCCCATATACACGTCCTATTAGCTGTCCAGTGGTAAGAACCTCTTGTGCTCCAGAAGACTACACCAGGACAATGATATCCTAGAGAATAGGCTGGCTGGCATTGGGGACGGCACCTGATCACCAGATTTAGGGATAGACTCAGGTGAGATAAAATCTTCTATAGCACACTTCTGCTGAAAGAATGACAATGTGAAGTGTTTCTAAATATACCATCTACTGTTTACCCTTTCAATATATTTCATGTTACACTAATTCCACTGCCTCACCTGACTTCACTATGACAGTGATGCCACCATTTTTACCTTGTCTTCTTCCAGGTGCAGACCTTCGGCCATCTTATGTGGCAAGTCCAGAGTTATGTAATTAGTTCAGTCTCGGCAGCCAGGGGTGTGCTGGGTTTTTAATATAAGTATAGTATTAGTATAATTCTATTTTAACAGAAAACTCAAAAAAGGAAAAAAGTTTCTGGCCATGTTAGGTACACAATAGGTTAAAAATTGGAAAAGTTCAGTTACAAAAGTTATAATTCTAATTTGCACAGATCAACGATTTTTATGAAAATTTCTCTTGTTTTTAGGTTTTGTTGGGCTTTAAATCTGTGTGAATTGAGCCCAGGACCTGAAATTTTGTCAGATACAAATATTATAAGGTTATTGCCAAGAAGAACTATTTGAAGATTTTCCATAAAACAATACTTGACTTTCTTGTACATGAAATCTAGAAAATTGAAGAAGTAATATGTACATATTTCATTGCTATAACCAATACATAGAATGACATCATAGTTGATAATTGTTGAAATTTTCTCTGAATTTATACCAAACGGTTTGTAATGTTGTTATCCAAAGGATAGGATTTTTATCTTGCTTTGTTTTGTAAAGAGATTTTAGTTTCAAACACAGCTGGTAATAGGCGAGATTCCAGGGTAAATTTGGGGCAAAATTATTTTTTTCAACATATATTTAGGCTAATAAATGTTTATGTGGAACTTTTCTATAGAAACATTTCTTGCATGTAAATAAAATAATAAACATTGTACCTTAATTTATAAGCTTGACTGGCCAGGGTTCCCCTCTTTATCTGTGTTCCTTTTGTTTTTGGAAACAATAATTTGATGGTAAATAGGGATTGATGTTTTTTTTTTAAGTTTCCCTGAAATTTCTGCAGTTTTGACATTTAGGTACAAAGAAGCAGACATTGTGCCATGGAATGCGTCACAGTGATGATCATAGTACAGAACCAGTCTGTTTTCCAGCATATGTGCAACCTACGGATGTTCATTTGAGGCAGGTGGGGGCAATTTACCCATTTATTTCTCTCTTTCTTTATATCTTGCACCACCCTATAAATAATTAATATACCTGGAAGTACTGGATATCTTTTTGAAAAATATTTATATTTATATTCATATTATTCACTGTTTATCGTAGCTATTTTGTCTCCAAAATCCCCTGAGAAAGCCCTATGGGGCAAAACGTGTTGGGACAAGAGACGTTATACTTCCACACATTGAACCCTCTAACATCATATAGTCAGGGATTCATATTGTCTAGTTCATTGGTCTAATTATACCCATGATGTTAATGGGTCAAGACCTATTCTACTTTTATATATTTTATAATTGTTTGTGACAATTTATTACAATATAAGCTCACTTTGCCAAAAAAAACAGCTTTTCTTCTCTTCTTTCCTGTATCTATGTTTACAATCAAACCATGGGGTGGCATTAATTATACTTTACCAGATGTTTTTTTTTTGCCCCCCAGCAGTTTAACAGGGGGTTAAGGGAGCATACAACCGGTATGTGCTGGTGCTAAAGTAGGATTAAGGTACATTTGTTCCTTTATTCTTTATAAGTAAAGACCTGGTTTACTTCAATAAATAAATGGACAAAAAGTGGGATTGTGCATTGAGATTTGGGCCTGAAGCTCTCCAAGACTGCAGAAAATAGTCTATCATGAGTGGACCTGGGTGATCCAACAAACCTAGAATGAATTTCGTAAAAGATTTTATTTGGTAAATGTTTTTAATCCTTGACCAGATCCATTGCAGATTTACTGGCTCACCTAGGATCTCCCATGACAGTCTATTGCAGGGATCATTCCGGCCTAACTCGCCCTGGCCGATCCGGCCTAATGCCGGCCGACAAACCACGGCTGCGGAGCCGCGGGTTGCCGGCTCGACCTTCTAGGGGGCGTTAGGAACTACCCGGACCTGGAGTCACTGGAGCTCCAGTGCCGCCTCCTTGCTGTTGCTTCCCTATTTATAGGGAAAGCTCCCTGAACGTATATCCCTCTCCTCCGCAATGCATACAGAGGAGAGGGATTCCACTTCAGGGGGCGTTCCCTGGTGGTGGACGAGGCAGTGGGGCGGGACTCAGAGTCCAGCCTAATGTACTCCCGCCCACTTCATAAATGGCCTAGTGGCCATAAGCCATAAAAGTTTGCTGACCCCTGGTCTATCATCACCAGTCTTTGAGAGCTTTAATACATTTTGTGAAATGCTATAAAGCTATACAGGAAACTCAGAAAGCCCCTAAAGCATTACCACTCTTCAGCTAGATTTTTTTTCCAGGTTCAAATGTGAGAACATCTCAAATAAATAGCTCCCTTTATAAAAGTTCACTTTTTGATCTAGCAAAGTGCGCAATGCCACATCTCAATCCTAAAGACTTCCTGTGCCAGGCAACTGTTCATGGCAACATTATTTTAATTACTGGGGGTACTGGCAGATTCTAATCATGCATAGAAAGCTGACTATACTCCATGCAATGTCTTCAAAGGCTGCATTATCGCCATATCAGTAAAATTGAGGGTTCAAGATATTATTTGTAAAAATTCACAGTGATTTTTGCAGAGGGAAAGTGGCAAAAAAGAATAGGTTTAAGAAAAACATATTACATTATTTTTTGATTAAAGAGCTTGGATGGACTTTATTATTTAAATTGAGTTGTATGCTATGTGTGCCAGATACTGTATAGCAAGCTCTCACATATGGCTCTGCTTGTCTATAACATCTTGTTATGTGATATTGCTCTCTGCTATCCACTAATGTCTGAGAGTTGTGATGGGGAAAGTTGAGAATACTTGACCTCTGTACGACTACTAGAATAAAGACCACTTTAAGCAAAGGTTTGATCTTCTCTATTACAGCTACATTGAGATAAAAGTGAAAACCATTGAAATGGTACCCCATGACTGCATGTTAAGGTTTAGGATTCTTAGTGAGCACTTTTATAATTTTACAATAAAATATTTTGTTCTATGTGGGCATATTAAGAAAGCAGAAATTCAGTGTAGGTGAATCCTCCTGGTGCATGTTTTTTGATGATGATTTTGAATGACTGATTCACCACCAGAGAATGCTGAAAGTCACATTCACTGCTTATTATATTATGTGTATTTATGGACATGTTGTTGGTTTGATGTTCCATGTTACATTAAACAGTTTATTGATCACAAAAAAATGCAACGTAGCTTCAAAGTTAATCTAAAAAGCTGATCTCTGCCCAGAAGACTTTTTTTGGCATTACGTAGATATTTTCTTGTCTTGAATAATGTAACTTATTCTTCTTGGCTTATATTGTGCTTTGTAATGGTGTGGTGCCTTAAATCCTGAGATATTACATCATATCTAGTCTCCTTTCAGACCTATCTAGTTTCACTCATTGAAAGAATGTGACATTTACGTGTTTGATGAGCGGTCCCAGTGATAAACTAGAAGAAAAATTCCATTAGATTATTTATTCAGTTCTATTTTGAGTCGTCAGGCTGTATATAGCACATGAATAACACAGGCCAGTGTGTTAAGAAAGATGAACAATAATTAAAAAAGTGAAAATTAACCTATTGGAAAAAGAATGAATGGAAAAGGAAAAATTTTTGGTGAAATTTGGGGAATTGTAGCAAAATGCAAAAAGCAAATACAGTCCAAAGTAACAAATGGGATATATTTCATGTTATTTGGCTGTCAAAATATTAAGCTCCAAATTTATGCAATTTGAACCTTTTTAAAAAAAAAACATTAAATTCCAACTCGGATCTCCAATTTGGATTCAGATTTCTTCAGTCTCTGATTTTTTTCTGTCCTGTGCTGATGTTTTGCTGTGGAGTTTCATGACATGACAAATTCCAATGGACAGATTTGTTTGCCACTCAATGACTACCTATACAAATCAATTTTAAAAACAAGTTCAACCATTTACAGGTAGCTAAACTAAAAAAAAACAAGCGTGATCTGAGGCGAATCCTGGTGTCAGCAGAAACCGTTGTATGATTTCAAATGCAAAAGGTTTGGGTGATGGACTACTATGCCAGCAGATTCTTAGATTCACCTGAAGGTTGTCACCTTTCTTTGGATTTTTTAGCATGCCCTTTCTTTTACTGTGGTACTATACCCATTCTTTGGAAGAGAGGCAAGGGTCCTGAATTTTTTAGGAACCCTTTTCACACCAGTATTTTTCAACCTTCTTACTATGGGGAATCCCATGGTAAATCTGCATTTTCTTGTGAAATTAGTATACTATAAATCATTGTTATCATTAATCCTGCAGCAAGCTGGAAAGAGCCTGTCCTACTTCTTGGTTAGGGTTGTTCACCATCATTATCCCCTTTCCTCCCCAGCCTTACTGTCGCACCCATTTCATTCATTGGACTTCACTTCTTTCAATCACAAAGACTTTGAATTACATATGGGCATTACCACATCAGTGGTAATTTTTTAGTGCCAGGACCTGTCAGCCATAATATGCCCACATTGTCCATAGAAGCACACAGACCAAGTAATGATGTTATTACATAAAGTATGCTGGGGAAGGGGATCCAGGTAGGAAAAAATAGAAATAGAAAATGTATATTCCTAAAAGAAGATTAAACTTTAGTTGTAACTGGTTAATTGGAATTTTTTTGTTTTACTAAAATTTTGATTTATTAACAATTTGGGAGTGACAATAATAATAAAGAAAAATACAGAAGAAGAAAAAACATAGAAAAAGGGTGGTACTCGCAGAGAGACGTAATAAAAAAAAGTAATCAATTTAACATTAGGTTGATTGGAATTTTATACCTAGAATTTCCTTTTCACTTTAAGATGTCACATAATTTTCCATCCAGGACCATTTGTTTGTCAGAGATACTACAATGTAAGAAGGGGTTTTGTTGCAAATTACTGTCTTTAATAGTATGACATAGATGATACTCTAAAATCATAATAATAAAGACAGAAAATGCCTAAGGGTTAACAACATTTGACTTGCAACTAGGCTGAAGTGCCACTATACAATAGCATATCATAAACAAACCCTCAGCTTTGGAAAAAACAAAATTTGTTACTTGACATCTATTTGAGTTGATAATCCTAGGGTCCTTTATCTTGGGTAACTCCATATTTGAGGGTGTGTAATCTCCATTCCAAAATAAAGCATATTTATAGCAAACAACATTTGGATTTCTTTTTACTAATTGTAGAACACCCTAATGGTTGCAGGTTAAAGTGAAATTACATTTTTAGTAATAGGACCTTTGTTTGCGTCAATTGCTCTCCCCATGTTTATGTGGGGGTTTTCTGACCATTCTAGTTTTCTTCCACATGCTAAAACATGCAAGTAGGTTAATTGGCTTCTCCCTGAAAAATGGACTTGGACTTAGAACTTTTTAGGCATATTATAATATGTAGAGACATTACATTGTAAGCTCCTCAGAGAGATAGTAAGTGAGTATAGTTGGAGGGATTTATGCTGGTGCTATAAAAATGCAAGATAATAATAACCAGTACAACTGCTTTTCTTCTCATACAAGTCAATAAGGAGAAACTAACTCAAAGTTGCTCAGAGTACATTATACCAAAAGTAAAGTTTTACTGGCTGCAGATTTTGGCATGTACCAGTGGTCGAAGGATCTACGAGTATAGAGACAACATTAGGTATAAAACTTTATTTCCAAACCAACAACAAAGTAAACTTTGTCATGTGCCCCAGTTTTTTTCTATGTTTTGGTATCATAAACCTATAGACTGAATTAATTCATTTTTACAAAGACGTTTTCAGAAGCTTTAGTTTAATGGTGAATAATGACTCTGAAGACTAAGTTTGTTTTCATTTTACTAGAGTGTCCTGAATACTGCATGTTTGATCAGTCAGATCCCCCCATTCATTCGAGTTTATGCAGAACATGGTAGGTTGATTACTAAATCGGTTACAATTTACCTTGTTCTTTTGTATATTGAATAAATGTGTGTGCCATGAAGCTGCCACATATAGCATGGGCTGGAAAAAGTTGCACAGCTGGTTTTAAGCTCTTTCCCACCATGTGTGTCTGCACATTGATGTACTATGAAATGATACCTTTCGCCAGTTTGGAATGTTGATGGCTGGGGGGTGCATCTGTTTTCACGGCTCTTTATGGGTCATACAGTAGCTATTTTATTCTAACCAGGTTGCACATTTATAACTCACATGTCTTGACTTTCCTTCAGGTTCAAAATCTTGGTCAACATTTACCTCACAACATGATAATTACAGGTTGCCTCTGCTTGCACTCTCTTATTTGATTTGTTTCCCAATTATCTCACCATATGTTTCACTCTATCTTTTTATGTTCATCTGGTAGAAACATATATTTTTAGCCAGGAATGATTCAGATATTCTCTGAGTATGTTGTTAATGTCTGGGAAAGCTCAACCTTAGTGTGTTTTTTTCAATTCATCTGAATTCATTATTCTTATTTTAGTCATGAAAGATTGATTGTTTTATGCAGTACAAGTTCATTTATTTGATTTTATTATAGAAAATAATATTAGCTACAAGAGTCTAACTAGAGGAGATCACAGGGCCCTTTAGCACAATTTGTCAAATATGACTATAAAGCCGCTTCTCCTAGGGTAAAGTAGGTCTCGGTCAAGGATAGGTAAAAAGTGAGTTCTCAACCAGTGCTATAGATAAATAGGTTGAATGGGAACAATGTACCAATGGTATGGAGAACTTATTTAATTTTTCATCTATCTACTCTGTCCCCAATTATAAAATATTCGGGCCATCGTGCAAACTCTACCTCCACATCAAGGAGACCTCACATCTGGGGGACAGCGGCATTGGATGAATGAATCAGTCACAGCTTAGGATACAGCAGGAGGCTGCAAGATAGAATGTGGAGGTGACCACAATATAAAATGGGCAATGTAGGGCAGGGGCCAGCAGAGTGGGTTGGGAACATGAGGAGCAAAGGCCATGAAAGCATGAGGAGCAGGGTTGGCACAGTGGTTAGCACTCTGGCCTTTGCAGCACTAGATCATATGTTTGAATCTCAGCCAGGACATTATCTCCAAGAAGTTTGTATGTTCTCCCCTTTATTTGTGTGGGTTTCTTCTGGGTACTAAAGTTTTGTCACACATTCCAAAAAAAATCAAAATATGCCAGTAACTAAAATTAGCTTCCCCACACAATAAAACTTTTTGCCCCAATGATGGACAATAGTGATATGATAAAGGACTTTGTAAAGTGCTGCATAATATGTCGGTGCTATATAAATACTGGTTGATATTATTAAGGGTTGTAAGGAGCTGAGGGCTGTAGCTTGAAATATGAGGGGCAGAAGTTAGAAGAAGCATCTAACAAGCAGAGGTGAAGAGGCATCAAATTAACTCTGAATCACCTGAAGTAACCATAAAACCTCTGCAAACGCATGGAGAACACCCAAACTTCATGCAGATATTTTGTTTGGTGGGATATGAACCCAGTAACCAGAGCTGAGAGAATGCAATATTCCAATTTGGTTACAGCTACAGTTTAAGAATCTGCAGTAAACTGTTTAAATAATGACCTATGGAGGGTTCTGGCTGTACCATAGAAATTAATCACAACGATTACAACATGACTAACTTCTGCTGATGTTTTCATGATGTTTTATTTTTATGCTATTTTTAATTAGACAAGAATCATATGATGATGATCTGGGAAGTTGTCTGTATCGCTTATTTTTATGTCTAGTTTCTGTTCTGTGAAAGTGAAATGAGAGATGACCCCTTTACCAACATGCCAGTGCCCAGACCTCACTAATTCTTACCTTAACCTTAATGCAAGGATTAGTTCTAATTTTAACTTTAATGCTAATGCTAAGTCTACCTTTAAATGTAACTTTAATTCTAACAATAACCCTAAAATTACAGGAAATCCCAAACTTTGTGATAACGCTAAATTTCACTTTAAGATTGTTGTTTTAGCAAAGCTGTTGATCCCTGTACCCGTGCTGACATCAATGGCATCATAGCTGTCAATATATTTCTTTCTTAGTGTAATCAATGTGCACCTAGAACAAACTATTTTCATGAAAGTATGCAGTAAGTATTTTTGCATCTTTTGTTACAATTTACCTAAAAAGGAGCTTTTATAATGAGTCATTCAGAGCCCACCAGTAGCTTGTGGGCTAAACCACCTTTGTTTAACCTTTCCCACTGAAGCAGAACTAGCATTCCATTTTACAAATTTGTGATCACGCAGAATTTTATTGCAGAAAGGTACAGGTGATGTCTTTTTTGCAATAATATCCACTCACCTGCTTGATCACTCTCGTCAAAATCAGCCAGGAGTTGGTAGCCAGAATACCCAGCACATTGAGCTTCCCCGGCAGAAGAGTTGATAGGAAATCTTTAGCAGGACACACAGACTTCAACTTTACAATAAAAAAGGAAAAATGATAGAACCTTTGTCAGGTTATTATTTATTTCTATTTATTTACCTAATTGTATTTAAAAAAAAGTGCTTGATTTCACCTTTTGCTCTGACACCGACCATATCTGTCATAGGGATCCTTCAAGTCCTTTACCTGAATGAAGAATGTGGATACAGGTGCACAAACAGAGAGCTAATGGGCAGCCAGCAAATACTGGGAGAGAATAAAGATGGACCAGCCTGATTCTGCACAAAGCTTCTAGCCCTTACCCACTCTGTCCAAAATGAAAAAAGAAAACATTTTGGCTGGAATTTTGCTTGCAGAGCAAAACAATGGGCGTTTCAGGTTCAGTTCAGCTTTGCAATACCTACGTGCCAGGAACACATGCTTCTTTTTCCTGAATAAAAGCTCAGGAAAAGATTTGGTTTGCTTTTATAAAACTTCAGTTTTTATGATGAACCTTGCCAGGAAAAGAATGCTGGTATGGAAGTTGATTTTTGCAATCAAAGATGTTTCTGGAATAGAATGCAAAATGGTATACAAAAAAGTGTGAAATAGTCAAAATCTCTTATTTGTGTGAAGGTAGGCACAGGGAACAACCTTGATTCTATCCCCTTGTTATCACTGCATAGATAATAAGCCAGTATTTAAAAATGGCAGAGTATGCTAATTCAACCCATAGGTGCTTCAGATAATTTACCCATTTATAAGCTAGCATCCTTAACTGGTCCTAGATGTTGGTGCAGAATGGCCCAAACTCCCAGTGACCCTTCAATCATTAACATCATTCATCATTCATCATCAACTTATGATCATGTGACGTTTATGGGACATCTTTGGGTTGACATTGCATACAGTAAGTTAACGTTTTGAGGAACTGCAAAAGGGAAGATAACACAGGCACAATAGACGATTAAGTACAAAAAACACAAAAAGGAGAAGATGAAAAAGAGAAATTAAGGATAATGGATGTGATTCATCAACCTGTGAACAGTCTATGTACAAGCTTGCAACAGTAATCAAACAATGAACAAAAAATACCAAGAACAAAAAATATAAAGGTAATATAACTGGTTAATTTTCTTGTGTTTTTTTTTTTTTAATGACAGTGATAATCTGCAGGGTTCCCAATCTCCAAATGTTATACTGTGGTTTTCATCACAAAAGTATAATTGCAGCAAGCTGTATATATCTGTATCATGTATCTTACTGAATAGTTATTATGAAAGCAGAGTTGTGGAGTCAGACTTGGAAGCAATTACTATGTACCTGGAGCTGGGAAAAATGTACCAACTCCCACATGGATTCCACATCCCTCCACTGGGCTTTAGAGATCTATTATTGCAGAAGAACTACTTTATTGATATGTCATATCTTACAATTGTCCCTAATTGAGGAATTGTCCCTCTCTAAAAAAAACCCTCTTTTTTCTTAGTTCTCCCTCTTTTTGGGGGGATATATATATCCCGATAATAATAAATTATTACTTACCTTTGAAAAAGTAGGTTTAGTGCAAAGTAAAACAAAAGTGTTAGTTTTTTCATTTTGTCATCCATCATCATCATTTGAAAAGCTAATATAAAAGAAAAATAATTTTGTTAAGCTGAAAGCAGAAGTAAAGTTATTCATTAATAACTTCACTTCCCTTTTTTTCACATATCTCAATTGAATTAGTATGAAGGCCTTAGCCCCAAATTCAGACCTATGCATTGTGATAATGCACAATTTAACATGTGTTTTATGACGTTACTGCAAAACACATTGGGGGGCATTGAGGAACAATCCATTTAGGATGGCTGTGCTGCCCTAATACAGTTCTCCTTAACAGGTGATAGAGCAATAATGCATTGTGTTATCATGTGGGGGCCCTTGGATCAGACATGTGCAAAAGCTTTTAGTGTATTTACATCAGCTTTGTCTGAGTCAGCTCAACCCAGCACTGTGCTTTAGTTTGGAGTCAGCACAGAGTTCTATGGGCTGCCAGCACGATAATTCTGGGCAGCTCATAAATATCTGTCAAGCATGCACACCATTGTGCCGCAATGCACATGTATTAACGCCAGCCATTGCATATATACAGTATGTGTTACTGTCTAAATTAAATAAGTGTTGAGCTTACATTCAGGGTTAGGTTAGGAGAAAAGGTGTTAAGTGAAGCCTGCGCCAAGAGACGTTTGTAATTTGCCATTGCTGACTGCTCCTTTTGAAAACACCAGCTGTCCAGGTATTATGCTGACAGTTTCTGAGTCAGATACATAGAAGATGTATGCAGATCAGATCTTATATTTTATTTTTATTTACCACACTAACTACATGCTTATTCGGGGTCCCTGATTTAAAGAGTACAGTGTCCAGAGATAGCCAGGTAACCAGCATTCTCAGAAGGCAAAGAGAGGTTTGCAATGATAATCTCTTTCTCTCAGCACAAGTCTCCTGTTAGGATGGAGAGAATTAAGTAGTAAAGGATGATTAAGTGTTATGGAAACTTTACAAGTTGAGGACAGCTTGGAGACCTTTAGGATTTTTACTTTGTGCCAAAAATAACCAGCCCTGGGCTGCCAACACAGAGAACTAAAGTATTATACTCACAAGATATTTATTATTATGTTAAATGAGGGAGAACATAGTTTTTACCGCATTGTGTTTTTTAAGAATTATTATTATTTTTAAGATAGAGATTCAACATCAAACGTAAACTGCATTCAACGCATTTCA
>NC_092863.1:79411090-79425557 GCF_032062135.1 Pyxicephalus adspersus | reverse complement strand
AAGCACTGTTTCCAACTCTGTAAAAATTGGCCTCAAGGAAATCAGCACAAGAAATATATATAGGTGAGCTGTTTTACTTACTAAAATGTTCCCTTCTGTACACTGATATGGTCATCTTCCTGCTACTTGTCTCTCTCTCTAGCATGCATGCAACCCCTATTTAATGCACAACGCTGTGTAATCTGTTGGCGCTATACTAATCCTGTTTATTAATAATAAAAATAATAAGAAAAATAATGGTAACAAAATAAAAAAGAATTAAGTATAAAAGAGTATTTCTTCTGCTATTATAAGACTTCTATGGTCTTTTTTTGCCTTACGTAATTCGATGCCAAAGCTGTGTCATTGCTGCAGTGCCAAGGAGAAGCGCGATTATGTAGCAGTCAGCGGTTTAGGATCCACGCCGGCGTTATTTTTTTCACTATGTTATTTTTGCTCTTCTGAAACTCATTGAGAACACAGACACAGCTTGTTTTAATTGGCCTTTACATTTGCTATTGGAATGGCTGGGAGTTGTCTGCCAAACTGTCTACACATTATTGCTGTGTTCTCTAAGGCTCACAGCAGCAGGTTTTGGGGCAACATACTGCTAAAAGTGTTGGTATACAGACTCAGGGTGGGTTTTCATACCATGGAAACTTGTTTTAATTTACATGTCTCACTATGTAGTAACAAAATTTGCTTTTTAACCTCTCTTGATATATTGCAGTAGATCCTTTGACATATTCTGTAGACTTATAGCTGCAGATTACCAAGGCATGTTCCACCCATTTCTTGCTTTCAAGAATTGCATCAATACTCCGGGGAGATTGGAAATGTCATTTTGACACAGTTGGCAAACTCAATATTGTACTTCTGTGAGCCTACTGGAGAGGCAGCTGTACCTGAGGACATGCATTGAAAGTATCTTCCCTGCTTCTTGCTGCTTAATGATTATTCTCTCACCAGTCATTGGGGATTCTGATCTAAAAAGACCTGCTCCTCTACCAAGATGGTCCCCTCCACATTCCAGCTCAGCTTGGAAAAAAAGCATATATGTACAGTGGCCTCTGTCTCAGGCCACTCTGGAAAGAAAAATTCCTAGCTTTTGCCCATTTCTAATGATCATAGTTATAAGCCAAAAGTAATTGGTGGGGCTAAGTGCCATGTTCCAAAGCTACCTGGATGTGTCCGAGCTTTGCCTTGCAGTATAATCTGAGAGTCAACTACATCAGGGGGTACATTATATATGTATTTTACAACCTCTAGACTGCATACCTGTAGCATTTTTCCCACTTTGTCCCTCTAAAATAAAGTCCAAATATAATAGGGTCTCCTTCTTCTATCTTACCTTCTCACTGGGAACTTCTTGGACGTGACTGAAGTATAGGGTGAAATCTTTGTGGGCTAGAAGAATCAATGAGTCTTATACAAATGTAGCCCAAAGCTATGGCTATAAGCAGGAAGAAGAAAGAATAAGCAAGTCATATGTCACCAGTCACTTAGTACTTTTATTATCAGCCTTATGTAGAGAGTTGAATTATTGTAAATTTGATTTCAAGCCAAACCTAATTATCCAATTTTGTTAATTTTTTTGAACTACATGTCATTTTTTTCATGTGCATGTTGGGGGGGATCAATTCTAATATTTGCAAAATTCTAGGCTACCCTTAGCACACATTTATATTTTCTCTTAAAATGTTTCCCAGCTGTATTCTGGTAAGGCAAAGGCAAGTCAGTTAAATTAGCTCCAGATTTCTCTGTTTATTCTGGGCTGTATAAGTGACAATGGATTGTGGCATACCAGCCATGCTTCTTTGAGGATATACACAAAGAGGAAGTCAGAAGGGCCTAAAAACCAGGGGAAAGTTTACTGTGACGGGTTGCTGCCTGCACGGACTGATCTCATCTTCACTCAATCATTTCTACTTTTGTGTATTAGTTTCACATATCTGATTAATTTACTGTACTGAGGTTGTGTGTACTATATGTCAGGGGGACTACATTTATATAGAGTTCAGGAACAGTTCAGGAAGCAGTTAACAAAACAATTTTTTATGTAGTTTTTAGTAAAAAAAATATTAATATAATAAACAAGGAACAAATGAAGAAAAAATAATGTAGTAAATCTAGCTCATCAAAGTATAAAATGTAGTAAAAAAAGGAAAAAAGAGCAAAGAATAAACTTTCTTATCTAACAGGTCAGTAATATAGCATGTTTTTCAATCCTATTATCATGGAGAGAACCCTTTAAAAAACTTTCAGGGCTTCATGGAACCCCTACTATAATCACTATTGTCACAACTCACAGTTTATTAGTGTGGTGGTCAGTAAGAAGTATGTCTCCTATATTACTGCCCATTGGGAAGAATGCCTCCTTTACAGATAGCCAAAAAGATCACTGGTATATGTTACACTGACCCGAGAGACAAGAAACCTTAGGAGAACAAATGGAATCCCATGGACATCCACAGTGCATGACAAACTTTATGAAGATAGTGCCAATCTTATGAGGGCCCCTGATTTGCTATGATGGCATAGGGTTTATTTTATATACAAAAACTATTGTAAATAGCTTATAAATATAAATCAAACCTATTTTCCAACATGACAGAAAATAATTATTTGAGAAGTTATTTAGGGATGGTACACATTAGTATATATTATATACTATATATAATATATATATATTATATATTATATTAATATAATATAGTATAATATTTGCACAGTGGAATCTCTGTTGCATCTATGTAAAGTCCGCTTTAGAACATATGATCAGAATGCTAAACAAATTCCAGAACAATTGGTCAGTTTATGAGTAGAAAATATTTTAATTTTGGGTGTCCCTAAGTGGTTTAAATCATCTTTGGGTGTCTTTGTTTTGTTGGAGAGGAGGAAAACTAATTCTAGGTATAAGTATGTATATAAACAATATCCAATAGAAAGCAAGCCAACCAAAAAGGCATTGAGGCTATTTGTAGTTAAAAGGTAAAAAGGGTAAAAAAAGTTATTTCCCAAGTCCAAACATGGCAACTTATATACATACAGTTGACAATCGAAAATCCGGCCACCGATAATACGTTTTCTTCAGTTTTCCGGCATGAATTTTGGAGCGCATTTTCAATACAGTGAGTTTTATTGAGTATATGAAGTTCTGTTCTGAATTCGGTCTATATCTATGTTAGGCAATAAAGGACATTCCAAATAATGCTTATGTTTTTTTTTTTTGCTTTTTATGGCTTTCATTCCTTTTCTCTTTGTAACAATGTTGGCACACCTTGTTGACAACTAAGCACAGATTTATACATGCAGAAATAAATGTACACATAGATATCAATAGATTCAATAGATGTGCCTCTTTTTGTTGTCTTTCCCTCTTTATGGTATTTTTTGTAGAGATGATGATGTGAATACTTTTTTTTTAGTATACACAGTGTTGTACAAAGTCATTATGGGACCTAATAAATAAAGGATGATTTTTAAAAGCCAGAAAGATATAAATAAGTGCAGACTTGAAAAATGTAGGTAGTGCCCGTCTCCTACTAAAACATATTCTTTTACTGCTTAGGGAATCTGGCACCTGATTGGGGGTCACCCATAAAACTACCAATGGTCCCAAGCTATTATAATTGTTCTAGGATGTAGTAATGAGTATACTAATTCTCTGATATAAACCTTTATATAAAAAAAGATTTTGTACAGCAAATACTCAAAGTACACAAAGAATAATAAAACAATTAGTTAATAAGTCCATTAAGTACTCTAGGGATTCTATTTATAAAACAGGGAATCTGACATTCCCTCAAACATTCCCTGGTGGGAATCAATAACTGCCACTGAAACACATGGACCAGAAAGATTCCCATCAGGGAATGTTTGAGGGAACAACATATTCTGTTTTATAAATAGAGCCTTTGCTGATGCCTTACCACGTAAAGAAGGTTTGATATACATGGAAGATTTGAGCTCTATGTGTCTCTACATGGGCCCCAGAGAGCACATCTGCATCACGTCTAAACTTAAATATCTTCATTTCTCTGAAGCTTCCAGAACTTTGCTTACACAGTATATGCATTTGATGTTACTAGAAGCTCTTTCATTTCTACAAGCTACAATTTAGGTTCCGCAGACCTTTAATTCAAGATGCCTATTATCCCAAAATTCGATAGACCAGAAATAAAGGAACTTGTAGTAATAGGTACTTATTACTATAATGGTGTTTTAGGAACGTATGTAAAGCCTGGGTGGCTTTTTGTGGAAAAATCAACATAAAATATTTTGAACGCAAATACTCTATAGTTATTCTTAATGATGCAGGGATCAATAAAAGGCTGACAAATGAAAACATTATTGTGTGGGAACAAACAAAAGGTCGGTAAGTTAAAGCTAAATATCTGTAACAACAAGTAAAAACTACATCAGTCTACCATTAGACACAGATGATAAATTTGAAAGTACTTTTTTAAAGTATCCAACTGTGTATAACTTTCAGATCATTTCAGCTCCAGTAATTCCTTTCTGTCTGATTTTACTTTGGAAATGCAACTTAAGGGATGTAATAATGGCACTTTCTATACCACTACTAACAAAGAGCGGCTAACAAATTACATTTTCTACGAATTTAACTCCAGGCTGGAGGTAGAAGTGTGTCTTATGTGGCAGAATTCGGCTATATACCCCCCAAGGTTTGGCTGGAGGCAGTAAAATTCATTTTAAAATGTGAAAAGTAGGAATCATAATCAGTAAATATACTTTGTGGAATCCCCAATGAGCATCATGATAATAAACTTGAGCTGTAGATCTAAAAGTTATTTCAATGGTTCACCCATGTAAAAAGGTTGAGAAAGGCTGAATAAGATTTATACTGACTTACAAAGAGATAGATGACCAAATGCATTTGGATCTACAGTGCTTAACTGAAGGCTTGGGATTACCCGTTGTAGTATTTTATAAAGAAGTAATACTAAAAATCAGTGTAGCAACTCCTCTCAGTGTAACCTCCCCTTAAATTAAATATTTACTTGTGAAGCAAATATTTAAATATATTACAAAAATTACATTAAATATGTTTACATGTATTTGATTTTAAATAAATACAAACCTAAAACAATTGAGTTGACCTTAAAAATCATACAAAAAATAATGATTGAGGGAAAACTTGAGTTATCAGCAATAAACACCGGTCTGGTACCTCATACGTACCTAATACAGTGACTATGGTCACCTTGTCATCTGTAGCCCCTTTTTTTGTTATACAGCTATATGCATTTTATTAGTGTTTTACAAATAAAAGTTAAAAAAATAAATAAGGATAATCTAATGCAGGGCTGCCCAGAAGGCATTTCTTAGCAGAGAGATGTCCAAGAAGCCAAAAGTCACCCTCAGAACTCAATGTGTGTACATGCAGCAACATCATTTTTATCATACTAAACCTTGTAATACATAAGTCTTATTTGCTGACTGTGTATGTTTTAAGAATAGTGACAACTGTGCACGGAGCAAAGTATCTGAAAAATAATGTTGAATACTGACTCATTAAATACACTGCTTGAATTTGAGAAGTCATTTGTAGCTTTATCATATAATCCTTTCAGCCTGATTTACTCTAATGTATCCTTTTTTGATCTTGAGATCACTTCACTTTTCCACAGCTGTACTTGTAAAACAAGAGGCAAACATTTCAGCTGCAATAAAATAACCCATTAACACAGTCATAAAATAGCCCGTTCTATCTTTCTGAGTTACCTTGATTACAATCTAGGAACAGATACTTCTTCGAGAAGCTAATTTTGGTACTTTAATGTCTGATGCTTTTGTCTGCGTTACACACAAATAGATCTTTGCATAGCCAAAACATTCAACAACTGGCAACAAATCAGAAGAAATCTCAGAGAAAGTACAGCAGTTGACTCTACTTATATTTACAGAGTTTCTAGAATGAACTCCTAAATCACCCGATTTATGGTGTTTGTTTGGAAAGGATACCCAGTTCTTGCTGTGGAGAAGGAAAATATGACAGAGACAAACAATTTGTGGTCACTGTTTGAACAGTGATACATCCTGAAGTCTGTTTTATACCATGCATTGTTCTGGGATTATGGCTAATCATATAAACAAGCTGTAAAATACATATCAAGCATTGGTATTTTATTTTATTTCATTACAGAATAAATAGAATATTTATATATATACAAAAACACAATGTTACAAAATACACAATATCACAATATATGTTTTTATATATATATATATATATATATATACACACACACACACACACACATACACATACATATATTATTACCCCTGTAGGACGGGCTGATTTTATGCAGGTTCCTTTTTAAATATGGGTACAAAGACAAAGCCTCAGTCCTGATTTTCTTCAGCTAGGGTTTTTCCAAACACCCCATAAATCCGGAAACCTCTAGTAACTTCTAGAACAAGTGCATTTGGGGTCCTTCTGGAGGTGACCATTCCTAGACTTGTATTCCTAGGCCTGTATTTGCATGACAACCACCCGAGATAACACCAACATAATACTGACCTTCAATGATCGAAATAACTGAAACCCAATGAAGAAAAGGGTGCAGATCAAGGACAGGAAGATTGGGTTGGAACGTGCTAGATGATACAGGATGTCCCCCAGCCATGAAATTAGGCCAGCTCTAGCTGATTTGTTGCAATTTATGCACACTCTGGGAGGCACAAAATATACAGCCAATATATAGCAAATTTCAGTACATGATAGGACCCTGTACTACTGTGTA
Source organism: Pyxicephalus adspersus (assembly GCF_032062135.1). Lineage (NCBI taxonomy): Eukaryota > Metazoa > Chordata > Amphibia > Anura > Pyxicephalidae > Pyxicephalus > Pyxicephalus adspersus. The sequence continues at coordinate 79,418,808 of NC_092863.1, read as the reverse complement.
AGACTAAAGGTCAGGGCTGAGTTCATTTTTTACTGAGAAACTTAGCTATAGAAGATTTGCCAAAACAAAGCAGATAATGGGTGAATGACTAGTCGCCTATATTGCCTTTGATCTCTTTAAAGCTTATTATTTATATTATTATTATTATTATTATTATTAATAAACAGGATTTATATAGCGTCAACATATTATGCAGCGCTGTACATTAAATAGAAGTTGCAAATGACAGACTAATACAGACCGTAACACAGGAGGAGAGGATCCTGCCCCGAAGAGCTTACAATCTAGGAGATAGGGGAAGTAACACACAATAGAAGGCTAGATATGTAGTTGTGGGAAGTAGTGAGGGTTTCTGTGGTGTCGTAATGCAGGGGTAACAGCTCTCAGGCGCAGGGCAAATTGCTTCTGTGCAGCCAGGAGGGGTAAACAGTACCACAGAAAACAAAACTTGCATGTGACTGCGGTCACAGTTGCAGTGCAGATTTTTAGGTCACAATCACGCAGTCAAAGGCGGCATGATACTTTTGTGAACTGCAATCTGCTGCATCCATGTGCATGGAAATGGAACCAACTGCTCCCATTCTTCTGCTAACACGGGAGGAGTGGGTTCATGCTGGCATAGCATATTTTCACCTGATCATATAAATGTCACAGCAGAAATTGAAATTTGCTAGCCTGAATCAAACCGTAAGGACAACTCCTAGATTCAAAGGGGCATCCCTGCTTGCTTGTGTGCAGGACAGAGGCTTGATGGGGAAAGGGGTGGTTGCATGACTTGTAGAAGAAATCTTTTGCTAAACATAGCTGAGGTTTTGGGTTATCTTAGTTGTTTCTTTTTGCAAATCAAAGCACAGCTTGCTCCAGAAGTTAATGAATGTCTAGGCTCTGTAAAGTTTGTTTTTTTTTGCTTTGTTTGTGATTAACTCACAGTGAGGATTTTATACAGTAACTGACACCATGCTGCCTAATATTATGTTGAGACAAACATCTGTCCTAATTGCATTTATTAAAATAATGTACCTGTTCCAACTTACATACAAATTAAACTTAAGAACAAACCTACAGTCCCTATCTCGTATGTAACCCGGGGACTACCTGTAGTTAGATGTATACACCTGTGTCTATTGATAGATGGGTAGACAGAATATAATAAACTTCTTCACTAAACATATGTCTACAGGTATATCTATAAGTAGCTGTGTGGACATAATATTTACCCATTTTAGGTATGGCACAATAAGTATCCCAATAATCTCAATATTGTTCTAAATTAATAATTTTCTAAATTAAATTCCCCTGACTTTATGAAGTCATCGTTTTCCCCATCACACACTTTTGAACATATTGGAAAATGTTTCCCTATAAATCTCTGGTTCGGACACCAGCAGTTGTTATTGTATTAAACAATGTCATAAAATGTCACAGGCTTTTAAATGTTCTCTAGAAGCACACATGATGTTTTTTGTCAAGGACAATTGTAAATGTGAATGTCTCAGCAGTTACATCACATCATGAGGACTCACCAACACACACAAATGAGCAATGTCAGTTTTATGTAAATATTAGGCACAGTAAATATTTGGCAATAAATATTTAAAAAAGCAAAAGCGCTTCATGTTTTTAATCTTTGTATAGACATGAATAATACTTTCCATTAGGACACAGTTCGAACAAAATTTCCATCATATCCACATCAAGGCCTTCAACAGCATCTGCCAATAAACAACATGAAGGTTTTACAGAAATCAATCAGCTGAAAGCACACAGCCATCAAAATGCAGTTTTTATCTCCAGGTTGTACGTTGTAGTAGAATTTAGATTAAAATGAATTAGGCAGAGTACAATTCAATTTTATTTCAAAGTATATCTAAACCCAAGAAAAATGTTTAATATTTTGTAGGTTTTCATCCTTTTGATGTTGGGGCTGTATTCATTTGTTTTTCGGGATTTTTTTAGTGGTCACTCTAAAAGAGAAGAAAGGGTTAGCATTCCCCCTCCCTCATCTTCATAACTTCAATATGAGAATGTCCTGTAGTTCACAAAAATTAACTGAGAAAAATGCTGACACAGGTCACGGATTTGGATAGCACATGAATATTAAGGTATTTATAATAGGTATTTTGTTGCAAACATTTGCTAATACCTTGTACATATAAAGCCACACTTTCACAAATCACCGTAAAGTGTGGTCCATCTAAAACATATGTGTCCAAACTGAGAAATCTCCTAAATGACAGCAATGAAAAACCTGATAGAGGTTTTTATGTTTCCCTACTCTATCCAAGGAAAAACAGTTCTGATTAGATTTGGGCTTTAATTCTTTGATAATTTGTTTAAAGTGAACCCATTATTAAGCTTGTAATCAAGAGTACATTTTTGAAATGACACAATATATACATCAGTATCATTTACAGTTCTTATAGATGTCCTAAGAATCAGAAATTCAGATCAGAATTTGCCTGCATATCCAACTGCTTGGTATTGTAAATGGCTTGCTTAAAGTGTTAATAAATGTAAAGCCTTCCCTGTCTGCAGGTCTGACTGCAGGTATTTAACTAATTTCACCTCCCGTCACTCTTTCAATGTCTTCACCTTGTCCTCTTCTGAATTTGGAATGTTTGGCCATCTTGATTGACCATGATGCATGCACAAGGGAGTTCATTTATTCCCAGCACCCATTTATGCCAGGATCATACATAGAGCTCCACATGCACAGCTCAGTGCACATTATAGAGAAGATTGCAAACAGACAGGCGAATTTGTTTTAATACACAAAATTCATAACCTGTCCCTTCATGAATAAAGAACCTGCATTCAGTTTTTAAAATTTTAGGTTTCATTCCACTTGAAAGCTCACTACACACGGAGTGTACAACCTACAATAGATCCTCCAACCTCTATTTAGCGAAAACTCCTTTCTGATTGGACACGGATAAAATTGAAACTTTAGGTAAGTTTTTAGATTGTGGTATACTGTAACTCAGCAAAAAATAATTCTTTAATGACTTTGTTCATTCAGTTCACTGAGTAGTGTGTGTATAAATTACATAAGCATATGACTGTTATAAGTTATCTCGTAAAATACAACCAGTATATTTTAACATTCCAGCATAAGTTATTTATATAGTTCATAAAACTTGCATGAGGCTGTGTATCTGACATTGTAAATAATCCCATGGACACGGATGCTTGGTGTTTGCATCCTTGGTAGAAGATTGCTTGTTCTCTTTTGTATACTGCAGAACATAGTTTTAGTCTATTTTGCCTTTGAAGTATGGTGTGTTAATACTGTTAGTATAATTTAGCTGTAGACAATAGTAAACATTTTGCAGTCCAGCTGCAGAAGGAACGGACATTTCTCCGAGATTCATTTAGGTGATCTTTCTTCATGTATATTTGAAGATCTTGGTGGTTCCACATCAAAGCACTAATAATGTGGTATTCCTGGAATGAGTAGAAAGAAGTGTTGCCACCCATCCTCTGTCCTTTAGAGAAGAGTAAATGCAGCACTATAATTATCCTGTGAGTGGGGATGGGGAATGATCCACACTGAATACTGTATTTTGTCTTCATGGTTCATTAAAAGCCATTGTTCACTCAGTTATGAAATATCTGTTCATTCGATTCCCTTCTATGGTAAATAGATTCTCATTTTTGGAAACAGTATTCAACATTATTTCATTTTTGTTGCCAGTACAAGAAATAAATTGACTACAACTTCCCTCATTGTCATATTGTTTGTTCTAATACCACATCATATGGGAGGCTTGTGAAACTTTCTTTGTTCTGAGATTTTATTGTAAATTAAAGAAACGTGAAGATTTTTTTTTTAATGAATAATCTCTGCGACACCCGCCCAGAAAAATCTCAAAACGGGGCAACTCCAGAAAATGTGTACTAAAGTGCCAGTATGCTTACCACATCTCCAGCATACTGAACACATATGTGGGTATATTTTGACCAGTATGTCGGGGGTCCTGTACCATCTGGTGAGCAGTTTATAGTTTGTCTCTTGATATCGGTTGCTCTAAGAAACCTTATGCCCATAATGTAGTATAAGTTCCGCCTATTCTCGCGTAAACTTAATATTGAGATCCCTCTACCATTTGGAGAGAAAGGAGGGTGTCAGAGTGTCATTGCATTTTATACGCATAGGATAGCACACCTCGCAGAGGGTCTCTGGCTACACTTCTCCAAAGGGGTGGAAGATCTGTGAAAGACCGCTGCAGGCGGCAACAAGGAGATAAAGTGTTGAAACTGTATCTTCTTTTAGATATCCAAGCAAGGAAGAAAATGATCCACTTGCCCTAATGGATTCCAGTTAGGGGGATGCATAAAATGTATGTCCCGATAAATTCCCTTCTCGATCCATTTCTTAAAGACTGCATCCTTCCTACTGGTGGGAAACCTGGGGTGTCCAAGGATTAGAGACTGTGGTGAAGGGACACTACGGAAGTATTTAGCTACCACTTTAAGTGTGTCCCGTATTAAGTGTGGCGGCGAAGGAGACTACAATCCTCTGATGGGTATTGCGCAGCAGTACTGAGCAGTATAGGAGACATCGAGTCTTCCAACCTCACCCATCCCATGTCTGCACCAGTCTACCAAGCGAGTCAAATGAACAGCCCTGTAATATAGCACTGAGTTTTGGAAGAGCCATCCCACCTTTATCCTTCGGGAGCCGAGAAGAAGTTTGTTGAGTCTTGGAGTGTCGGTGTTCCACACAAATCGTAGGAATTCAGACCTAAATTTTTGCAGCGCATTTAAGTGAGGAGGGAGATGTATCAGTAGGGTTTGTAGCAGATAGAGAAGATGGGGCATAATATTCATTTTTAGAATATTTTACTGCCCAAACCAGGAAAAGGCTTGCTGTTGCCATCACTGGAGGTCGCTTTGTATAGTGTTGAGGAGTGGTAAAAAATTTAGCTTTACCACTTTATTAATATAGGCCAGGATATTAGTACCCAAATACCGAAGGGAGCCCCGCGTCCGCTTAAACAGCAAAGAAGGGGACAAAGTCTTTCTTAGATCTGGAGGCAAATTAATATCTAATACTTCTGATTTTTGGTGATTTAGCTTATAATTAGAGAATTTGGCATACAGTTGTAGTTCCTTAAGATGATTGAGAATGGTTATGAGGAGTAGTTATACAAAAAGGAGGTTGTCCGCATAAGTGGCGACTTTATGCTCTGTTCTCTTCACCAAAATACCTCTAATGTCAGGGTTTTTGCGAATATTTCTCAACAGAGGCTCTAGAAGCAGGAAAAAGAGCAAAAGCCCTGTCTCGTGCCATTAGTGATGGAAAATGGTTGGGAGAGGATTCTGTTAACTCTGATAGAGGCAGTAGGGTTTAGATACAGGTCCTGGATCCATTCAAGAAGAGGGCTTGGGATTCCTATAAAAGTCAGGACTTGCCACATAAAAGCCCAGTTAGTGTGATCAAACACCTTATCGGCGTCCGCCGAGAAAATTAGTGAAGGTATTTTGTTTAGAGTAACATGATGTATCAAATTGAGCGTGCAGGTGGTGTTATCTCTCGCCTCTCTATATAGAAGAAACCCACCTTGATTCAAATGAATGAGGCCCTGGAGTATAGGTATTAATCTGTGTGCCAGTATACTGGAGAAAAGCTTGACATCACAACTCAAGAGCGTTATCAGCCAATAGCTGGCACATGACTTAGAATCCTTGTCTGGCTTCAATATGACTGTGATGTGGGCTCTAAGAGTCCACCGGAAGAAGGCAGTCTGGGGAAAGCACAATAAAGGCGGTCAGTAACTTGTGTGAGATGAGGGAGAAACCATCTGTAGTATGCCAGGGTGAACCCATCCGGGCCAGGGGCCTTGGATGGGGCATTAGCAGGCGCATTAGTAGGAGCTGCTTGCAACTCAGCTGAGCTAATAGGAGCATCTAGAACGGATAGAGCTTCTTCAGGACCCTTAGGAATTCATGAGGAACTCAAATAGTCCTACATAATCATGGTCATGGAGGCAAACATTTCTGGGCTCTCTCTTAGATTTTAAAGTTTCAAATAGACCTTGAAAGAGTCCCATTTACTATCACACTAATGTACTGTGAGTTTTGGATATTGGTATTATGGTCAGGGGTTCGCTGATGATCTGAAAGTTTTTTCAAGGGTTACCCCATGTTAAAGAAGTTAAGAAAGGCTGGAGAAACTCTAAAGAGAAAAACTGATGGTTGACTGCTGACTGAAGCTGGAGAGCCAGTGGTTTAATGCTGCTAAACTCTAGTAAAGTCCTGTTTATTATAAATTGAAGGGACATAGTAGAGTAACGATACGCCTGAAGCCTAGTCAGAATCCTGTCCACTGACAACAGAGAGCAGTTAAGGAAGAGTTCCGGGGCAAATGATACCCATCTGTCACTTCTGTTTTTAGTAGTGTCAATAAAGAGCATTTAGTTTATTGCGAAGTTCACACTGCCTTAGTAAGTCCATTCACTCTCTCTTGTATGGCAACTGCCCTTTGAACCACTAAGCCCAATAGGCCCATATTACAGAACTAAACAAAGCAAAGCAGTCTTATAGTCATCTTTTTAACTCTAAAATGACATGAGACTTATCTAGACCAAAAGGAAGATCTCTGCTTTCAGCAGTTTCATATCCTTTATGTTTTTTATTTGAATTTTTTTTTTAAGTGTGGGGTTACCGAGAGTAGTGGAAAATCTAAAATTGCTCCTACCGGTAATTCTCTTTCCAAATAATCTCCATGATGGTATGCACTTAATCGTTTTTTTCCTTGTTTTCATTGTATTTGTCTGCCCCGGTATTATTTTTATGTCTTCTCATCTTGTAGGCTAAATTGCCATATATGTGATCATAACTATATCCATTATAGTATATAATGTGTATAGTGTTAGTAATATACATTCACCTTGATTATTACATTCTAATTGTTGATCTGGTCTTGAATTTCTGCAAAGGAAATTTGGATGGAGTAAAGTGGAGATTGTTTTTCATTAGGAATGGAATGTTTCATTTCCTCACTTATGTTTTCATCTCTATGCATGTGACTTCTTCCCAATAAAGTCTCATGTCACTAACTTTACTGCTTTTGTAGTAATATTATTTTGTATATGTCATCTCATTGTGATTCTGGAAATATTAATGTATTATTTATTCATTTTACTGCATTATCAATACAATAAGTGATCTATTTGCACAATCTGTATTACTATGGCCTTACAAAATGCAAATGTTCAAATTACAGGTATAACATGTACCACTTGTGAGTGCCTTAAAACCATTTTTTATTTTCTTCTTCAAAATTACAGCTACCACTGGAAACTTCAGTAAGCATAGTGCACAGTGGGGAGAAACAGACTGACACATCTGGAAGTGTTGCATGCTAAGGATTCCAATGATAATTAAGACAATTTTTTTTACAGATGGCACTACTGGTAAATAATATATTTATAATTAAGGATACATGAAAACTATGTGTGATACTAAACATTCTTTGACAATGAAGTGTAGATCCTACAATGTAGGCTATCAACACTGCTGCGGTACAGTCACTATCACTGTTATTTTTCATGTAATCCTTGAAGAAAACCTGAAATACAGCTCATGGGTATATACTTGGTCATGACTTCTGCACAAGTCAACATTAACCCTTCCTTGAGGATATCAAGGGTTAAAGTCAAAACTCTGTTTACAAAATGTATCTCTATTATTTTGAATACTGGTACTCAATAGAA
>NC_092863.1:79395710-79409928 GCF_032062135.1 Pyxicephalus adspersus | reverse complement strand
CAAAATTGCAATGCAATGGGGGCGCCTGTTCCATTCACAACTGTCTAGGAAGTAATTCCTCTTACTGCACATAATTTCTCCCAGTTCCTCTTCTATCTTTGGAACAGAATACCAAAGGAAATCTCCCCAACAGGTCACACAGCAAACAAAGTAATTGATTTCAAGCTCTCATTAGTTTATCCAAAACTAAAAGAAAGGTTTTGACTATAAATATATTTTATGTATTTAAAAACCCCAGAAAAGTACTAAAGTGTGGTTAATGTAAACCTGTAAAAGGTAAACCTGGAAAAGGAACATATGAAGCCAAAGCAAAGGTAAACTGTCATTTCGACTCGAAAAATAGGAAGATCCAGAGATATGGGCAGCTGAAGTTCTATACACATCACTTTTTTTTGTGTTCAATAGTTCATTGTCAAGGCAGTAATTTCCTAAAGTTGTAGCAAAGGAAGTTTTAAAATAGAATATGCAATTAGCAGATGTTAGCAGAGTAATGCATAGCTCCAGTATCAGTAAAGGAAACCCAACCTTCGAACTAAGTCTGTTACATAACATACTGTAGACCCCCTCCATAACACCTAAAGTTCATGGGCCCGTGCTGATGACATCAGTTTGAGATGCTTTTGATGATTTAGAACTTAGTTGATCTGCAGCTAATTTCTTTCCGACTTTTATTTGACTTGTTCAAAGCAGGTTTTGCTTTCCGATATATGTTTATACACATATATATGTATGGGAATGTAAAACTTGTTTGAAGTGAACAAAAGGCCATCACTACAGCCCCTAACACATACAACATCTTTTCCCAACATTCAGCAATCTAGTATTTAAAGGCTTTGTCATGTTTATTAAAGCTTGATAAAACCTTTCAATCTACAGCCTGTAATCCCAAGAATATCTGTCATTCACACTTTAAGAGAAGACACAAAGGGCGCATTATGCACCTTTATGAGGTTTATTTTTTTATTATTGTTAAATATATATGTTTTAAAAGACACCAGCTTCATAAAGATCATTTTGTTATAAGTTTTTATGCAAATCCAGAATGTCTGGATTTTTAGAAAGAGGTTCGCAAAGTAACCCCCATATTTCTGCTTTGAAAACTTTATTTGAAGTGTACTTTTCTTATTCATGCAAAGCAACAGATTTACTTATAGCTTAACTCATTGATGAGCTAATATTTGTCTGAATACAACCAGAATGTGTAAGGTTATTAGACTATTTCTGAAATGGGCCTGATTTATAAAAGCTCTCTAAGACTGGAGAAGATTGACTTTCATGTGTGATCCTGGAAAAAAACCCCAAAACCATTGAATGGATTTTCAAAACTCATTTGCTAATATTTGGCAAATGTTTTCAATCTTGGACCTGATCCATTCTAGTTTTGCTGACTCACACAAATCCACCCATGATAATCTATCTACTCTAGTCTTGGAGAGCTTTCATAAATCAGACCTGATGTTTTGATTTCCTTCAGATCTGTGCAATGATCCTGTAAGAATCATTGGCTTTGTTCCGCTTCCTGTAATATAGACTGGACATTGCTGCTCTCTTGGACTGGTCTTGTATCCGCCCCTTTTGTATTTTCTTCTGCAGGTAGCTTGTAGTGGAAAGACCTATTAGGTCCCTCTCACACCTATGCACAGGCTTTTTGCTGCACACTGTTGATATCACCCCTATGTTTAGAAAGTAATAACTAACAATGGCAAGATGTTTATTTTCTTTGTGGCTGTTGAAGATGAATGTGTGCCCCAAGCTGCACTTATTTATTTTCCCTTTATAGTCCTGAATAGTCCTATAGAATCCCACTCAGAATGAAGGCAAATGACCACTATATAGGATTTGAGAATCAAGTTATTTTTACTTTCTTTGTATCATGTAACAGTGCAGATTATTATTAATAATAATAATAATAATAATAAACAGGATTTTTATAGTACTATCATATTAAGAAATGCTGTACATTAAATAGATGTTGCAAATGACAGACAGACACAGGAGGAGGAGAGGTCCCTGCCCCGAAGAGCTTACAATCTAGTGCTGGTGCTTGGTGACTGACTATACCCAGTAGGGCCACAAGAGCTGGGAGAGTCTTCAGCTTGGTGTGTGCTCCAAATTACAGCTTGGAAACTATACAGGGTTTATTCCTTTTTGCTCCCAACAAATATAAAGTTGAGTGGGGAAAAAGAAAAGGAAAGCTGAGTATGTACAGCTGGCAAGGGTGGCATTAAGGTGAACATGTTGTTTTGCCATGCATGGGCAAAGCACATGTTTACTTTAAAGCATAACCATCCCCATTTATTGCACAGTGCTGCATAATATGTGGGTGCTATATAAAAACTGTTTAATAATAAAAACTAAAGTGTGTAAAAATGCAAGAAAGTAGTTTTTGTTTTTTGTAGAAGAGATTTTGCATGTTTTTTTCATGCCTAGTAGCAAGGTTCTTCAGATTGCACGCTTTCCCAACATAAATATGGACATCACCATTGCTTATTATAGTGTTTACTTATAGCCACTTTAAGAAAACTACGTAAAGCCTGTTAAAAGCTTTGCTGCATCTTTCATATAACATTGCAGGCTGAGATTCAAAACCGCCTGTGTGTTTATGGCTTTAGGGGTTAAGCTGCAGCAAAGAACCAGCCATTCCAGCAAATAAAGTTAAAGGGTCATCTACAGTAGCATCTGTGTGTATGTCACTGTTTATCATTACACACTTCTAAATCATCCACAGCAGAATGGAAACTCAGCCGTAAGATCTCTATTTTTAACAAACTTTGAACAAACCTAGAAGCCCCATGCTTCAATCCCCTGTTTCCTGTGGGACAGTCCTTTGCGCATAACGTCATTCCTCATTGTCCCTAATAAACATATGTGAGTGGGAAAGATAAACAATATCCTCAGGATCTGTGATCAATCTAATCAGCTTCTCTGTCAAGCTTCATGTGTGAGAATGGACAATGTTCTTTGCTAGCTGTTCACATGGTTTATTGCAAGCATCTGTATATATCTTTTGGACACAACTTAATATGTTGTTTATGTATTCAAAAATTGGTGCAATTAACCAGGATTGTGTTTTAAAATAGATAAATAAATGAACTTGCAAATGTTTTCACCTACTTTGTCTATTATACAGGCTTACCATAGAAGATGGTAATCCTAAATCCTTTATAGACTAGGTATTTGTGTTCACCCTCTTCTAGCAAACTTTTACATAAACACAAGGATTTAAGCTCAGACTACATGGTTCCTCATTATGTGCATGTGCCTAGCTCACCTAAAAAATTCAATTAAAAAAAAATCTAAAAAGGCAAACAAATAACTGTTGGCACTGCCAAACTAATGCAGCTTTGTCACAGGGAGGCAACAATGCTGCACTGCTTCCTAATTCACAGCAGAGTTGCCCCTCTCATGTAGGCTGGGCCAGCTTGTGCTATAGTAGAATAAAAGAATGTTGAATGGTGTGTGGGTATCAGTATTGTCACTGCTGATTCATAAGCCCATAGCTTGCCAATTCCACATTTTACTGTGTTCTGCAATGTCTGGGAAATGGAGCATGTGAGAAACAAATAAAAGGGGACCTGTCTCAGGGAAAGTAAATAATGCCTTTTTCAGTTACATTGTAATTGATATGAGTATACCAATATATTATGACACCCCAGACTGTGCTGCATTTACTATAGTGGCATTATGGGTCAGTGCCTAAGGCAGCAAAGTTGGAGCCGGAAGCACCAAGTCTCACAATGTTCCAATTTATTTTGTTTACTTCTCTGTCGGTCTTTGGACATCTAGAGGTGCTGAATATTCTATGAGGAGTCAGAAGACTCTTTACAGTTCATAACATGAAACCATCCCTTCATTCATCCCTTTTCACCAGAACTGTATAACAAGCAGGCCATTCACTGATTCCAATAGTGCAATCTGGCATCAGTTTTCACTAAAATTTTTAAGGAACAAGTAGGGGAGTCTGTCCAAAAGAGCATCATTATTCAAGTGTGCATTGATATCACAATGTCCATACAAACCTGACATTGGAGTGAAGGTATTACAGCTTTTATGTTTTAGCAAACAGGATTTTACCTTGTGACAGCAAAACATGTTTATTACATGTAGGAGAGAAGTGACTATGTAGAGGCAAATTTTAAACTTTGCAAGTGAACCTATCAATAAAAATCTGACAGGTACCCTACCTATCCTCATCTTTTCCAAAACTAAGAAAAAGGCTTTGGCTTGACTTACATGTAAAGTATTAGCATTAACAACTGTCATTAGTTTCATAAAATATATGCACTCCAATGTTGCACATGCCATTTCTTTGGAGGCCATGGTGGGTTTAGAGGGGCAATATCTGTTACTAAACCCCACCTTTCTTGTCTGTCATTTACATATAGCCCCTGCCAGGGGCTGATGGTGCTTGTACCCCCAGTAAAGTTTGCCTCCTCTAATCATTGTGCAAGGACAGTGCCACTGGCAATCTGTATTTGGAATACATATGACAGGGATGGCAACACAGCACAATTATAAGACCATCATGGTCATTTTAATGAAAACAGCATATTTTAAAAAAAACATATACCTAAAGAGGAACTAAACTTGTTGTTGGGTGGCACAGGCTTACCTGTGTGCAGTTGCCTGTCACCGCTGCATCCATCCAAGGCACCATCTTCACCCTGGCTCCACGGTGGACTTCCAAAAAAATGGCAATCCTCATTGGCCATTGGATGGGCACCACCACACACAGCGCCAAGCTCTACGCTACTTTATGTTTTTTTGAGCTAAGATCTGCCTTAAAGGAGTAATCCGAAATGCTTAGATGAGAGTTGGTGCTGCAAGTGGTAATAAAAAGAGGGTAACAGATATTCTAAAATCATATTGGAGGTATTATAACCACCAGGCATCGATAGCATTTTGGGAAGTTTCTTTTGATGTTTTAATTACACATAGGATTTGTCTCAACATCCAGAGTTAATTCCTCGGTTTAGTTTTCTGACTTCAGTTTTCTAAAACCCAATATTCCCTGTACAGGGATTTCCCCACACTGACTGTTTACAATTGACCTAAGTCCCTGTAAGCCTTGCTTGTTAATAAATGTTGACATCCAGTTAAACAATCAAAGCTTTATGTTGGGTTCAGTCTCAAAGGATTGCTGTAGGAAAATAGAATGTTCGTGAAAGCTTGAACCAATTTCTTTACAGATTTCGTCTTAGCTAATCGCAAATCCCAAATTGGCCTATTAAAGGGCAACTAGTAAAAATCTGCAGTTTAATGCATGCATAGATGGTGGAATAGGCGTTAGATTTCCCTTTATGTGTTTTGTACTGTCTCATTTAATAACCCGGACAGAAATATAATTCAATATGTGGTTAGCATAGTAGTAATAGAGCTGGTCTTTGGTTTGTGCCACCAAGACACATCAGCCCTACTATATGGGTGGGTGCTATCAGAGGCTTGAGCTGCTCCTTGGGGTCATCTGTGGGGGGTGGAGGCGGTTTATAATCCCCCATCTGCAGGCTGATGTGCTTGCAGTTTTTCTTACCCTCCTACTCCATTGTTGTGTTTGGACTTCCCCCAAGGCTGTCTATGTCCCCATTTAGGAATTTCCTTCACTTCTTATCCCTTTATTAAAAAGTTCAGCTCACAGCAATGTCCCATTTTGCCTCCTTGCAATGTATTTATTCTTTTTCACCAGGGCCTGGTGCCAAAAAGATTTTCTATAAAAAGCATTTCTATAGGAAGCGTTTCACTTTAACTTTCTTTTTTTTCCAAACTTTTCTTTGAAGTCAATCCTATGTTCAGAAAAATTGTGTAGACAAAAAGAATCCTGCTGCTTAAAGAGGAAGGTTTGGGGAAATGTTTAAATTTTAAAACATATGTTTTTGATTTGTGATATACTATTTCTTTAAAATCTTTCTTTAGACATAGGGGTCCCCTATGACACTGAATTTATAGAGCATTATGGGATTTCTAAAGACAGGGCACAGCAGACATTGATTAATGTTAGACCCTCTTGCCCTGCTTATACTGAATTGGGGAATGAATCACTGTTCTGACCATGAGTAAATTAAAGCTTGAACTATGGAGCTTTGTGAACAGAAAGTTTTCATTAAAGCAGCTAAGCCTGCAAATTATATTGATAGGAGATTACTGCTCAACTTGCTGGCTGACAATTGGCTAGATATCATGAACCACCCAACGTTAAACTCTTCTGCAACCAGTGGCTCTGTTCAAAAGAGCTGAAGTATGGAATTGACAGAAGTTCAGAGATGTATGCCTTGGCAGACATCACATTCAAGCTTGTACCCTGACTTTCTGTATGCAGTGCAGTTCAGTGATAAGGCTTGGTGATCTCCCTGCCCCTATAGGGTGATTGGAACGTAAAGGAGCAGCAGCATACTGATGTCCCACAGTTGCATGATAATCTGCATACAAGTTGTGCAATGATGTGCCTTTCATTCTTTTTAGAAACCCAATGCACCTTTAAAGTTCACTGCATTGCAATTGTTATCTGTGGAGCAATGTAGAATGCATAAATATAAAAGTCATAAATAAAATACATATTTACCATTTTTACCAAGTCCAATGATAACTTGTGCTCTTCTGAAGCTTTCTTACCAACTTGATTCTCCTGTATGGCCATTTTAGGTCCTGTATTTTGGGGGCCAATTGTTTTTTTTACCCATTCAGACGAATCCATGTGCACACATAGATTTAACTGGCCCCTATTTTACTAGTTGCTCTAGAATCAGCCTAAATCCTACAATACCTTAAAGCAGCCATTCCTAACCAGGGTTCCTCATTAAGGGTTCCTTTAGCTTTGGCTGCCTGACTCTTATCTGGTGGTGCCTGCAGAGTTCTGGGGTCGGCACCATTTGGTAGAGCCAGTTGGATGACACCAGTGGTCTTTTTAGCTGTCTAGAAGGGTAGCATTTTGTCTAGCCCTGTAAAGGACATTTCTTGATGAACTGATTATCACCATATGGGGGGAAATATTCTCACTGACCCCCAATTAACTTTTTTTATTGGGGGTTTCCTTTACTGATAATTTAATTTTATGGGTTCCTCAAGGTTGACAAAGGCTGTCTTAAGCTACGTACACACTTCCAATTATTATCGTCGGAAAACGAACGACGAACGTTCCTGCACGATATATATGAACGATCGTATAGCACCGATCCTGCACATAGAGATAACGACACGATCGTTCGTAGATATTGTACACACAATAGATACGATCGTTTAAGCGATAGAGGAACTATGTGCACGACAGGAAAGTGAACGGACGTTCGTTCATCACGCATGCTCTGGCCATGGACGATCAACGAACGACCGTACACACGAACGATGTTCAACGATCGTCGCCCAATCCGATCCGCCGGTCCGGTCGTTCGTTTCCAACAATTTTCCTCGTTCGTCGGCGTCGTTGGTTACTTTCTTACGAACGATTTTTTGCCCAATCGATCGTTCGTCGTTCGATTGGAACAATAAAAATTGGAAGTGTGTACGCACCTTTAGAGTTTGCTGGAGTAATGAACATATTCTGGGCCACTTGTAGCCTCCTCGGTTATCCACATCATATATCTCAGTAGTCTGGGCAGAGCCAGAAACATGACCTTGGAAACAAATAAAGGTATTTTATTAAAAAGGCATTATGGTTGCATTTGTTTAAATAAGGAAGGGACAGAAATGAAATAAACTAAAATCACATAAAAGGTGGAAGGTCCGCTTTAAACTTGGACAAGACTCCTGCAGCTTTTTAACTGGATCTGATTTCCATACACATAAACTGGCCCACACACAGACAGAATTGTATGAGGGTCTGAAATCCTTCTCTTAGAAGTGTGCTTGTTGCCTTTGTTAGTTAATTAAGACAATATTAGTTCCGGATGGTCACCACACCCTCCAAATCCTTGGGAGTGCATTCATTAACTTGTCTGATGTAAAATATAGTTGCTAAGTAAATAGGCGAGGAGTCCTTTCATTAATCCCTATAGCCTCCAGGTTATAGGTTATTTTTTGCTTTCTATTAGGCAGTGAACAAAAAAAAAAAAATTAGAGTCCTAAACATTTCCCAGCTGTGTGAAGCAGCCGGTGGACAAAGTCTACCAATGTTAGCGATTTGTATCAAACACATTGATTATTAAATCAATCTGAAATCACGGAGCAATATTTTGAGAAAAATGAAAAAAAAAAAGAACAATTTATATGGAAGCTGCATTTTTAAATTGTTTATAGTGCATGTATAGCTTTTTTGGTCAGGACGGATCAGGAAACAGGCAAGCACTTGCTGACTTTTGATGTCTGGGGAGATTTATCTTCCTGTCCTGGAGATGGAACAAGAAGTAAGAAGAAATATTTTTCAAGTGCGGGTAATTCCACACCAAGCCAGCTTTCCATGGGACAGGTGACATATTGGAAAATAGACCCTCACATTTCACCCTGAACTAATGACAACTCTACGGGCCATTTCAGACTTGGTGAGCTCCAGGGTTCTACTGTGGTATCAACCAAGATCCCATCCAAGTAAATAGGAAGGGTTGGGAACCATTATATACCATGCAGATACCACTACTAGCAATGGGCTGGCAAAGTACAATATATAACATGTTGTTAGGGTTCTCTGGGCTGGGCAGGACTGATGGCACTGTGCATGGGACACAAGACAGCACTAAACTCCTAACAAGATCAGTAGGTGTTGTCTTACACATAATTAACCTGTCAAATGTTTAATGTTTAACATAGCAAAAGAGATGAAATATAACAAATCCATTGTTATGGTTTACTGATTGCATAGATTGCTGCAAAGTAAAATAGAGCAATACAGTAAACTAATCTGATCTATCATTTTCTATAAGTAGTCAGGACTTGATTCCTCATTATTATTATTTATTATTATTTATACAGCACCGACATATTACGCAGCGCTGTACAAAGTCCATAGTCATGTCACTAACTGTCCCTCAAAAGAGCTCACAATCTAATGTCCCTACCAAAGTCATATGTCATTACCATAGTCTAAGGTCAATTTTGGAGTACCCAGGGGAAAACCCACGCAAACACGGGGAGAACCTGCAAACTCCATGCAGATAGTGCCCTGGCTGAGATTCAAACCTGGGACTCATATGTACATAGGTAAAACTGATAGTTATAATCTAAAGTCTGGTTGTTGCTTGACAGTGTAGTCACCTTTACAAACCATAAAATATGAAGAACCCAGCAAAAAACACTTTAAAGCCTACCTGTCAGTCAAGAATAGTTGTATAGCCTCCATTTAGCCTTTGTCTCTAGTGTTTCCAGCCCACTACTTTTATTCATTGGATTTCAGTCCTTTCAATCATGGAGGCTCAGTATCACATGTGGATGTTTGGAAGCTATGTAAAGCACCCTGACATCCTTTTCCACAAGCCATATTCTTGCATTGCATAGAAGAGCACAGAAACAAAGTGGTGATGTCACTGGGTCTAAAATAGGTATGTTTAGAATTTTTTATGTTTTTATTATTATATTGTTGTAATATCATTAGCATGTTGGTTGGGGGAAGGGGAGGAACAATCAAAGTTAAATATTCACAGAATAAATTTCAGCTTTAAATCATACACCTTCCAGCGGTTGGCATGCAGCCTTACCTGATATTTTCCAGGTTTCTGTAAATGATTAATACTTATTTTAATCTTGTTAATGTTATGAACATATGCCCAGTAAATCATTTTCTTTCACGGTCAGATTCAGCACTAATGAAGTCTGCCATTCGCCTGAATGAAAAGTCTTTCTCCTCTCCTCTTCCTATGAGATTTGACTATTTGATTTTTACTTACAAAGCTCACTGTAAAATCCAGCGTAGGCCATCTGGGAAGCATTAGGAAGGAAATGGACTTTTTTTCCTCTTTCTCTCAACACTCCTCTGCATTTCTGGCACTTGGATCCCTGCCACCAAAGCAGAACCTCCAGGAACAAACCCCCACAATGATGAAGCTTCTTTATATTTTGCTTAGAGCTTGTTAGCTTGTTTTATGGTACAACAAAATCTTAAGTGGAGGTGCAAACCTCTGACTTTCAAAGAGTCTTCCTAGCAACTTATTTATGTTGGCAGAGGATTGTGATTCATTTAAATGACAGGCTATAGCAAAGGCAAACTACAATAGCCACGATTACAACAGCAAGATAAATTACGGTGGGTCCAAGAAGATCATGTTAGATTGTCAATAATGGAATTGGCTGTTTTAGCACCCTCTTCCAGAGCTGTATTTACTGTGACCCTTCAGAGCTGGCTTTATACCTGTGCCTTTGTGTTTCTCATTTTGCTTTTGGTAAGAGCTTTGCCTAATACTTTTTTACGGATACATTAATGCTTAAAATATTTTTGCCTGTCCAGAAGCTGGCTGGTTTAAAAAATAAGAATGCTACACAACCTACTAGTAGGTCGGAGAAACATATTTCTGCCACTTGAGCACAATGGTCTTGCAAAGGAGGATGCTTGCAGATGTTATAGCACCGCCAAAAATTCTTCTAGCACCCCCATCAGCAGCTTAGTGCCCCTGGTGCCAAAGCTGCTGCCACCCATATTCTCTAGTGCTGTGGCTCTCTGACATGGGACTTCCAGACACTCACAGTTCTGTACACACACACAAGGAGAGTGACCTAAAACAGCCGTCGCCAACCTTTCGGACCTCACGGACCACTAAATTCATAATTTTAAATCCTGCAGATCATTAATATGATTTTTTTAAAAAAAGATAAATACATTTATAAAATAATGATCTTGCTAATGGTGCCTGATGAGGACTGTGGAGGCTCTGATTCATCGATAACTTACGGTTAAGTGAAGTATTACTATTGTTACTATTATCATTAGTTGCATTATCTTTGGTATTATTAAAAAAAAAGCAAAATATTTGCTTGCTTTTTCTCACCCATTATGGGTTTATTTCTTTCTAATCTAAGACCAAACAAGAAATGATAGTTATCAAAGTCAAACTATTTGATGTCATTAAATATAACAGTTAAAGAAAATACACAGTTAAGGTCATACTTACCTAAAAGAGCTTCTGAGAAATAAATAAAATAAAACAATGGGATAAGAATCGGTATTTGTGGAGCGGGGTGACTGTTGTACTTGTGGAAACAATACTGACGTGTACAGCTAGGTAACGGCTGCCTCCAACAACTTAACACTACACTGACGTCCCGCAGCGCCTACCTTGTTTTTCCGTCTCTAGTACAGTCCATGAATTTAGTGCAACATAAAGGCGAAACATTCAAAATTTAAAAATTTATTAGAATATAATATTTGTTGAATTTTTTTAAAAAATTGCAAATATCCAAATGTTTCTGTGGACCACCCAAATTTTCTCGCAGACCACTGGTTGGCGACCACTGGCCTAAAACAATGCACAACCCATTATGCTGCTGGTTATCAGGACCGTCATGATCACACTTGACTTTCAGCAGGAGTGGGGGCAAGGAAAAAAGGGACAGGCTGCCATATTGGCAATGGGTCTCAAAAGAAGAGATTGACAGCTGGTGTTTGTGTTAGCAAGTGTGTGCATTAGTAAAAATGTGTATGTGTGTAAATTTGTGAGATTTAAAGTGTGCATGAATGTATGAATAAGAGTGCATATGTATGTGTGTTGTCAAAATATTTTATATATGTTACTGCTATGTTATGAGTAAAAGTGTGAAGGGGGACAAAATATAGGTGGTGCTGCATTAGTTTGTATATAATTCTGCACCCTGCACTGTGTATGTTACTTACACCTGACCCTTGCACTCTGTTATTTGGGCTGTATATTACTTTTACTCTTGACCCCTGCACTCTGTATGTTACACGCTAATGTCCCCTGCTATATATATATAAAATACTTTATGCTTGTTTTTAAGAAGCAGTGCTGTTTTAAGTACCTGTGGACATTCAGCCTAGGAGATTTGCACTAAAATATGTAATAAAGTTTCTAAGGCATACATCCAAAAGCATGCCCCTCTCCGTAGCAACCATTGCCGCAACCATTCTTGCTGCTATTATTGGCAATTCATGCTGTCAATCTTACATCTTGACTAGCTGTCAATATAGTCTGCAAGTATTATTTACCATTTTGTTGCCATGTGAATAAAAGGAGAGTATTTTGATCTGCATATACCATTGGTAAAAACAACCTTACAAGTTAAAAAAGAAAAAATTCTATTTCATCCCCTATTAACTCTTTTTACTTATCATCTGCCACACCTTCTTTCCTTAGCTATTATTTCATTTACTGTCAATATATATTTGAAATAAAATATTTATTCCTTTTTTTATTTTTTTTAATTTATAGGAAAATTGTGCACAATTGTAACAGAAACATCCACTTATTTTAAAATACTGCTCAAAACCGAATAAAATTCCATTTACTGTTTTTGATTGAATAGAACATAAAAAATAATCTTTTTTGCAAGAAAATATTGCTAAAAAAAGCCTAATCCCTCAAAAAAACAATGGGTAATATTAATATTGTAGTGAATCTGACATTCAGTAAATATTCTCTGGTGGAGAATTAATCTCTCTCATTATAAACACTGCACATGAAAGATTTTCCACCAAATGTGAGATATTCCTGAAGTTTAACTTTATGAAACCAGCTACATCCTAAAGTGAAATGGCTCTCCCTGTTAGCATGCTATAGAGGAGGACCCTTGTTCTTTGTATGCAAGCAGCAGTCTCTCTGCAGAAGTCCAACAATCAGAGATAAAGCTCTCCAATTAGCAGGAAGCAAATGATAGGCTAATATTAGAAAGACCTGACTTAGCTGAAAGTGTTCAACACTGGAGCTCTTACAAAACTATAAGAAACTGTTCCGTGACTGAAGTCCCTAGCATTTCTCTAGCTTAAATATCTTTTGTAGGAGGTTTGACCCTTTAATATTATCTTTTGAAATAGTAGGATATTTTACTAATACATATATAAATATGGATTAGGGTTTTGTTATGAGGAAAGTTTATAGATTTGTATCTTCTTTTAAATAAAAAGTTAGGCAGCAAAGTCTATCCCCTGTATCTTCTGGGAGCGAGGAGTGGTCAGTATAAGGACTGTGCGGTCAGACATGTTTAGACCAGGCAGCCAGTGTAATTAAGGGAGAGGTCCAAAAGGATATATGGAGCTGAATTCTTTTATTAAAAGCAGATTTGCAGCAGGGAAATGTTGACGTCATCTAAGCCTTTGCCAAACTCTGAAATGTGTTTGAAATCTGCCTGGGACGCCTATTTCCATTCATAGTAGTAACGATCCATTGTGCTTCATTAATAAAAGTGTAAAAGTGTGCATTTTAAACCTTAAAATAATTACTAAGAGATTGCCAAAAAGTCTTATAGGTGTAAGGCTGATTACACAGATAAGGCAAACTATCCTACAGTACATATGATTGTTCTGTGAACAGTAAAAGAAAAATCATCAGATGAGTAATGTTTTTCCAAATGAATGGAAGCACACATGTAGATTCTGCTGTGGGGATTTCTGTAAATTGTGGGCAAACATTTGTAATAATGGGAGGTCATACAGTGAGGATTTTAGATAGGTAAGTAATACTTATTATGAATAGGGAAGGAAGTTTTCATTTTCTTAAATTTCAGCAAAATCTTTTTTTGTGTTTTGGCATTTTGGTGAAGTTCATTAGGGCCCTTAATGACTTGTGGCGTGAAACTGCATAGCTTTCTGTTTGCAGACGCACAACAAACCATTGCTGCGTGGCTTGGAGAAGCAACAACACCACCAGCTACCAGATTGCATGCGAATGTGGCACAAATCCTCAAAGCACAACATTTTGTCGCTTTTGGGAACAACATTGGGATCTGCCACAGTTGCATGCAAAAATTGATTCCCAACTGAATGGGAGAGGTTGGGATATTGCTTGGGCCTGCAGCAGAATTCTGTGGCTTGCCACAGGGCTAATGAGTCAGTGGGGATTGCAAAATCAAGGGGACTTTAGAAATAAGTTTCCACCAATCTTTAAAAAAGATAAAAAGAGGCAAACAGTTATCATCTTTACAGAAAACTTGAAATAAAAAAAAATGATTTACTTGCAAGTAAAATGCCAAAAAAGCAAGTCAGCAGGGAATGTTCACTTTTGCTTTAACAAATGATTTGTTTATATATTATTATTATTATTAAACAGGATTAATATAGCGCCAACATATTACGCAGCGCTGTACAATAAATAGGGATTGCAAATGACAGACTAATACAGACAGTGATACAGGA
>NC_092863.1:79351544-79394366 GCF_032062135.1 Pyxicephalus adspersus | reverse complement strand
GTTAATGGGTGAGTCTTTTGTAGACAAGGCGTTCAAGAAGTTTGGAGACATATGGGAGAAGGGAGATAGGATGGTAGTTGGAGGGTAGGGAGGGGTCCAGTGAGGGTATATATATATATATATATATATGGTATATTAAGAAAAGTTACCTGTGTCCAAGCAGTACAACCATAATCAGAAACATGCTTGCAATATCATTGTCAGAATCAAGCTGACACATCAAAAACACATTTGTGCAGACAGAATTAGGTTGTGTGGTCTGTAGAACATGTGGAAGCAACATAAAGAAAATACTTGTCCTAGTGGCACCATTGGGAAGAACCTTTCATAGTAATTGAGAATATGTCAGTTTTATCAGTCAAGGTCTGTGCTGGTTATTCATAATTCTGCCCTACACCTAGGGGGACTGCACAGTGCTTCCAGCTACAAGACCTTTTGGATAGAAAATTTGTAGAAGTCCAATGGTTACTTGTAGGATTGGTTCCTGTTTCTGGAGCAAAAAAAAAGAACCAGAATGCGTTGCAAAATGTGGCTAGATTTTACAATTTACAGTGTTATTAATCAAGGTACTAATTATGAAAGATCAATGTAGATTATTGTGTAGCACACAGGAGGTATTAGAAAGGTATTGCCCTCTATGACACATTTTTACAAGTCCATAACAATGTCCTCAAAAAGCTAAGAGCTCCCCTTATCTCTGATATTTACTCATGAATATCTTTTGTATAGCTTGGCAGGATAGAGATAGATAACTTCAGACAATGTTTGATTTGTATGTGTATTACAAACATTATGAAAAGAAGCATTTGGAGATACACTATGCAGCGATGTAATGTAGCAGAGATGTACGACTGCAGAAAATACCACTAGAGACACATAGAAAACCTTTTATATCGTTAACTTGTGCAAACTTAACATTTACGTCAAAGTTAGAAAGGGCAAGGACTGCGATACATTAATCTTCCTTCCAAGGGCAATTCATTACCGAGTTCTCAGGTGTGTGTTTGAACTGCGCTGCTCTGAAAGTCACATTTTATGCGACAGAGAGAAATTATTTCCCCCTAATAAAAGACTATTGTCATCATCACATTAATGACCTTCATTTTAGTAGCCATTTTGTCAGAGGAACATTTGTTGCTAAAAATCTATCCTTCACGTTTTTCTTGAAGTTCATCGTATTCAAAAAAATATAATCCTTTCGTTAACTAAAACACCACTGTGTGTGGTCAATACAGCTTTAGGTTAAATAGCTACTAACACCATAAATATTATGTAAAAGCACCAGAATGTTTTTAAGATTCAGATATTTCTTTTAATTTTTTTTTAATAGCCTTAAAGTTAATAAACCTAATTGAAATGGGTAACACTGCTTTAACAGGTTGACTGTAGGAAGTATCTGCGGTTCCCTTATTGGGGCTTCTCTGCACCATTTGGAGCAAAAGTGTTTCTGTATAGAAATCGAAGGGTTCCAAATTACTGTGCACATGTTCCGTGCAATACAAGGTCTGTTCATATTCTCATTAATGCCTACAAATATTTGTGTCTGTCCACTACATGTCTGCTTCATAAAATAAAAATTCTGCACAATAGTAGATAGGAGAATTGTATTGCTGCTATGGTGGTGGTGCCAAGGAAGATACTTAGATGTGATATGGCACCACCAAAAATTAAGCCAAATGATTAAACATAGGCAGTTCTGTGCACTAGGATGTATGTCACATATGCTCAGCCCTTGCACTTTGTTAGCTAAGCTGTACATTACTTTTTTCCTGACCCCTGCACTCTGTATGATACACACTAATGTCCCCTGTACTCTGTGTGTATTTCATTATTTATTTATTTTTTTATTGTATACAAATCTTACATTCTGAATCTAGCACTCTAATGTTACTCACTCCTAAGTGTATTTTGTACATAGAACGTCAGTGTACATTATACTTTGCCAACCCCCACTAGCACCAGCACAGCACTGGAGTCAGCCCTGCTGGGATACATCTAATAAGAAAAATGCTTGTTTTTCTGTCTATTTCTCAATGCAAATATAGAGAATGTGCTGTTATAAATGGGACATTTTTCTGAGAAGTAAAAATCAAAATGGGCAAAAGAACCAGGAACTTGATGAGCTCATCACATCTCAAAAGATAAAAGAAATCTGTAGTTGATTCAACTTACTGGAAAACACCCAAAGGCCAGTTATGTGAATATATGTGTGGGTTCGTAACCAGGACAATTTTTTGAATAGCTGTATTTTTTGTAACTTAGTCATGAGTTGGAAAATGGAGCATGGACACAGAGGAAGAAGAATGGAGTGGAGAATGAAGAACATGCACAGGTGGGAGTGCTGCATTCAATGACAATCAATGTGTTTTAATAGGGGGGGGGGTGCTGGGTGAATTTATTATTATTAAACAGGATTTATATAGCGCCAACATTTTATGCAGCGCTGTACATTAAATAGGGGAATGAAAGTTAAAGGTGCATCACCTAAATTTAGCACATACATTCCTAACAATTCATACATATATGAAAAGAGAAAAGCACAAATCAAATGATTTTAAAATGCTTCATTAAAAAAAGAAAACTCATCCACCCCTGGCTCCAGAATTTTATCAACAGGGACTGGATATTGGCCAAACCAAAATCAAAACTTTTTCTCAAGAAAGACCGCCTGGGAGTGTCTGTTTCTACCAACATAAATAACAACCATTGTCCAATACAGCCAAAGATTATCTCATGTCTACAAGTATCTTTAAATTCTGGCAACTTTATTTATACAAACAGCAGAAAAACAAAAATAAATTCATCATATTATCTTTGTGTACATTTAAATTTTGGCAGCTTCAGTTACACAAATAACATTTACATTTACACTAACTGATGCCTGCAGCTAAATCACATTTCAACCAAGCCAGCTGTGAGATATGTTTGTGCAAGATAATATAACATTTCCTTCTTTATGTCACCTCACCCACAGGAAAATAATGATATTGTGAACTGCGACATCAGTTCTTTGTAACAAAGGTCTCTTTTACTAATCCTAGCTAATTATCTCATAATGGAAGCGTTATCGGCATGTCAATGGGGTTGCTCAGCAGACACCCTTTTCAGGTCTTTGTGGGGTAAGAAGACTTTTGGAAGGATTGGAATGTTTTTGGGTTATAGTCATTCTTGTTTCCTTCTTCTAAATAATTCACTGAACCAGTTCTAATTTAAGAGCGACATTGTGAAGTATTCCACAATTTACAGTTTTAAAGACCAATAGATTTACCACATTCCGAAAGGTAATTTCTTGCACGTTGGGCCTGATTTATTAAAGTTCTCCAAGGCTGGAGAGGATACACTTTCCACAGTGAAGCTGGGTGATCCAGCAAACCTGAAACAGATTTCCTAACATCATTTTCTATTCGTTAGCAAACCTTTTTAATCCTGGACTAGATCTATTCCAGATTTTTTGGATTACCCAGCTTCACTGATGAAAGTGTATTCTCTCCAGCCTTGGAGAGCTTTAATAAATCAGGGCCTTTATCTCATGATTGCAGCAAAATATTTTACTTTAGTCCTGCAGAATTTGACGCAATGGAACAAATAAACATGTAACTGGCGTGGGCCTATTAAATGCATATTCCAAGCAAGAGCACCAAGATTTCTGTACTTCAAAGAGAACAACTTGAGCTACTAAACTACTAGTTTAGCCTAACCACAAAATAAGATCTCTATCCAAGACTTTCAAGTGACCACATTTTAGACCCACCCAATCCTGAGGACACAAAAAGACATGATGTTTTACTGCAGAATCTGTAAAGGGATTCTATACAGTGTTTGTCCCTACACTAACATTACTTCTATACCATAAATCCAAACTGACACACGTTTTACAGCACAATTACTTAGGCTAAAATTATCTGTTTTCATATATATTTATAATGGAAGTCGTTTCATTGAGCCCAGCGTAATGACCAAAGCCTCATCAATCCCTCAAAAGGAGTATGCAATTACATCTTAAAAGATGAAGGTCAGTTCTATTCTTCACTTTTTATTTATCTCAGTAAAGTTGCAGACAGCCACAAGGCTCTACATAAAATTCATTAGAACCATAAAGTTTCAAAAGGTCACAAAATGTCTCTTTAGCTAGATGGTGAGAATAGAAAAAAAAATCTCTCGTTTGTTCAATAATTCATTACCTTCTTCCAAGATATAGGCGGTTAACGGTAGATAACGGCTTGGCCGTATAAAGGTTCCCAACTCATCCTGGAAATGGCAATCTGGAGGAAAACAAATGCTTAAATCAAAAAGCTTGCATGATCATCACTGCACATTGTATTTTAAATGTTAAACACTCTAATGATTTTGTAGAATCAATTTTCCCTATTGCTTTTTTTTCTCTAGCCTAATGTACAGATTTCAGCTAAAAACGTGTCCTGCATTTGCCTGTTCATATTGGTAGTAGAGACAAACTTTCCAAACGGATGCCAGAGACTTTAAAGCGGAACTAAACCTAAAATTTACAGTTGCAACCAGGCAGATCCCTTCTGAAATAGAATAACCTTGCCTGCCTGACCGTTCTGGCTCTGGCACTCTTCACCCGGTCTTCTTTCTGTTGGGTCTTTGGCCATTTTGATTTGCCAGGCTAGGATGATGTAACTCCCATGAAGATGTGCGGGAATAATTCAGTCCTGGCAGCTGCATGGAAAGCTGGGATGCGCCGGGTATCTTTACATCCTACAATGAGCTGCACATGCCATCTTTTTTGATAAATGAAGAGAACACTCAGGCAGGTAAGTAAATGTTTTATTGCAGAAGGTTATATTGGATGTCACTTTCTGCAATAAGGACATGTCTAATCACTCAACAATCATTTTCCAAATACACTTTCAAAGCTTTTTTAACAGTTGAACAGTTTAACAGTCCACTTTGAAACCTTTTTGGATAAAGCGGGTAAGGGTTAGACCCTCTATCAGGTTTGTATTTGTTGAAGCTAAATGAATAAGTGTTTGTTGAAGCTACTAAATGAATAAAATCACAGCCATTTGTCCATGTGTAATCCAATTAAAGACCATGCAAGTACAGAAAAATACATGTTGATCTGTGACAAAATGCACGTATTTTAGGGTGGGCTGACAACACACCGAATGTCTGTGGACCAAGTGGTGTCAGCCTTGTTCAGTTTCCTTTTTTTAAATTCTTCTTCTCTACATCATAGGCTAAATTTAAAATGAACACAGGATCGACTGGTATTTTTTCTCTTAATAAACAGATATAGCAAAATGTTTTTAATGTTATATTTTTAAAGAGAGTAAATACAAGAAGCTCATTGTAAGGGTTTACTAGAACAAAAAGGGAATGGGGGGGGGGGGGTTAAAACTTCCAGGAAAACCTGTTCCTTGGGACAACTACTAAAGAGGGGAGCATCCCCAACTTTGGACAGAATGTTTCTGACTTCAAAAGTCACATGGGGGACTGAAATGACTGAGACTGAGGGGGAATGAAATCCTCAAGATTCAAGACAAGACATGACAAAAATCATGTAAACGGGAGTTCTATCCAAAACAGCTTTGGATAATAAACAGAAACAGTGCAACCTTGTTTATTAGGGAAGGGGGTCCTGCTTCAACAGTTTCACTTTTCTTACAAAACCAAATCGTGATCATCAATGTAAGGATAAATAGCACATTGAATAGTTCATCTCTCTGTCCATTTGCTCTCTTGTCTTATCAGCATTCTTATTGCCCTGTAGGACACCCAATTGTGTTTTTTAAAGTGGACCTACACTCAATGTTTTTTCTTTACATAAAAGGGGGAAGTAGCTCCCCTTTCTATCTTGATCACCGTGATAATCCAGATTGAATGAGAGCGCGGAGCCTCCTGGGATATTTACATCATGCATCCCAGGAGGCTCTTGGCTGCTCCATTTAGGCATGCCCGATGTCAGGCATGAGCAGAAGGGCATTTTCCTCCACTACGGGGAAAGAGATGCCGATCTCACGCATGTGCAATGAGATCATCTCTCTTTTTTTCCCTTTACAGTGGGCTACGTCACCTGATCTTGCACCTGCGCAGTTCAAGATTGAGTGATGGAGCCAGATGAAGTAAGATGACTGAGGATGCCGGCGCCTGGTGCTTTTTCCGCACCGAACCAAAAAAAGAATTCCAGGATGGCGCGGGACAAGATCAAGAAAGGTCCAGCATGACACACAAGGGCTGCAAAAATCTGATACCAGGCCAAATTTTGGCAACCGTACTGCTTCCAAAAAAAATAAATAAACAGAGCTGCATTGATTTGCCTTAAATATCTAGAGTGTGCCACCTCTACATTTAGGTAACATATACTAAGAAGGGGTTTAGAAGACTTCTATTTAAATTGAATTTACTTCTGGTATCTGTTACCTTTATGGAATATTGTTTATTTCAAGTGGTGTGCAGTAAAAAAGCCTGACAAAACTCCCTAAGCCTTGTGGGCTTCCTCTAAAACATATCCTTCTTCTATGGACACTACTACACACCTCCCCAGGCAATGATCACTCTCCACAGGTGGTCAATGATAAAACTAAAGAAAATGTACAGGAAGCAGAATGGCACAGCACGCAGAATGGCACAGCACTGACATCATCCAGCACCATACTCTCCAATCATTCTGCAGCACAAATTCTATGGGCCTGATTTATTAAAGCTCTCCAAGGCAGGAAAGGATACATTTTCAATAGTGAAGTTCGGTGATTCAGCAAACCTGGAATGGATTTCTTAAATGTCTTTTGCTACCAAATGTTTTGAACCCTCCAGATTCATTCCAGGTTTGCTGGATCACCCAGCTTCACCTTTGAAAGTGTATCCTCTCCAGCCTTGGAGAGCTTTAATAAATCAGGCCATTTGGGTCAGCATGTATATATATATATATATATATACCAGAATTATGTAGGTCAGCACTTGTATAAGGTTCACCGTTTGAGGATTTCATTAGATCAGTCATGCTTTACCTCCTCAATTAAGCATACAATTATACTACATCCCAGGGGATTTTTAAATCTCAGTGGTCAGCTTCCATCAGTCAGACCGCAGAGCGGCGGTAAGCAGTGTGCCCAGAACACGTCTCCTTCACGTCGCTGATTCTTGTGGTCTTCAAATAACATGTTTAGCAGTAGGAAGGAAAAAATCCAGCCAGTGTGGATCCTGCAAGTTGGGTATCCCACGTACTTCTGTAATTGTTAAAAAAGCACACATATTCATGAATGAAGTATATTTGTGTTTGAAAAATAGTGGACCTACAAGCAAAATTTTTTATGTATTTATTACCTCCTAAACAGGTCACAGTACTCACTTGACAATGCCTACATCTGCTTTTCTCTCCAGAAGGATGGCATCATGTTTGTAGGCTTAGTATCTGTTGTACAGAAACAACAAAATAAGCTTTTTGGGGAATTTTCTGTGGGTTAAGTGTCATATTCCTAACTTAACTAGACTCACATCTGATGTGTGTAAATAGCCTAAGGCTGTAGCTTGGTTTTTACAGTACTCATAAGTTTATGTACAATAAAAATGTAAAATAAAAATTAATAAACACTTATTTCATCTTTATAACCATATATTTTGTAAAAACAATATATAACTATATACATTCCTCAATATAGTAAAATAATACAGCTTTTCCTTGAAAATCCATATTCAGTGTCTCAGCTGCTCGTTCTTCATCTGAGCCTATTTTATTTCTCAACAAACAGCCAGTGCGTTTTGCAGATTTGAATTAAAATCTGCTTCTTCAGGGGATTTGTATAGATATAACTTAGGGGAATACATTTTTAGAAATTTCACATGATCCAATATGAACCAAAATATTAAAATAGGATGGACATAAATCTCCTTAATGCAAGTGACATGACAATGGACTTAAATTACTGCATGATATGTTGGTGCTATATAAATACAAATAAAAAATGAAACAATAATAAATAAACCCCTTCCAGATCAACATTCTGGTTGACATGGTGAGATTGTATGAACAGGAGGCAGAAGACGAGGAATATTCCTCAACTGCTTGTAGGATAGTAGCAGACAATGCATATTTAAGCTCAGTATGAAATGTTCTGCAGAGTCTGTTGTAGAAATATTGGGGTATTCTCTCTCCTGCCCCCATGATTATGTTATATTTGTAATACGAGTTGTGTGCGCTATACAAAATATTTTATGTATGTGGACACATTTTTTTTTAAAAACCTGTGTTGGTTTTTTGGAAAAAAATGGGTTTCTTTGTTTATTATGCAGATTTTTTACACACAAGAATAAAAAAATAGCAAACAAAACTAATGAAAACACCAGAATAGTAAATCTTTATTTACAAAAATAGGCATGAAAAAAGCCAAAAAATAATAGTTTTAGGGATCAAGTAGGAGATTTTTTTTTTGGGAATAATTGCTGCAATTGGCTGTAGCTGTGTCCATTCAAGCAACATTCAATTGCATCCATTCAACACTACAAACTTATACTTAGGTAACGTTTAACACAGCTACAAAAGGTGGAAATGCAATAAGTTAAACATATCTGGAGAATAGCTGATATTTTTGCCCAAAGCAACCAGTAAAATCCAATACTTCAATTACCAATACTGAATCACAAAACAACGGAGATTGGGGCTCCTACTTTATTCTGCACTTTTACACTCAAACCAATGGGTTTTATCATGATAATAAAATACTTAGCTTTGGCTGCAGCAGAGCCTTGGGTGTAGTGGTGCCTCTTGTCATGGCAGAGACATCTATGATTCAACAATGTGAAATATGGAAGTGCTCTACAGATAATGAGGAGAGATAAATGAAGAGGTCATGATTCAGACAGACAGTGCAGGAAGCTCCAGGAAAAGCAAGGAAATTATTGGAAAGATAATGGAGCAGAGTATTTCCCTAAATAAAGGTTAATGTGCTTCACGTACCTGAAGTGTGTAAGAAAAGTGTCTACTTTGCTCCCAGAAGGCATCTGTGTTTATTTATTATAGGAATGAAAAGAAGAATGATATTAGGACAACAGCCTAGTTCATATACACAAGATTCATGTACATGGGCTCAAGAAAATACTCAGCATCACACCACCACATTTACCTAATTTTAAATTCATACTAAGGCCTCCTGTAACCTTAATTCTCACACTAATACCCCTATAAACCCCAAATCTTGCACTGACACTCTATACAACCTTAATCCTCACATGAATACCCCCTATACCCCTAAACTTGCATTAACACCCATACAACCTTAATCCCCACATTAATACCCCTATAACCCCAAACCTTGCATTAACACCCATACAACCTTAATCCTCACACTAATACCCCTAACCCCAAACCTTGTATTAATACCATATACATCCTTAATCCTCACACTAATACCCCTATAACCCCAAACCTTGCACTAACACCCATTCAACCCTAATCCTCACACTAATACCCCTATAACCCCAAACCTTGCACTAACACCCATACAACCTTAACCCTTACATTAATACCCCTATAACCCCAAACCTTGCACTAACTTGCAGACAACCTTAATCCTCACACTAATACCCCTATAACCCCAAACCTTGCACTAACTTGCAGACAACCTTAATCCTCACACCAATGCCCCCTATAACCCCTAAACCTTGCACTAAAACCCAATGCAACCTTAACTCTGAAACTAATACCCTTATAACTTTAATCCCTTGTTTACATACTTACAAATATACTAGGATCCTTGGAATACTTTTTCTCTCTGGTGCTAAGATCCTGGCACCTCAATCCACTGACTTCAAAATACCCAGTTGATGCAAATATACTCAGACATTTTAGACTCATTTCACACCGATTGAGCTTTAGGGGTGCTGCAATGCAAAATCACAGTGCCAAAAATGCATTATAAATGATTGACATTGTAATCTATTAGGCTCTTCATATTAGTGGATTGTAATACAGAGCTATGTGTTATTTTGTTTTCTTTTCAATTATTTTTTTTTTGTTTTGATTATCAAAAATCAATCAAGTTTTTGATAATACAAGAAGAAGTTACAAACATAAAGGAAGAGAACTGGAAATTGTAATCACACATGGATACATTCCTGTGGTGCAGTTTTTAAAAAATCTTGCTGATCTTTGATGTGTTTTAACAAAAACAGTGCGATAGGTATGATATTAAAGACAACATTCAAGAAGTAGTGATGATCAGAGTGTCAAATTCCAGAAAGGGTCTTCATGTCACAAGCACCTCAAAAGGGCAATATACATTTATGAAAATAACAATATATATATATATATATATATATATAGTTATATACATAATATGATCTATGGACTATAATACTATGGACTATGTCCATGCTGAGCTCCCAGCAGATGTGAATGAATGAACTATGAATGAACAACATCCAGGAACATTGGCTGATGGACTGAATGAAATTGTCTGCAGTTAGCAGTCTCCACATTTCACATTAATTTTCCTGATCTGTTACAGGTGGAAATGGAGCAAAGAAGAATTTTGTCTGCCAAGCAATGCTTTGCTAAATAAAAAGCAGACAAAATAGTTGTTCATCCAACATATTTAAAACTGACATTCATCAGTCAGACATTTTTTGCTCAGTAATACCCACCAGTATATTTTTTTCATAGGTCAAATAGTAATGATGATGTGCACAATAGAGATTTCAGTTATCAGGGGATGGCATGAAAAAAGTAGCCGTTCCTATGTAATGGTGAAGCCTCCATAAACTTGGTAAAGGTAGACCCCCAGATATAATTGTCCATTGACTCTGGAACCACATGCTTCATACCTTATATATGATATATTCTCATTCCATCATTCTTCTTTTCCTGCTAGCTAATTTAATATATGTCATTGTCTATATTTTTTTCTTCTAAATGACCAAAGAACACATGCTAGTCTTTTATTAACAAAATAACTCTCTACCAGGGCTGTTTCTTGGGTGTTTATTAAGCTCATTGCCCATTCCCTGACCCCTGTGCACACCTCCACCTGACCCCTGTCCCATCTTTCCCAACTGGTCCCTTGTATATAAAAAGCTGCTGCTCCCCTTTTCTCCTTCCATAGATAAAGTATTGCAAAGAAGTTACCGTGTAATAACCACAGATTACCAGCCCCCACAGACTTGTCTAATAATCACAATCCCATCATAACAAAGATGAAGTATAGTATGGTATATGTATAGGAAAAACTAAAAACTAAAAAACAAAACATGTTGTACATGGTAATTTTTGTACATTTTCATTAAAAATGCAAAGACATTAATGTGCTGACTCACAACAGCCAATTAGACATCAGCTTTCTACATGTTGTTTGTTGTTGTATGTTCGGATAAAAATCTTGCTGTGGGTTATAGCTGTTGGTAAAAGTCACATGTGTGTCTTCTATAGGGATATGTAATATAGTTCAGCAACTGATGGACGGTAACACAACTACTTGTTGAAATCTGATGATAGACGGTAACACAATTACATTTGAAATCTTTTACAGTTCACTATTTCACAGACTTTGCAGATATTCAGAAACTATTGTCCAGCAAAAAAAAAAAAATTGTTCAATGTATACTGCAATTCAACACAGGAAATGGAATCTGCTGACTGGCAATTCACATACCTTTTATCCGTATTATATTGAAAGAAAACCTTGAAGACTCAAAACGAGAACTACTTCATGGCATTGAAGAGGTTGCAATAAATTACATTGCACTAAAAGCATTAGAATACCATGGGATGACAGCACACAGAAAGAATGTATACTCTCCATATGCTGAGGTATATATGGCCTGCCACTCAGCAACATGTATCAGTTTCTAGTTAAATGAAAAGAAAAGAAAGAGGAGAACACTTTCCTAGTTCAATAAAACCTTCGGATTTAGGGCCAGAATTTCTATCTGGCACAATAGACACGTGCCTAGAGGCGTCTAAGTCACACCAGACACTGGAATGCTTGCCGTGTACTTGCCATAGTGACTGTCATACAGATAGAGCACTAGAAGTCATTTACTGTATGTAATGCTGTGCTCTGTTGCTGCTATACTCAATGAAAACATGTTGAATGTGTTATTACGGTTGGGTCGGAGACTGGTTGCAGTTGGCACAGTCTCCAAGCATGGACCACATATTTCCATTTCTGATGGTATCGTCACCTTGTGCAGGGGGAATGGCTTACATGCCGGAATGACCCTCAGAGTTGTGCCAATGGGAGCTATTGCACATGGTGGGGACCCTCAAGTTGGACAAGCCAAAGGGTTTGGGCTAGACTAATAGTAATACCCCGGTTCACCGGTCGAATCTGTACTGGTGTACTGGTTTGCTTTAG
Source organism: Pyxicephalus adspersus (assembly GCF_032062135.1). NCBI lineage: Eukaryota > Metazoa > Chordata > Amphibia > Anura > Pyxicephalidae > Pyxicephalus > Pyxicephalus adspersus. Next base: position 79,382,055 of record NC_092863.1, on the reverse strand, counting down.
GGATGCTTTAGGGATGAAAGGTGCCTCGTAACCCATCCTTTATGTGCTTAGATATTCAGTATTTAAAACACTACAAATGTGCAGTGTATTTACCCTAAATGAAATAATAAAATGGGAAAAAAAATATTGTCTATATCTGGGAAAACTGGTCTACTGACTGGATAAATACCCTCAATTGCATGCCTCCATTCCATCACTCAGCACATACCCTTGGTCAGAAGTGAAGACACCCCCAACACAAGGTTAGGAAAAGAAAATATTGTCCAGTCCAACTATCCAAACACCTACTGATTGTTGCAGCTGGAACAAAGACCAACAAGGGGAAAAAGAAGGTTACAATGGAATACCAGAGAGAAAACACCAGTAATCATGAAAAAATGGAGATACCCAAAGGGTCTATTTATAAAGCAATGGATCTGATATTCTCTGAATCATGGAAAATCATGATGGTGAAGGTCCATGTATTTCAATGATACTAATTCACTCTTTAGGTTTGCTGGATCACCCAGGTTTTCCTTTGATCATCTATCGTCTCTAGTCTTGGAGATCCTTAATAAATCATGCCCGATTAATTAAAAAATGGGTGCGAACACACATAGGCCCTAATTTACTAAAGCTCTCCAAGACTGGAGAGAATACAGGTTCTTCAGTGAAGCTGGGTAAACCTGGAATAGAATTTCCTAAAATCATTTACTATTTGCTAGCAAACGTTTTGAATCCTGGACCAGATCCATTCCAGGTTTGCTAGATCACCCAGCTTCACTGATCAAAGTGTATTCTCTCCAGCCTTGGAGAGCTTTAATAAATCAGGGCCATTAACTCAAGTGCATTTAGTGCATCAAAATGTAACAGTAGTGGTGTGAATCCAGCATGAATCTTGGAATGCCTTATGACGTATCATTTTTATCCTGACTACAATTGCTGACTCATTTTCCCTGCAGATGTCTCACATTCAGGTGAATTCCCGCCACATATAAAGGCCACCATTGTAGGAATCTGCAGTATTTGTTTTCTCTGCTGCTACCAGACTTTTTGTGCCTGGATATAAGCAGTTATAAATGTGCTATGAGAAGCCAGATAGGAAAAAGTAGAAAGCAAAGCAGATTCCTCTGCCAATCATATTTCTCCGGTTCCACATTGCCATTCATTATTTATGTAGATTTACATTCCTGGCTGCTGAAGCAATTTATTCCAAAGGAAAGTCTGAATGTGTGTTCATCCAGCAGACGAGTTTAGTCAGCAGAAATACCTGACCCTACAGATTGTTCAGTTGGCTTGGAAGTTCTGTATGCAACCAGTCATGGGAATCACTGAATATTGTACAAACTGCATGGAGGAGGTTATCATTGCATCATGTTCTATGTGACATCCACTGTGTAACTCCAGGAAACCAATACTTAGAGACCAGATAATAAACTCCTCTTATTTAATTCCTATTGGTCTGGCACATATAGCAAAGATACATTTAAATGTACCGCTTAAATTATTTTATTATATCTAATAATTTAATGCAAACAATATTTTTATATTTGGTTAGCTGATAATGTCCCCTTGTTCTCTCTTCATTTGTTCAGTTGCCTTTACTACAAAAATCCATGCTCCTGCGTAATGGAAAAAATATTTTTTTTAGATAGGAAAAAATGTTTTACAGTATTTATTGTTGTGGTGTTGGACCCTTCCTGAGGCACATTAAGTACGGAATTACTGAAACCCTGAATAAATAGTATTTACTAATGCAAATAGTTCTTTTTATCTAGATATACCATTACCTCAGCAAACACAGCTGTTCTCAAATATGGCAGCTGCTTCTAACATGGACAGGTATGGTTTACATTGATCACATACATATTATGCAAGCCATGTAACAAGTTCACTTTAATGCATTTAGTGAAAATAATTTTTTTGCAGATATTAGGGTGTTCTACGCAAAGCAGATTTTTACTACATTGTTAATGTCCCTTTTAGCACAGTTGCAGTTTTCATGGCCAGGGATACATTGATTTTACTTCTCTATACTTTCTTTTTCTGCATGGGCCTTCAATCAATACAATTGTTGGAAACTTTACTACAGAAGAAAGAACAATTTAGGGTTATGTTCTAATCTTTAAAGAATAACTATAATATAATACCTCTGTATGACTGTTATTCCCATGATCTATGTAGAGAAACCCAAGGGCAAATGCACAACTTAACTTGTCAGTCTAAGTATGCCTTCTATTGTTTAAAGGGAAAATGTTTAGACATTAAAGCTATAAGCAACAGTGGAATAAAAGAGTAGAAGGGAGTCTATATAGGATATGCCAGCTTAATGCTTCAAACAGACTTTATATCATGAGGTGCACATGATGTGAATTGTATCATTGCCAAGTGTGTCTCAGCAAAGACTTTGTTATGACATTTAATCATTTCTGCTAATACAAAACAGCTTATGTAGGATTCAATAAGTCGTCTGTTACCTTTTACAGTGCTAGTCAATGATACAATGATTTAAACTTTTGGTCAATATTTTCAGCCCCAATAGGATATGTAATAGTTTGATGTTGATGGACTTTGCTCCAGCCTGATAGATTTCTTACCAAAATCAGATAATTAAAGAATGAGTGCATTCTACTGCCATCCTCAATAGGAAAACTTAATAGGAAAACTTCTGAAAATCAAAATATCATACCTTTCTGAGGATATCACATGGCATATGTGTGACATGTTAAATTTCACCCTGTTGTAATATTTAGTTTTATTAATCTGGCTATTGCTGCCCTAATGATTCCAATAGAGCAGAATTCTAATTTAGCTCCTATTTTTCCCATATTCCAACTACTATAGGTTCCAAAATTAGAATCATCTGCTAATTTATAGACATCTTCAATCATCAACTTTTAGACACCTCTTATATCATTATGGTTTATTGAGACCAGGGGTCGGCAAACTCCGGCCCTTAGGCCAGATACGGTCTAGCCGGTAGTTCGTTCCGGCCAGAGGGTGTTAGGAACTACCGGAGCTGGAGCCGCCAGAGCTCCGGTGCCGTCCCCTTGCAGTTGCTCCCCTATTTACCATGGCCAGCGTTGATACTTCTGCCACCGCAGTAAATAGGGAAAGCTTCCTGAAGGTAAATCCCTCCTCTCTGCAATGCATACGGAGGAGAGGGATTTCACTTCAGGGGGCGTTACCTGGTGGTGGGCAGAGCCATTAGGGCAGGTCTGCCCTAGTGTGCTCCCGCACACCCCATAAATGGCCTAGTGGCCAAAAAACGTTGCCAACCCCTGATTTAGACCATGTGTTATTCTGCATGGTTAATTAGCATTTAGCTGTTCAAGCCAAAGATACAGTTCAAGCTAGAGATATTGTCCTTGACTCCATAAAAGTTGCAGTTTGATCAGGAGAATAAATACAGACTATGGGGCTTTGCAGCACAGTTTTATATAGGGTTCCCTGGTGACCTGTGATTATTATTATCAAACAGGATTTAAATAGCGCCAACATATTATGCAGCACTGTACATTAAATAGGACCTGCTTTGTAGAACCTTGTACTGTAAGCTGACAATATAAGATTACAACATCAAGTACACTTACAATAAGGTCAGGGAGCGGGGGAGCTGTGTACTACTAGGAAATATTGCTGTGAATTGGAGTTGCCGCCAAGGAAGGGGGGTGCTGTGATGCAGTTCTTTATTTCCTCTTCATTCTCCAGCTAACTTACTTGTTTTCACTACCTCACTTGTGAATTTTTATATCTGTTGCTCTTTTATGGATATAAGATCCTATAGATTGTAAGGGGTTGCTATGATTGTAGTTACCATACTGAGTCAATGCACATAAAAAGTACATAAAAAGCAATAGCAAAAGTAATAGTACAATAGTCATGGGACACAACAGAAGGGAACAGGTTGTAGCCATGAAAGAAAAAACTGTCTAAAGGTATTTTGGAATCTGTGTTGTACTTTTCATTCATTTATTTTATTAGCATTTTTGGATAAATACGTGAACAATTTAAAATAATTACTAAAACTTAGTAATTAAAGATTTTTTAAATGAATGCTGTATACAGGGGAATTGATATTTGTATAAACTTCATAATCCTATTGGGGAATACTACCTATTGTATGTTGGTTTGGTAATACTGCATGTAGCTTGCATGTTTGATATAAAAAAAAACTTTTTTATTAATATTTTTCTAATCCTTCAAAAAATGTCTTATCATTTTCTATTTCCCTGTATCATGTACCCTCAAGCCATTACTAGTCATAAGTTTTCCTGTGAGTCAAGAAGAAAAAGCACATTTCTAAGTTGACCTAGCAATGTGACTAGGCACAATAGATATTTTATATTTATTAACAACGGAAGCTATTGATTACAAGGTTCTCACGGAGTCACAGAAGGGGCAGGTACTTTTCCCAGCAGTTCTGTGTTTTACATCATATATTTGGTATTTCTTTCTCAATGACTGTATGAATTAGCTGCTTGGACATCAACACTGCATCTCCAACCAATGTTTAATACATTTTAGAGATTTCAGATTGGAGTGCACTATGTAATTAAGTCACATCCAAGCCTTGCCAATACCTAACCCTCCAAAATGTGTCACAGAGGAAATAATCCAGCTGAGAAACTGATGTTCTCTGTAATGAATTTTGCAGATAGTTGCCATGAATCTACATAATTTAATACTGTTGGTTACTTAATGTTAATAAATGTTGCTGATCTGATCTTTCTTAATGATATCATTTATTTGCTTTGAACCACAATGCTATTGACTTTGATTCTGTATTGGGTTCAGAGTATTTCAGCAATTGTAAATCATTCAAGTTAAAAAAACAGCTCAACACAAATGTGTACAGTTGGGATGGGACAGTTGGGCATTTGTATGGTACATTTCGCTTTTCTTTATCTTTTTACTTTTTTATTAGAAGTTTTTGTTACAGAGGTGATCTGAAATATCCAAATGTTGTTTAGCATTTGGTTTCTTAAAATACCTCTAGAATCGTGAAATAATTTGTGCCTTTTTTTCTGCCTAGGGTTCTGTAATAAGGACTGTACAGCATAACCTAGCCAGTGTTGCCTCTGAATTTAAGGATAGTCCATGAAAACAGTAAGATTTAAGCTATCTGTATTGAGTGGTATTTACTTGTACATATATGTGAGAATGGCCATGGTTTGCCCTCAACAAAATGCTCATTTTACCAACCTGAGCAAGAGCTCAGAAGCTTAAGTTCTGTTATCCAAACCAGAAGGTGACAGAGGGAGAACCAGGCTGAGCTTCACAACAGATTACCAGGAGCCAGGCATAGCATTACCATAAGGAAAACAAGCCAGTCACCTACCATATTTACCCACTATTAACTAAGCCACTTCCCAAAGCTCCAACCCCAGGTCGGGCAGTGGAAGTATGGAAGTGGCAGATGCTAGTGATAGGGGCAGGCAGAGGAGTGCCTGGGAAATGGACTACTATGATAGGCTTACATGTGACATCAGGGAGAAAAGGGCAACATATGTCTTGTTTGAGTTGTAAGAAGCATCAGTATCTTGATAAAATCATGGTGAATTTTGGGGATAAATATAACAAGTAATGATAGCTGTGAGGTGTTATAGTACATTTGCGTTAGAGGTGGTATCCCTTACATTTTCTCTGCTGATGGTTTGTGACATCAAACTGTAGATGAGGGTAATACACAAATTTAGAACAGCAGAAGTTACTTGGTAAAGAAATGAGTGGAAGCAGAGCAAAAATTCAAAAGCCACATGTCTTTTATGAGGGCTACTTTGATGTAGTAGAAAGAGGAATTTTATTATATGGTGGTTTCTGCAGCCTCAATACAAAAGAAAGATGGCAGCTATGGAGAACACATGAAGAACATGGTGTGATATAGTCATTGCTGGGCTCTTGCAGTTTTCAGGTACTACAGGTACAGGTACTTTAAAAGCAAGTATTTTATAAAACATCAGAGCAAGGTAAACCCATGCCTGAATTACCTGGAACATCTTAGCTGCTTTATTGACTATTCATTTCTAGAGTAATTTATTTTTGGATCCAGGTAAATTTTGTTTTATAAAAAGACAAACATCACCTTTGACTTTTAAATTTTTTTGTCCTTATACCAAAATAATACAGCCGGATTACATGGCGAAATGCATCTTTTATCGTACCGTTTCCCCATAAGTACCGAGTAATCTCAAAGGTCCCTTTAATGTTAGGGTTATCTTCCAAACTTTAGCTAAAGCATAAAAAATTTGGTTGATAAAATCTTGGCGTTTCTTTTCAAGAAAAATGTTTTGTGTAACTTGTATTAATCAAATTAACGTGGTGACTGACCTCTAGATTTCCATATGAATTATATTATTGGAAAGCCTTATTCCGTTACATTAGATATTTTCTTTACCCATGAATCCTTTTCCCCTGGATAACCATGGCCCAAGATTATGATTTATTATTAAATGTTCCTTTATACATAAAATCTTGTTTCCATGAATTTAAAATATTTAAGATACCCCAGATAATAAAGAAATTTGCTATGTTTTATACTTTAGCTATAGTATAATAAAACAGAAAAACTAATTCAATGCATTTTGCCAGGAAATGCATTTAGGAACCTGGATTTACTTGAACAAGAATGTCTCCATGTGTACTTGTTTGCATAGACAATATTACCATACTTTTAGGTTTTTAATTAGTTTAAAAGCATTTCAAAATTATTTAAAGTTGAATCCTTGTTTTCTCAAATCTAGTATGATTGTTATAAAGTGATATCCTTTTTTTAATACCAGCACTAGAGTTAATCTTTCCAAATCTACTGCAGATCAAAGCTCATACATACTTAGCACATGTTACTTTTTGCACTTGCAGTTTAAAAGCAGCCAAGTCTTTGGAGATCAACAAAAGCCCCTTTAGTCAGGGAATGATTGTTATAAATAGAAGGCAATTAGTTTGGAGGAAATTCATTGAAAGATAAAAGGAGATTGCAAAATTGTTTAAACATCTGGACTACTCGATTTGGAAAAAGAAGCTTTCATTTTTCCAAATTATTTAATAATGACTTAAGTTTAATCCATACTGGATATGATTATGTCATTAAAATGATGCAGTCACTTTTATTGGACCTGAACAAAAACATAAGGAGTATTACAGTAATAATACATTCCTTATGTAATTGTACTATAAATATTGAACTGTATTTTCTTTTATAACAATAAATGGTCAGAGTATAGTTGCTTGAATTTTCGTTCATTTTTTTGTGTTCTTCTAGAAGTAAAAAGTTTTAGATAATTGTGACTATTTTTTACTACAAATAAACTTTAATATGGGGTGTACCAATAGTACCGTTATCACAGAACATTATTATCTTTTTATAGAGAGAGCATGGCAGAAACTGTTTGTTTCAGCACTGTCTCTTCCTCAGTGAACATCTCTGTGGAGCTTTATAAAACACAAAAAGCATAACAGATAACTATAACAGATAATATAACAGCACATACCTGTGCAAAAGTGCCTAGAGCGCCACTTAAATCATAAACAATAAATATTCATACGCAAACACCATTGGGGTCCATTTATAAATGTTTTTATTTGAGAATCACCTAACCTTTTCCCAAAATTAACACAATTTTCATACTGGATTCTATTAAAAAAAGGTGTGAATCGACTTTTACTTATGATTGAAACATTTTTTTAATTATGCCCAATTGGAAAAATGTGTATAATTGGGAAAGGTTGGGTGATCTTGGTTGTTCTTTGTAAAACCATTTTGGGATATTTTTGTAATCAGGGAGACAGGGAGCAGATCCCCTCCAATGAGGTTTCATAGAATCATAAAGCTTTTCTTTTTTAAGCAGTGTGGGAAAAAACAAGAGTCTCTGTTGGGTTTTTTAGTGTCATCTCTGATCCTGTTGTATAGAGTTTCTTCTTATATAGTCACTAGGAAGAGAAATGAAGGTATTTCATTGCAACAGGGTCATAAATGGAAATTAAAAAGTTCTGTTTACCACTACCACTATAGCACTATCCTAAACTTCTGCCTCCATCATACTCAGTTACTGAAACTACCCCTGTGGGTACATCATCATGTAAACTCCCACACAGGATAAAAGGTCCACCCCACTGCCATCAATGAAAGGAGAAGAAGGGCTACAGGCTGAATTGATAAAGATGACTGGGTGCTTTACAGAGGGTAAGAGGGCAATGGAAAGCAAACATTCCATGATGGAGTTCTATTCAAATAAATCAGCAAATTACTTATATTCCTGTACACATAAAAATAAATATCAATGTTTTTGACAGTTACAAGCAGATCCATCATGCAGCCAGACTCATTCATCCTTCCCACCCCTCCTCTTCTGCTGCATATCTTTGCAGATCTCTACACTGGCTTCCATTTCACCTTAGAATCAAATTCAAGATCCTGTGCTTTGCATTCAAATCCCTACACAGTTCTTGTCCCACTTACCTTTCTGACCTGATAGAAAAATACTCCCTCCGCCGCTCTCTCCCCTCCTCCGATGACCTACTAATGACTTCCTCACTCATAACCTCTTCACACGCACGCATACAAGACTTCTCTAGAGCTGCCCCAATTCTCTGGAATGGTCTTCCCCATCCCATTCGGCTTGTTCCTACTTTCTGCTCATTTAAAAAAGCACTCATAACCCATTTATTCAAACTTGCCTACCTGTCTTCTTCTGTCTTTTGAAACCCTCACTACTTCCCACCACTACATATCTCCCCTCCTATTGTGTGTTACTTCCCCCACCTCCTAGATTGTAAGCTTTTCCGGGCAGGGTCCTCTCCTCCTGTGTCTGTATCTGTCTGTCATTTGCAACCCCTATTTAATGTACAGTGCTGCGTATTATGTTGGCGCTATATAAATCCTGTTTATTAACAATAATATTACATCTTACATGTGACTAAGATTTCCCAGCACTAATAGCAGACCCTTATGAAATAAAAGGACTGTAGCCATATGCTAAGGGACTAATAGGTTGATTTTAAATAATTCTCCATCCCTGATTTTAACCATACCTCCTAAACAAGGCTGCAGCACTTGCAAAAGTTAGATAGTTTACTGAAATAAGTAATAAACCAAGATAACATTTTCTTATAAATAATACAGTTCATCACAAAGGTATGTTATATGTTCCACCTAGATAATATATATAACTCTTCTCTGTTTCCAGTGGTTCCAAGACAAGTCAGCTCTCAATTTTCATGTAGGACAATGCTAAAAGTTAACATGAAATGCTTCTAGTTTCTCCACCTGCACATATTTCATCAGACCAGCAAATTCATATAGCATTTAAAGATCTGGAAAATAAAAAAATGACAATATTTTATAATCTTCTCCTATGTCTAACTTAGGAACCATTTAGGAAAAGTTAGAAAAAGAACAAAAAATGATAAAAACTGCATGAACCAGTCACACCATTCTCTGGAGCTTTAGTTACAGTAAGCTATCGTCTTTTGTCTATTGGCTGTAAATGAAAAGTATACAGAGATTTATCTATAGGAAGTATATCACACTCCAATCTGATTATAACATCAGTTTTGCTAATTGCATTGTTATTATAATTAATAACTTTATATATGTTATTAATATAGCATCAACATACTACATAGAACTTTATAAAGTCCAAATTTATCAAATGGCTCTCAAAGGGACTCACAATCCGCTATCATTACTATACTCATATGTCATTAACACAGTCTAAGAGCAATTTTGATGGGAAGCCAATTAACCTAACTGCATGGTTTTGGGACGTGGGAGGTAAGGAAAGTGCAGGAGGGAAACCTGTACAAACATCAGGAGAACATAAAAACTCCATTCACAAGAATGCTAGTGGAGTCTATGTGGGGCTGTCATCAATCACTTTGGATTATTGTAGAGGGCTCACTAAATAAAGACTTCAAGCCACAGGTATTAAGTGAACTAGTTACAAAAAGACACTCAGAATTTGCAAAACTCATTTGATACAATTAAATCATTACTTTATAATAATGAATTTTCATTAATTGTACCTGCATTTGCTAAATGTAACCACACATTGTGGTAGCCCTATAGGGATTAGATAACCATGAGAGGATACAGGAATTTTACAGTGCCGTCACTATGAGCCTTTAAACAAGGAATGAAATAGTGGAAAAAAAGTTTACATTTAAACAAAAAATAGGATGAGTTAAAGTGAATGGAAATATTATTGTAATGTCTTCCCTTGCTCTGTGCGATCCAAAATCAGCAATATGGGAGAATCATTTCGATCCCATTCACCATTCCTGGAACATCAGACTCTTTGTTCTATACTCTGTGCTGAAACTATTTAATGCATACTAGAGGCATAAACAGACAAAGAGCAACATGTTATTAGAGAAATGTAAAAATTACAATATGAGAGAGAATAACACAAATATTTTTTCAAGTAATTACACATTTTTACATCAGAATCAAACTTACTTGTTTTAAAGTTCTTACACTTGTGTATGGCAAAATATAAGGATGCAGACATTTGCATCAAGACTCTATATGTGTGTCTCCATACCTGAGAGTCCAAATTACTGCAAAAGACCTTATCTGACCTGTGTATAGCTTCATAGCCACACACAGCAAACATAAGAATTTCAAGATCTGGTTCTGTTCACAGGGAAGCGATTATGACTTCATCCTACAGGTGCAAAAGGGAGTGCTGTGTTTTATGAATGGCCAAGATAAAGGAATGCAGAAATGATGATTTCAGTGAATAAGTGGGACGTTTTGGTGAAATTTGGCCAAAATACATTATAAATGTTTTTGGTACTTTGAAGGCTGAATTCGGATTTAAATGGATTTTGGGGTCCTGCATCACAAAAACTGACAGCAAAAAAAGTAAAATGTGACAAGTGACATTACCCATATAACAATCAAGTACATGAAAACAAAGTAAAAGAAAAACTACGCACACAACAAAATAACTATGAAAATAAAAAGCTCTTAACTACTATAAATAAACTGATCCTAAATACACACCATCTAAATAAAGAAAAAACATAATTTTCTTTATTCAAGTTTTAACTAAGTAGTTCATTGTGAGAAAATGAGTTTAGTTGAAACTGAATGCCGAGATCAGTTTTGCCAAAGTCACTCTGTTTATCTCTAGTTTATGTGCCAGCCCAAAAAAGATGGTAACCAATAATTATTATATTTTATTTTTTTATATCACCAACATATTATGCACCGCTTTACATATATAAGTCTGTAGTCGTGTCACTAACTGTCCCACAGAGAGTTCACAATGTCCCTTCCATAATCATATTTCAGTAAAACAGTTAAGGCCAATATTGGGGGAAAGCCAGTTAACCTAACTGCATATTTTTGGAATGTGGGATAAAACTGAAGTACCCGGAGAAAACCCACACAGACACTGAGAGAACATGCAAACTCCATGCAGATAGTGTCCTGGATATTAATTGGTACCCAGCACTGCAAAGGCCTAAGAGTGCTAAACTTGGACCTACTGTGCTGCCCGCCTATTAATCAACTGCCTTGTTACTGTAGTTAGACTGAAAGGGTCAGGAGCATAATTTCCTGGATTTATATAACGCCAACATATTATGCAGCGCTGTACATTAAAAACTTCAGGAGGCTTTAAACATCAGATGCTTTGTGCAATGTTTGTGAAGATGTATGAAGATGTATTCTGACTTATCATTCAATTGAAGTGGACAGAAGATACATTTTCTTTACAGTATGTGTCTTTTTCCATAGAATATTGCAATTCTGAATAATATAAATCTGACGTGAGGTTACAGATCCAAAAAATCTAAAGTTTTATTCAGAATGACAAAATGAATAAAGCTGCAAGTTCCACCATGGCCAAAGTCAAGTCTGCCTTACTTGCAAGTCTCTGAGGATTTATATGAGTTTTAATGTCAGGCCCCTGGTGGATAGAATGAATATGTTTGCTTTCCTGTGCGTGTATATTCATTAAATTTTAAAATGAATGAAAGATGAAATCTGAAGCGCGGGGGATTAAAAACACTTCCCTTGTGTTATATGAGAAGGTGCCATGTTGACCCAGTCTTGACATGTCTTCATATTTTCACATTCATGATTGTGTGACATCATGGTTAGATCATGCTACAATATTGCAGCTGCTCCAACTTGCCCAATCAGCCGGGGTGCAATGGCTGTACGAATCCTCTCTCCACATCTGCTCTGAATTAGGAACGTTCCTTCCATGTACAGTAAGTAAGATGACAAGCCAGGGTCAGCAGGATTTGTGATTCATTATAAGGATTTAGAATAAAGATGAAATCATGAAAGTTTGGAAATTTTGTTATAAAGGGGGTAGGTTATAGTTCATAAGTTAGTGACAGAGCACTGGATTGCTTCAATTTGGCAACACCTGGTTATATTGAGATGCATTAAACTGCAAAATAAAGTGTCAAGTGAATATGCTGTCAAATAGCAAAACGAATAGAAAATAAATTCATATATAAATATATACAATTAATATGCACACCCAAAATGAGCACTGCTGTACGTGAACCTTTGTCACTGTCACCACCCTACAGATATTAGTGATCACGGTTGGTGAAAAATGTAACCTAATCAGCCTATAGGGTTTCATCTTTCATTCTCCAAACTTTACTGTGGAAAGGAATTAAAAATGTAATTGGTTCATATGACCAAAAGTTTTACTTTTTTTTACTCTGAACAATCATACTTCGTTTGATTACATACCATGGGTCATTATAAAAAATCCCATACTTGTGCTATGATGGGATCCCATCCATTCAAAAAGCTGAACTGCAGGCAGATGTTATTGGCACATATTATGGCAGCTATTTATACATACAGTAATTCATTTTTATTTTTTTGTAATCCATGCATTGTACATATCTGAGTCTGACTTGGTACCAGCATCTTGTAGTTTCTCTAAAGCAAAGCCCTGAAAAGTAGAAGTCAGTCAGGGATGCTGCAGTGCAATGAACATGTCGATAGGAGAAGGGAGCACATGGTGAGATGAGTTAGAAAGGCCCATAGCCGTAAGAATTTAGGCACAGGGCCACATGACGTGGGGTGGGAGGCCTAGCCCAGGAGTGGTAAGGGTTATTAAAATGTTGTAAGGCTAGAGGGGGCTGTGCTAGTGTGGAGCGTAGGGTAGGAGGGGATTGAGAATAGGATGAGTTAAAAGGGGCTGGACAGAAGTGAGAGGCCCTCTTTTGGAAGAAAAAGTTTCCCGCCCACCCACCCCATTTATAGTTATAATTATAATTTGAAAGTTTGGTTAGTTTTAGTGGTTGGGGAGATGATTATGGCTCCTGAGGCGGTGCTGGGCGGCTAGGGGCCAAGGTGGAGATGTTGGAAGAGTTAAAGTACTGTTGGGTGCAGATTTTGCACTGTATAACCGGGAGTATGGAGTTTGTTAATGATATGGATATTGTTGTTATGGTTAGGTATTAACAAAAGGGAGGAATTAGGTTGTTGGTTAAATAGGTTGTATTCAATGTAAACTGTTTGCCTTATATAATCCTGGTTAAGTAATAATAATAATGGAGTGTTATGTTAATGTATGCTTGCATATCAAAAGTGTATATGTATTTATTTATTTGTCATTTATTTATTATTGGATATTTGTTAATTACTTGAATGGTTAATTTATTTAATGGTGTTTAATTAAACCGCTGCTTGCCAGCCAAATTTAAATCCAAGATTGGTGTCTGGGTATTTAATGGAGGGGGAAAGGTTGGTAAGCAGGTGGGGGTCGGGGGGAGGTGGAGGTTCTGATGGTGGTGGTGAAGGATGGGCTAGAAACTCATGCTGTTTCTCCTTTCAATGTCCATCCAAAGAGTGAGGTTTGGAATGGGACCAGTAAGATTTTTTTAACCTCACCAGAGAAAAATCAGCTTTCCTCCCATGCCCCACAGAACTGCTATATAAATCTCAAAACTGTACAAACAGAAATATAATTCCAATTCCTTAAAGCGGAACTAAACCCAAATTAAAAAAATACACTTACTCAATCCTGTGGATCCCTCCATCCGTTGGGAGGTTTCTTTATTTGGGTCCCCCTATCTATCTTCGGCCAGGCACCGACATCTTCTTCTTTAGTCCTATAGGATCTTCATCCTACGTCACTGGATCTCGCACTGCGCAGGTGTGGGATTGGCTGATGTAGATGGGGAAAAAGATTTCCGATTTCACTGCACATGAAAGAAAGAGCAGCCAAGAACCTCCCGAAATGTGTGATGTAGGTATCCCAGGAGGCTTTGTGCTCCATTTTTTAAAAACAGGGTTGCAAAAAAAAAAAAAACATTTTTACTTTAAATAAAAGGCTTGTCCACCTTGGTTGAGTTTAGGTCCACTTTAAGTACTCATTTATCTATGTGTTAAGCTTTAATGACCTATAGTGAAAGTAAAACTCCAACAGAAAATTATTAGATTTAAAAGAGCACTGAAAATCCATCTTTTCAAACTTGCCTACCAGTCTTATTCTGTCTCTTAAAACCCTCACTACTTCCCTCCATTTCATACCCCCTCTCCCTATGTGTTCTGCTTCCCCACCTGATAGATTGTAAGCTCTTCTGGACAGGGTCCTCCCCTCCTCCTATGTCACTGTCTGTATGTCTGTCATTTGCAACCCCTATTTAATGTACAGCACTGCCTAACATGTTGGCGCTATATAAATACAGTTTATTAATATTATTATTATTATTATTAATAATAATAATAATAACAACTTCCCCTCCCTAGAAGGACTGTACTATGTATTAGGGCTTTGTAAATCTCAGGACTGATCATACAGAAAGAAAAATGATTCAGCAAGTTACACAACTCTCATATCAAGCTGTTGGTTATCTCCATCCTAGCCAAAGATATGCATATTTCCAGAATATATATATAGAATAAAAATCCAAGAAATCACACTGATTAATTTTTACAGGCTGATATGAGCAATACCTATGCTGGCATGCCATATTGGCTCTGTATGAAGTTTTAGTCATATTAAACTGGAACTAACCTTTACAATACTTACCTTCCCTCCTATGTCTGCATGCTTTCCCATCCAAGCTGACATCATTGCCCAGTCATCTTATGGGATCAGTGGCATCTTTATTTGCTGGCTCTGTGTGACATAACTCCCATGCATTCAAAAAATTATTATTTATTTACAGAAAAGACTAATATCGATTTATTTTCTTCCTATGCCTTTAAAATTGTTGTCAAATCACAGTTCTCACTCTTACCCGCCTCATTACACATCATCACAAATGTCTCACGCCCCTCTTGCAGCTGGACACCCTTTCCATTTTGCACATCATCATTGCGCCTTGCATTGTTTTATAAGCCAGACTGTCACAAGCCCCGCTGATATCAAAGCGTTGGATTTATCCAGGATCTGCACAGGGAGAGACATTTATGGACTTAACTTGGCGCATAAAACGTTAAGGTCAATGAGCTGTTAACCCTCTTGAGAGAAGAACAATAGTTGCCATACTCACCGACCAGCAAACAAATAACTGTAAATGTCATCTACAAAATATTGTCTGTGCAGTGCAATCATAAACCTGCCAAAAACTAACCAAAATAAACCACATTGCCATGGAAATTCAATAATGTGATTACCATCTATAAGTCCTGTTGTTTGCACAGAAGTGTAATCTAGTGTAAACGGATATTGCACTGCTAGTGGGGCCTTAGTAAAGCCTTATAGGGAAATATCTGAATTTCCTACAATTTTTATTTTATCTTTTCATATACTCCGACATCCTGTTTACCTTATTTAAATGCAGCTGTGAGTTGGCGACCGGTCCTTTCTGTTTTGTTTAGCACTTTAGCAACACTCTGGCATTGTACTAGGTCGCAGGATGGGGCATTTGTTTCTTCTTTTATTTTTCTTTTCTTCCAGGCTTGATATCCTTTGTTTTTTCCTTGATATCCTACTAATCATTCCAGGTACTCTAATGATATAAGTAGTCCTTCATATCCCCTGCTGAGATCAGAACATTTTCTATTATCTCTACAGTTGGAATAAAATCCATCTGGAGCATTTCTCTCTTATCCAAATCATCTGTACAAACACAAGAACAATTATAGAAAGAGCTGCCCTTTGGTTAACCTTTTTATTACTGGCAGTATTATAAATTAGATGGTGATAACATGTAAACATAACATGTAAAGTTAAAACTTTAAAAACAGATTATGCATTTTCAGGTTAAAGATTTCATCACTCAACAGCTCTAGAGTTAATCCAGGCTATGGACATTAAAACATTGAAATACTATTAACAAGCTGTAAATGGGCTTTAAAGCAAGACCTTACTGACCTAACTAGCTGCAGGAAATGAAGAGGAATTATTCCTCAAGTTTCACAGCTGAAGCACTAAAGTCATCCATATCTTTTTCTCAGTGGTTCAACTCTCCATATTTTCCCCTGGCAGAGCTCCTACCTGGGTTTACATTAGAGATTACAGGGCTCAACCAATATTTTGATAAAAATATTTGACCTACCCTATCAACATTTCCTACCTAAAGTGCTACAATTCCATGGTGCTGCCTAACCTTAACACTTGCTTGATGTCTAAATGTAATGCATTTTCTAGGGGCCTAAATTTAATCCCTTCCTTCCTGATTCCCAACCTTATTTCCTTGCCTATTACCTAACATGAAGTAGAAGATAACCTTCCCAAAATACTAACCTATCAGATAACTGCCAAACATTAACCTTCCAGATAGGAAGGTTTGGCGGGCAGGCTTTTTTGACAACACACCTGGAGTTTAGGACTTCCCACTTAATACAAAAAAATTGGCTGAAGCTGAATGGTAAGTACAAAGTAAGATGGGGAAAACAGAACTTGAGCCTTCCTATTTCCAGGTAACTTTGTATTGCTCTCAGTTCCAGATGCTTCTATGTTACATCTTTCACTTACTGTGCAAATTTTGGCATAAAAACACCTTGTGGTTGCCTAAAACAAGCATTTTCTGGCAGTTTAGTTCTGCTTTAAGGAGACAGCTTGAGCCGCTGTAAAAATCTACCTATCTACCTATCTAACCTACCTAATCTAAGGTGGAAAAAAGTAGAAAAACCAATAGAAATATGCAACAAAAAAATCATAGATGGGGCACCCATCTCTCAGCGCTAGATTGGGGAAAAGCCTTCATTCTGATACATAAATTAGCTCTTACATATAAAGCGCAGGAGACCAACTACAAGATCCACTCCAGATGGTACCATTGTCCAGATGATTTACATTTCATCTCCTCCTTCTACTCAGACAGATGCTGGTGCTTCCATTCCCACAGGGGGTCTATGATACACATATGGTGGGAATGACCTCCCATCTTTCAGCTATGGGAAAAGATCCCCAAAAGAATGGGATCTGTTCCCAACAACCCAAGGGTGGCCTTATTGTCCATGATTCCGGGATCAGTGAAATCGGCTAAAAGGAGTGTGCTCCGTCACTTCCTCATAGCAGGCCAAGCAATCTTCCCTAGGCTGTAGAAACAAACGGTACCACCCACTATGAAGGATTGGCTTGTGGAACTGGAGAAAATCCAGCATATGGAGATGCTCGTTCCGGAGGATAATGACCAGATGGAAAAATATAAATGGGCATGGTCTGTCTGGTAGTCAACCCTTTTGTTGTACCTGGGACAACATTAGTTGGCATTGGGGATGTAGATTTTTACCCCCCCTAACCTCCCTTGTACATATCCAAATTATTACCCTCTTAATCCCTAGTCAGTGCCTACTCCTACCCCCCCCCCCCCCTTGTCCAGTAGAGTTACGTTTAAGTATTTCCCCCTAGTGTTTTTTTTTACCATGCTCTCCACACTAAGCTACAAGGCTTAATTTGATATTTGAAGGAAACATATGGACAGGTTCCTAACTGTAATTGACAGCCTTGATAGACGCTCTATCTGGGTAAATGAGGCTGATTATGGGTTTATTGAGCAAGTATGTATCAATGTACATGAGGCAACACTCAGAGCTGGGTACTAAGTCAAGTATGCTTCTTGAGACATGAATCAATATATTACAGATTTTACATTGCTGTTTCTTACAAAAGGTTGTATGTAAACTATTCATACCTTGTATTACACATTGTATTCATACCTTGTATTACAAGGTATGTAAGCCTGTAACCCCTTGTTATTGTACCTACCCCCCTTTCCCATTTGCCGAGAATGTCTGTAAATCCTGATGTTTTTTTGTTACAAAAATGAAAACTTCAATAAAAACGATTGAAACAAGTGACTGAGACATTGAAATTGTTTTCCTACTTCTGAGTGTATTTTCTGTTATGTTTTTTTAGGCTGGTTTATATCTTTTTTATTATTGATAATTATTTATTAATAATACTTAAAAAAATTGCTTTAGAAATACATAATTATTCTATGGGTTATATTTTTTAAAGGCTTTCTCAAACTTTATAGCTTTTCTAATAGGGATAGCTGGAGGAGGAGGTAAAGTATCACTGATCTTGTTTTTTCCCCTTTCTGCAATTTCAGCTTAAGTTACCTAACTCTGTTAACACATTTTTTAGTAGAACAGAATAGCACAGCCTGAAAACACATTACAAGAACATTCATTTATGATATATGGCTTCCCCTAAAATTGGCCTGTGTTAGTGACACATGATTATGGTAGGAACTTAGATTGTGAGCCGCTTTGGGGGAAAGTTACATGTGACATGACTATGGACTTTGTAAAGCGCTGCGTAATATATTGGTGCTATAAAAATAGAAAATATTGTTACTAATTAAAATCACTGAATATCAATTGAACCTAAATGTTTTCCAAATCTTCCCGCTTGCCACCAACTTTCCAATAAACCTGGAACATATTAGTTAATAGATATCCATCAACGTAAATAGTGTGGTCAGGAGAAGAATGTATTGTGTGTGAACCTGTATTTGACCCATGAACTATCAGCATTAACACATCATTACAGTGTTGTTTGCTCTTCTTAGATCTCCTCTCGCAGGAGGTATCAACCTTTGGTAGACCTGTTTTAAGTGTCCCACATTTTCCCAAACAGCTCATCCAATGGGTGCCCATCAACTTTCACTCTGCAAAATCATTTGTACTAACAAGATTAATAATGTATCTTATATAATATATTTCACAATTAAAAATCAGTTCCTGAATGGTGAATAAACTTCAATTGCATTTAAAAGGTTTCTTCAACTAAATTTGTCAGCTCAAAACTTCTGCCACAATGCCTGTGATATGCACTGTGATATTCAATAGTAAAAATGTATCTAGAAATGTTTGGAACCAAAGTTCTTTTAGAAGTCATTTAATTATTAGATCTCTAAACTTTTTAACCTGTACTAGGGAAATAGGTAGGCTATGACCGTTGGTCTTCCCTGTGCTAGTGCCATGGCTGTCATGCTTTAAAGTAAAATTAATTTTTTAATTGTCACAAGCACTTGCACATACATGTACACCAGTACATTGCCCACCAGCTGAAGACAAAGCTAATGCTTCTGTGTAGAGGTTTATAGATTTAAAAGACACCTGCAGTGGTGCTAAGCAGGTTATTTCAAGCCCAGTACTCACCAGCTATTTGGTTTAGCAGTGTTCACTTTCACCGGTTAACCTAAACTGCTCACAAATTACCAATCTTAGCCATCCACTAGACCTTGCCTCCATATTCTCCTCTTGTGCTTCACTGACTGCTCACTGCTGATCCCGGCATGTCTGTGAATATTGTTCCTGTCTGCTGGAATTTGTTCCTGAGTATCCGTTAGTGAATCCCTGTTGATGCCTACCTAGTAGGGTTTTCTTCACATCTTAATCAACCCTGTGGCCTAGAGCTTACTACAGATACCAGCACATGTACTTATCTTTGAACCATCTGTTATCTATCAGCAGTACCAAGCTGACCTAGGCTGGAGAAGAAACGCTAACTTTAACACTCTGGGCACATTTTTTCAGCAAAAGTTTCCTAAATTTTTCTCTGTTTCCCAAATTATGTAATCCAGTAGTCTTCTCACCAAATGTTACTACTTTGATCCTGAAAGTTACCAGTTTGTATGGGACTTACTTACTGTGGAACAAAGCGTCAAAGTGGCAGTTGATGACATATCATATGGTTTATTCCATTTCTGGCCTCCTTACAATCTCCTGCTCTACCCCCACCCATTCTCTCTGAATTGCAGAACTTCCAGCTTTGGGAAATATGTTATATGTCACTTATTTCCATTACAATCAAATGTTTGACGCATTTATGGGAAAACAGTAACTGGGACTAAACACATGGGACATGCCATTTCTTATGCAATTGCCTACAACAAGGTAATTCACACGGACAGCACACCAGAATAATGGCACCTATCTTTTAAAAAGGAGTGGTATAGTCACAATCAAATGAGAATTGGAAACCATAGTCACATGACTAAAAGAAAAATCATTTTGCTTTTGTTAAAGGCATGATTATGGATTCCCTAAAGCAGCATTTCTTACTATGGAAGAACACTTTCTGGAATAACTTTCACGTCTCAGAGAACCCCTGTTACTATATCACTATAAAGCTCACATTACATTAACATGGTGGCTCGTAGGAAGAATGCCTCTTACAATGCTGGTCAGTGGTAAGAATGTCACCCTTACTGATGGCCAAAAAGATCATTGGTGTCAATGGTAAATGACCTGAGGAGCAAAAAATACACATGGCTCAAAGGACCCCTCTAGAGGAACCTCAGTTGAGAAACATGGCTATAAAGGGTTGTGTGTTATGTCAGTGCTGTATAAACAAATTAAACTAATAGTAATGATAATAATAATAATATTTTCCAGTGATTGCTGGTGAGTAGGGCAGTGAAGGTCTGAACAGCACTTAAGGTTGGAAATTATGGACAGGGTACATCAAGGGTTGTGGATATTTTAACATGCAAACTTTAAATAAAATACATTAATATAATTTAAGGTGGCAGGAGTAAATCACTGTGTCTTTATACTTCGGTGCAGCGTTCCTCAGCACAGTGTTTGCCAGTGGGAAGAATGTCACCCTTACAGATAGCCAAAAAGATTATGGAGGTAAAAACTGCTCATTGCTCAAGGAACCCCTAGAACCTCTGGAGGAACCCTGGTTGAGAAACATTGCTTTAGTGTGTATTGTAACATGGAACTTGAAACTAAGTTCTTTGACGGTTGGTTTAACTGTAGATTACTCTTGTCTTACTTATTTCATCTAGTTTCTAAAATGTAGACAACAGCGGAATAAATCAAAATTAGAGATGCCAAAAGAAATATTCTAGTCAACTGATCTGATTTAAATTAGGAAATAACATTTTCCTTGGAGTAAAATCCATAAGCCACAAGCAGAGATAATCACATTAAGACTTGTGAGAGGTAAATTCCATGTAACTGTTTCTCTAACAACAAACACACATGCTGTTTTCTGACAAAAGTTGCCAAAGCAATTATACTTATTGCACCCTTGTACTCTATGGCTTATACAAATGATCTTTATTTTACAGGATTTGTAGAGTTTTGGCTCACAAACGTTTACTAGAGTGATAGCATCATGTTGGGTTGATGGCCTCGTCTTCAGTAATTGCTGAAAATATGTGCATAAAATGGCAAAAAGGAACTTCTTTAGCATTAACTTTGATATTTTTAGCCCCCTAGCCCCCTTGATATGGCTGGTCAAGGTTTTACTCTGCCAGAAAAAAGTTTAAGGGCATAATAAGACCTATTCATTACAGTATGTAGTGGTAAAACATATTTCAACCACATACCATGCATTTCAGTAGTGGCAGGCTCAAAGCGGTGGATGGTTTGTGTTTCTGAACACAACTCGCCCACCCTCCCATCGTAGGCTCAGACCTCTAAAGGGGGAGCGGGTATGTTCTGGCTTCATGACGTCACGTCACTGAGAAAGCTTCTTCCTCCTTGAGTGACACATGCCCCCCCCAGCGCATGTGCGCTCCAGAGCCTGCAAATTTAGCGGTTCGTAGGTCCAAAGAGGTTGTCGACCACTGATTTAGGCAACACACCTTTGATGCTGTATATTAATATTATATTTTAATATTATTATACAGTATTTATATAGCCCCATCATATTACACAGCACTGTACAAGGTCCATAGTCATGTCACCAGCTGTCCCTTAAGGGGCTCACAATCTTATTGTCCCACCTCAGTCATATGTCTAATATAGTCTAAGGGCAATTTTGGGGGATAGACAATTGACCTAACTGCATGTTTTTTCAGATGTGGGAGGAAACCGGAGTACCCGGAGAAAACCCACGCAAACACAATGCAGATAGTGTCTCTATCAAGAATCGAACCTGGTACATAACTCTACAAAGACCAGAGCACTAACCTCTGAGCCACCATGCTGCCCACACAGTATCCATTCAGGCTTGTTAGCAGTGCAGCGCAGTTTTTATTTGAATAGGTTAGCCTAAAACCGCAATATTTAGGTCACTGCACCAGAATTGCAAAATTTGAATGGAATTCAAAGAAAGTTCTCAAGAAATTTCTGTTAAAGCTATATAAGTATTGGAAATTTTAGAATGGAAATCCTGCTGTTGGTGAAAATATAATATAATAACGTGTGAGTGTCAGTCGAAGTACTGTGAGCTATGCATACAGGATTATGCTTCTCCTCTGATAAATTTCAAACTGAGCATCAGAATGGGGAAGATATGTGTGGCTGGTGAGCAGGCTGGTCTGTGTATTTTATAAACTGCTGATCTGTTGATAATTTTACTCACAACCATCTCTAGACTTAACAGAGAGGGTCTGAAACAAAAAAGATATCCATTGAGCTTTATATTTTTGTGTTTGTTGATGCTAAAGGTCAGAAGAAAAATGGTCACAATGGTTTGAGCTGATAGAAAGGCAACAGTAACTCAAATAACCACTCGTGTTCAATAAGGAAGCAAATGGTTTACAGCAGCAGAAGATCGGCTAGAAGATGAGACTACAAATTCCATGAGCTCATTAAAATGAAAAAATGTTGCCTGGTGTGCTAAGTCTCCCTTTCTGCTGTGATATTGAGAATTTAGGGTTAGATTTTGGCAATAACAACATGAATGCATGGATCCATTCAAGCTTTTTGTCAACAGTTTAGTCTTCTGGTAGTAATGTAATGGTGTGAGGGATATTTCCTTGGCACACTATGGGCCCTGAGTATTATTTATATGCCACAGGCCACTTTAGAATTGTTGCTGACCTTGTCTATCCCTTTATGTCTGCAGTGTATCTATTGTTTATTGGCTACTTCCAGTTGGATAACTTGCCATGTCACAAAGCTGAAATCATCATGAATGGCCTCCACAGTCACTAGATCACAATATATTAGAGCATATAGGAGATGTGGTAGAACTGGAAATATTCATGGTTTTGCAGCTACTGTGTAATGCTATCGTACCGATTTAGACTAAAAATCCTGGGGAAGGTTTCCAACACCCAATTAAATCTATGTCATATAGAAATATATATATGGGGATGCAACCTTACACTAGTAGAGTGGACCTAATAAATTGGCTGGTAAGTATATCTAGAAAATATATCACTGTCTTCCCTTCACAGTAAGTTCTCCACACTATGCCTCCATTTATAAATCTATAAACTTGTCCTTCATTTATAATTGCAACACTTGGTGTCTATAGAAGTGTTCTCTATCTGCAGAAAATACACCAAAAGAAGAGAGTCCAGTCACATGACCTGTCAAAATTGATACTTGCAGTATTTAGTAATCTAAAGTAACATCATTAGCATTATATTAATTGGGTTGTTTTTGCAGCATAATCACATTTAACAACTTCTAGATATGTGTGATGATTTGCACATCCCCTGAGAAATGCTTATTTTTAGGACTAAGTAGTGTTTCTCTTTCTCATCCTATTTCCACATTTAAAGGTATTTTATGTTTTAATTTTACTAATAAGCTTTGGTTATTAACCATCTCCTGGAATTAAATCATTAAATGTTTTCTTACCCCCTAGCCTAGCCTGTCATAAGGAATGGATTTGTTAGCACAGCTGTGGACTGCCAGAAGGATGCCATATACCACCATTCGGATAAAGAGAATTTGAGAGTGCTCACTATGGAGCCTGTTTCTGTGCCACAGCTGGTATGACTTTAGCTATAATTATGATCAGCAATTATAGTATTAGTAGCCTGATATAGGAATACATTGCTTATTATTTCAAAAAATATTTCTTTATTTTGGTTGAAAACTAATTATCATGTGCATGTATCTAATTAGCTGAAAGCCTTAACATTCCTGAATACCAATTTTGGTTTCCTAAATTGCATGTTTTTCTGCAGATAAGAAAAACCTGCATGCAAATAGTCAGTATTGCAGGCTCATTTTGCCCTGATTTGATTGTCACTAATAATTTGATGTAAAATTAAATTTTGGTCTTATTGGCAAACATTGCCCAGCAAATCACAACCCACTGATTTATCAGATATGATCATTGAGATTGATGATTTAAATTGTTTGCCACAGATCAGAGCAGTCAGTATGTTCACAATCGAAAGATCAACAGTTTACAGGTTTATCAATTTGTAAGTGAATCTGAAGAATGAAATTCGGTTTACTAATCTCTATTTCTTCTTAATATTACTATTAGGAAAATCAACAGAGCTGGGTTTACACTGCACCTTTACATAGTGGCCCTTCTTAAATATCAATATATTATAATGAGATTACCAGTGCCTTTGCAGAAAATCACCTTTCACTTCAAACTCTTTGGGGCCTTGATAGAGCGACATTAGCCTGAATATCCTGTCTATGTCCTTTCACCTTCAGGACCAAGACTTGTCTTGTTTGGCTTAGTGTCAAGTAATAACGTGTCACCACCTACCTCCTATCCTGCTGGACAATAAATGTACTTACATGATCATGAACAAGGCTGGGTCTACACGGACATTTTTAAAAACGCATGTAAACTTTCCTACTGTGTTTATGTGCGTTTTATACGCTTTTATTAGCGTTTTAAAGCTTGACTTTAAAACGCTGCAAAATGTCAATGCTGGGTTTTTAATGCATTTATATTTTAAGTGCTTTTAAACGCGGGGAAACGCGGGAAAACGCCCCATTGAAATCAATGGAAGCATTTATCCGTGTTTACCCACATTTCAGGGCGTTTTCCAGTGTTAACCCCGCGTTTTAATTTTTTAAACATTGCAAGCAGCGTTATAGATAACACTCATAAACGTGCCTCAATGAAAAACTCTGGTGTAGATTAGCCTATTGGAATTTCAAACAGGGGCTTTGAAAAAATCAGGTTAAACTCTGGGGAAAACGTCCGTGTAGACCAGGGGTCGGCAAACTTTTATGGCCACTAGGCCATTTTAGGGGTGGGCAGGGGTACACTAGGCCAGACTCTGAGTCCCGCCCTAATGGCTCCGCCCACCACAGCGAACACCCCCTTAAGTGAAATCCTCCTCTGTATGCATTGTGGAGGAGAGGGATCTACCTTCAGGGAGCATTCCCTATTTACAGACGCGGCTGAAGTATCAGGCCTGCCGCGGTAAATAGGGGAGTCACAGCAAGGAGGCGGCACTGGAGCTCCAGCGGCTCCAGCTCCGGTTGTCGGCCGGCACAAGGCCGAATCGGCCAGGGGGCGTTAGGCCGGAGTTTGCAAACCCCTGGTGTAGACTAAGCCTAATGAAAGTGTTAATGGGACAATAAATTGGACAATGTTATTATCAAGACAACAGTTACATAATGTGGAGGCAGAGACCATCTATTTTATTCCCATGAACATGTGGTAAAGCAAAAAATAAAATTCCTTGCACGCAGAGCTTTCATGACTCCCTAAATGAACCTTTTTATAATTACAGACTATACATCTAAGTATCCATTTGTATTGTTTTATTTATTTTGTTGTCATATGTACACATCTAACTAATTTTTGCAGTAATCTGTTTAATCTACATAAACTACTTCCTGGGTAAGTCTAAATTATTCAAAGTTGTCACAAATCTTACAGAGATGAATTTTTTTCTGTATGCAGAAACTTTTCTGAATGTAGTTCCAACTTTTTTTCCCCTCCAGAGTGCATATAGTTTGATTATAGTGAGTTTTCTTGATAAAAAGTCCTTTCCCTGGCCTTCATTCATCAAGCTGTATTAAAAATGTAAAAGGGCCTGTTACCAACCTGATAAAATTTCCATAACATCATGCATATGAAATTCTTATTTGCAGTGTTTTCCATTCCATAAACAATTGCATTGACTTTCACTGTACAAGTCATGAAGAGTCAATTCCCTAGCAGAGTCACCTTTATCCTTGCATAACAAAACCCTTCCCACTTCTAGAAATGTCTGATTAGTCTTTGTGTTAATTCAGCATCTCACTTGAGTCACTTGAGTCTTTTGGGGGTGCTCATAACACATCCAATGTGGAAAAGCCCTGTAGCAGTCTCAGGGGTTTAAAGTGGACCTATTGCCATAAATGTAATATTGGGTAAGAGGTCTGCTTAACCTCCTGGGCGGTTCATTTCTGTCCGGTTTTATACGTCTAAAAGCAGTACATTGTTTTTCATGAAAATTTATTTTACAGTATACTATAATAGTACGACTATAACAAAGTTTGAAACACAAAATCATGTCAAAGTAATAAAATAAATAAAATGTATTTATTTTTTTTTAATTTTTAAAAAATAAATAAATATTATACTCATACTATTATCTTATACTGTAAAATAAATGTTCATGAAAGACAATGTACAGCTTTTAGACATATAAATCCACTGCGATCAATACAGTTATTTTATATTGAATGTAATACAATGGATTTTAATTTTCCGCCCTGCCCCGAACGGAATGTCTGCACGCACCGACGTCACCGAGAACTACCCGGTGACTCATCCAGTGCTGAGAACACCGGCCAGAGGAAGAAAGAAGACATGAAGGACGACGGAGGACACTGGCAGATCAGGTAAGTCTCGATTTACTAATATTTCCCCTGGGTTTAGCTACCCCGAGTGTGACTCGGGGATACCGCTTCCAGCTTTTTTTTCTACCCCGAATCACACTGTGGGTTACCACTCAGGTTAATCCCTTAAATCTTGCATGATTCTACACTAGGTACTAGTACAAGTGCCCAATTTTGTTTTGCACATGTACGAGATCAGTGGGCACAGCACCTAATCTTGCACATGTGCAGAATGAGATTGGGAGTTTCTGCCAGTAACTTGTAAATTCTGCAGCCTCCTGAGATATGTAAAAAAGATATCCCAGTATGCTGCAGAATTGTCAATCTTTATCCCCACAGTAAGAACCCCAGAAGAGGGGCAAGAATTATTACTTTTTCTGTAAGGGTTAAAAAAATTACACAAAAAACTATTTTTTTTTTTAATTTAAGGGAGCAATGTAAGGGACCATCAACCAAAATTACAATTTAAGATGTCTACACAAAAGAGGCTTTTACAGATAAATAACATGCCTATAAAGGGAACAATACAAATGTAATCTTTTGGGAAAGTTGTTAATGAAATGAGGGTCTGGTTGGTTAATGAATATATCTTCAAAGTGAAGGAAATGCCCTTTTTAGAGCCCAGTTTAGTTGACAGAAGTGTTCCCAGATGTGCCCTTTTTACTGTTTCAATGACAACTCACAAGTCTGAATATGGCCTGGAGACAATGGTCACTAGAGTGAATCTCTCCAGTACTGGACACGAACAACAATAAAGATCTCACAGGGTTTTTACCCTTCTCTGTTAAACCCAAAGCTAAAATGATACCTGAACCTTCATCAATCAGGCCTTAGGGGAGCCCCGTTAATTACAAAGATTGTAGGATTGCAGAGTCTTACCTACATCTGGTAGGTAAGAAGCCACATAAAAATATAATTACCTATGGTGGCCATCCACAACCACAAAGCAGCAATTTGCTGTGCGCCTGGGAGCTGCCAGCCACTTTTTTTAACCAAGGGTCAAAAAGAACCCCAACAGGGGTATATATATGTTAGCTTTAAACATTTAGTACTTTTACTGTGGTTGCAGTAAAGAAAAATACAGTTTGAATTTTTGACATTTTGAAAAATATTAAGATTTGATTAGGTTTTTATTAACATTAAACTACCAGCTGGCTTATACAGTAATTATATTTGTTATACCTGCTCTTCATAAAAATGATTAGAATTTGCTGGTTTACAATGTTTGCTACACAAATAAATTGTCACAGAGATAATGATGTGTAACTTGACAAGAAAGGTCAAACCAGCAGCTCAGTGCTGACCTAGCATCATAATGGGAAAGGAAATCAATTTGCACTTTGATTCCCTTTTAATCATTTGCATTGTCTGTCTCTCAGGATAACCTCAGGAAGCTGAACACAGGAAAACACGTGATGGCAACTTTCACAGAAAGATTATTTTTGTTCTTGTTAGATATACATGAAGCAGAAGATGGCATGCTGAAGAAAACCTCAAAAGTACTTCTGACAAGCACTTATAGACCCAGGTCTTGTCAAAACTAAGTTTAACAGATAAACACATTCCATGACCTAGACATGCTCAGTGAAGGTCACGTCAGCCTATTGCTGTTATGTATATTTAAAGGCCATATTCACACATAGTTATATTTTACATCTGGTTGACAATAGATATATGTCCATTAAACTCAAACAAAAAAAACAATTAATATTATTAATAATAAAATTAATAATAATACACAGGATTTTTATAGCGCCAACATATTACACAGCACTGTACATTAAATAGGGCTGCAAATGACAGACAGATACAGACAGTGACATAGGAGGAGGAGAGGAACCTGCCCCGAAGAGCAGCAATAGTCCACACTTTTTGTTAGGTTATATTAAAAAAAGTGAATATTGTATGAAAATAAGCACTATGACCATTGCTGTAGTTTACTTTACTTATAACAGGCACCATTTGAGTACACTTTTTTATGATTTAACCTATAGCAGTAGTTTCTGAGTATGGCTACTGTCCCCCCAGAAGGTATGGTTAATGTGTATTGGCTGACAGGCCGGACAGAGCCACATCAGAAGTCCAGGGGTATGTGGACGGTAACCCAACTGAAAGGGGGCTTGATGTTCCCATGATTCCAAGATATCTAAACTTCTGACAGAGGTTCTTTTAAGAGTAATGGAAATTGGACACTTAAACCAAAATGTAGAACAGATTTGAGATATGGGCACACAAACAGGGACAGTATCTAGGTCAATACAAAAAAAGTTAAAAAGCAAGTATAAATATACTGGGACATATGAATTAGGTCTGGAGCTTAGGAAGACCCGGAGGAGTTGTAAGAGCAGTGCAAACCAAGTGGCAAAGGGATCTAACCAAAAATAAAACCATCAAGTACTGACCCTCCCCTCTCCCTTACCCAACTGAATTTCCATTGGCTTATTGCATCCCAAATATTTAATCATTGTAGAAAAATGAAGGGTGAATCTGCCACTGGTGTAGCCATACCAGAGGAATATCCATTGACAAGAATTAAGTGGGATTCCAACCTGAAGACTTAAGGCTACATTTTAAATCAGATCTACAGTGGAATGTGAAGACCCTAACCTTAAATAGGTCATCCTTTCATACATTTTTTCATCTGTTTGTCTTCCTCTGTTCCTTCTGTACTGCAAGACTTTCTCATCTCTTGACGGTTTTTGATCTATAATGTGTTGTTTTCTTTTCCCAGAAGCTAGGGTGACGCATGTACATTACTTTTTGTGCTTTTCTGTTTTTATTCTTATATTTTACACTCTTTGCTCCCCAGTAAATACATTTCGCATTGGTTGTATAGACTCATCTATTTGGACTGGGAGGATGTTATGCTTTGTTTTCGAAAAGCCCCTTTAATGTCAAGATTTTTTATTTTGATGTTGGGAGATCACTTCAAAGAGAATTTAGGATGCCAGATATTGACTGTTCTCGAATATGACTCATCTATGATGATGTTCTCACCAGCCAAGAAGTGTCTACGCAATGATCTTCTATCCTTGTATCTCACACAGTGGAGACCGGCCTCCACTTTCATCTATTTATATGTTCAGGGCCTAAACCACAACTAAAGGGGATCACTTACATAGTTTGACAAGAAATATTGCCTCTTAATCCTGTCATTTCTCACTGATTGTTCCTGCAGATACAATATACTGTTCCTGGATGTCTTCTGGTGATCCTTGACACACTGCAGATTCCATGGGTTTCACCTTGTTTATCTTAGGAGTGAAGTCTTATTACGAAATACACAGGACACAATGCTCATTTCATAAAAGACAGTAACAAAACACAATGTCCCTTAATTCCCTATAGCAGATCTCCAAGCAATTCCTTTCATGTACTGGGCTAGATGAGGATTCTGGGCAGCAGCATGCACAACCTCTTTCCAGCAATATTAGAATTTCACAACCAGACACAATGCAAACACTCATATTTTAAGGGGATTATTATTGTAGCACTGCTTTCATTTCTTATAAATGACAGTTTACAGCTATGAATAAAGCTGGCTTGAGAATTGCTTTCAAAATCCAGGAAATAAGTGGTTTAAGGAGGTCTCCAGGCAAAATCTAAACTTAGTTATACAACTGTCCATTCTGTGGACAAAAA
>NC_092863.1:79334961-79348932 GCF_032062135.1 Pyxicephalus adspersus | reverse complement strand
CCAAAGAGCTTACAATCTATTCTGTACAAAGCCATAAAGATGACACTAGCTGTTTATTCATGTGATGCAGTTTATTGTAGTATTATGCTCCTTTGTCTATGGGGTAAGATACAGCTTGTAGTGTATAAGGGAGATGCTAGAACCAGTAAACCACCTGGCATGCTTTTTACTAGAATGAAATTTATGGCCATTTAAAAGGTTAATGGGCTCCACAATATAAAAAAGACAATGGGCCTAATTTAATAAAGCTCTCCAACGCTGGAGAGGATACACTTTCATCAGTGAAGCTGGGTGATCCAGCAAACCAGGAATATATTTCTTCAAAGTCATTTGCTAGTAAATGTTTTGAATCCAGGACCAGATCCATTCCAGGTTTGCTGGATCAACCAGCTTCACTGATGAAAGTGTATCCTCCTCCAGCCCTGAAGAGGTTTTATAAATCCGGCCCATAGTATCAAGACACATAGCAGATAGACTGTGTCATTGGAAACAAAAACAATGCTCTTTTTATATTTGATTGCTATGTATGTTTAAGAGAAAAATAAACCTAATACACAAATTTTGGAGTATTTAAAACCATAGCTAATGATACCACAAACATAAAACTTTGCATCCATAGCATACATTGTTCTTGCTGCTTGCCTATGGCTTATTATATTGTCATGTCCAAGGCAGTCAATTATCTCTAGGAGATTTGTTAGGCACGAGGATCAGATTAAACAATAATCCAGTTAAGTGCCACCTGCCCCATGGTTGTGTCTTTGTGTACCCTTTTGTACATATTCTCTTGATAAAAAGAACCCTTTTTGTTTGGATCCTGCCAGCTTGCAGATGGAATAACAAACATGACTGCAGGTTTTATTTCTTTTGGCAGAAAAACAAAACACTTCATTAGCACTTTGGTGTAGAATAATTAATTTCACAATACTCAGGGGAGCTATACATAGCACACAAATGACTACTCTTGTGTTTCTCCTGAACAAAGAGGCATTTCTGCCCATTTGTCCATGACAAGTACCCCTACACAGTCATCATTGTTGTGCACATTGCCATGGACTGGTGCACACCATGGAGAATGAGAAAACAATGTGTGACTAAGAAAGCAAATTATATTTGGGGTCGCTGGTTTCCATGGAACTCAACCATACTTCAACCTTTTTTTCGACCTGTCATTAAAAACACAAGCATCCTCCATAAGCAAAGCAGAAACCGCCGAATGTCTTTTGTCAGTGGCCCCATGACTGTCTTGATCCATTCACACCATCTTGTTATATAATTCAGCCCACTGAAACTGATACTTGGACTCTTTTAGGATGTAACCTTTAGGTCAATGCTTTGATGGTGCAATACAGAAGCTGCTTTCTCCAAACACACAAGGGCATGGGGCTACACTACCACGATCAAACTCCACTGTCGCCAAAAAATGGCAAGGCCACTGCTTGGTAGTAATATTTGTTATAACTACAAGGCATCAGTATTGTGTGTAGGTTGCTCTCATCAAAGACGGCTACATTTCCCTATATTACCCAGTGGTATATTTTACAGAAATACCTGTGGGAATAAGAAGAAGATAAAAGACATAGTGATAGTAAACTAAAAAAAGGTGGCATAAACATGAAATAAAATATAATCAGACTATGGCAGTATATTTTACTGTTTAAAGTTTTTACTGTTTTCTTTTGCTTTATCATCGCTCCAACATCAATATGATAATGAAAATTTTAAATAAAATGCTTCTATTTGAATTGCAATTTCGGGGACTGAAAGGGTGGTATACATAGTAATTTCAGCACAAGTGTGCAAGTTTGAAGGTAAGGCTGGAGTTCAGCTTTGAAAGTCTGGTGCTTGTAAAGAATGCAGCCACTATAAAATCTTTATTTCCCATTACAATGTATAGTACAATCATTTTACTCATGCAGCAGTATTGGGGTACCAGTACAAAGTTTGCTACATCTCTCTTACACTTCTACCCTTCTCCCTGCATCTCTATTTTTTTGCCCTCCTATCCCTCTCTGTCAGGAATCTCTTCAAACGTATTAATAATATAATATTTCATAATAGATTAATATATGACAATGGCTAACTGGGCTCCATACCTCATTCTATTTTCTGCTCTTTAAAAGTTTTCTATACATACAGGTTACATTTTGACTACACAATCCTTCTATTGTCCTGTTTAAATCTACATAACTATGTAATTTGAATACCTCCCTGAACTATTGAATGCATTTGAATTCAGACAAGTGGTCCTTAAACTAGAGTTGTTGTAGAAGACTAATCAATATGGGCAATATGGTAAGTTTGTTACCTTAAAAACTTGTAAATGAAGTCTTGCATGTAAAACTATGCAGCAGTGCTTTGACCACATGTAAGGGAAACGACAGTTAACAGGGAATATGCAGTCAAAAGTATATTTTTGTTCCTCTTGTGTGTGTGTACAGGGCCATTGCTCGCTTTAACAGATTCCTGGTTCAGCACATACCTGTGCACAGTAATGCTCAGCCTTTGCTTATGTCCCATAAAGCACTCTATAATGGCATCAAAGCCTCCCCCCAAGAACCACTGGCAGGACAGAGATCGGACAATCTGAAGGAAGGGGAAATGCTGGTAAGGTAGTTTATTGTAAAATAGGTCAGTGCTTGCTGTGTCAGCACATTCTACCTGTACTTCTCTTTTGTGAGCTTTTCAACTCCAACATACAGACCCCTCCTAGATACGAACAGGGCTTCCCTGCTCGCTCCTGTGCAGGAGGGAGGCTTGAAGGTGATAAACACAGCTGAGGTTGTGGGTGATCTTAGAGGGGTGAGCTCTTCTGGAACATCTTGTAACTCTTTAATGACCAAGACAAACTCTGCAGTTGTTTCTTTTTGCATATTAAAGCACAGCTTGCTCCATAAGGTAATGAGTGTGTAGGCCCAGTAAGAATTTTATACATTACCTGACACCATGCTGCCTAATAATATGTTGAGACGAACATCTGTCCTAATTGCATTTAATAAAATAATGTACCTGTTCTGACATACATATTCAACTTAAGAACAAACTTACAGTCCCTATCTGGTATATGTAACCCGGGGACTACCTCTGTATATATATATACACACATATATATATATTTATATATATATATATATATATATAGTATATACATATATACCCCTGCTTCTTTCAAATTTGGCATAATAAAAAGAATATATATTTATACACAGTATATATGTATATATTAATTTATTGTGTAAGATTTACACCTTTTACAGGATAAAGAGACACGTATATAGCACACAAGTATGGCTGACCCTATTATACATAAATAATTGTGACATTATAGATGCAAACAGAGACACGTATGTAACACACAAGTATGGCTGACTCTATTATACATAAATAATTGTGACATTATTTTTATTATTATTATTATTATTATTATTATTATTAATAAACAGGATTTATATAGCGCCAACATATTACGCACCGCTGTACATTAAATAGGGAATATAGATGCAAACAGTTTGCTTTGTTCAATTAAAACATGAATGAGGCTGATCTTTTCCTTATATATTATATTTATCTAAGTACTATTCTAAAAGCCATAAAGGCCATTCCATGATCATTCCATTCCATGATTCCATACCAGTAAGCCCTTAAAAGCTCATTACTGTAAATGAAGGGTGAAAAACCTTTCTTGGAGCTAGCTTATTAAACACCGCAGAGACCTTCCAAGTAATATTACATTTAAGCATGGTTTCTTTAATCAAGGCATGTAGTAATTAGCTAATTAAAGAATATAGCAGAACTAAGTTATATTAAAGAGTACATTTAGTGTTAGTTATCTTGCATCAGTGAAGAAATTCGAGAGACAGTCACAGAATGTGGATTTCAGTGTTCAGTTATGGCTGCGCACAAGAAGTGACACCTTTGTCTAAAGTTACATGGGTTACTCGACGTAGTGATTTATTTTATAAGAAAAACAGTTCAATTTCCAGTAATTTGATCCAGAGCAAGGCAAAACTTCATTGCGAAGTTGTCTTAATTTGCTGTCTTAGTCCAGAAGACTGCCAATGTGAGGATGCATATTCCAAATGTAAGCAAATTACAGACAGGCATATAAAATATATTGCTTGGATTATATTTATTTGGAGCCCATCCTCCCTGCAGTTTAAAGGGAACAGATTAAAAGGTTCAAAATCCGTTAAGCACAGGTTTAATGTCTCATTATAGTGCTGATTGGTTAGGTCGGCCACTGGAACTGCAAGAAAAGAAAACCTGTGTAAGCTCCAGGCCAGCTTGTATCACAAAAACAGGTCATGGAAAGGGTTAATACTCATGATGGCACTGGCAGCAGGGCTTCATTACTAAAGTAATTATGGCTGGAAAGTTGCCTATTTGGATCTTTGCATTGTGGTAATGCATGTGTTACCACAATGGGCCTGATTTATTAAAGCTCTCCAAGTCTGGAGAGGATACACTTCCATCAGTGAAGCTGGAAGATCCAGCAAACCTGGAATGGATCTGGTCCAGGATTCAGAACATTTGTTAGCAAACCTAAGAAATCTATTCCAGGTCTCCTGAATCACTAGGATTTACTGACGAAAGTGTATCCACTACAGCCTTGGAGAGCTTTAATAAATCAGGCCCAATGAGTGATATTGCACATCATATATCACCATGTTACTATACCACTTATTATGAAACTTTGACACATTGAAACAATGCAACATAATGTACAACACCAGCAATGCATAGTAGTGTGTTACAGTGTGTTGTGTTTCAGAGGGTCTTGTTCTTTTTTTATAGGTATATTCACAACACATTCATTTTCAAAAGGGCCTTGATGCAACACATGTTAACGTGCAACATATCACACTTCATGGTATGTGAATTAACTCACAGATCTAAATGGACCCTTAATAACTCCATAGAAAGTATAGGAAGCAGTTACTTTTAGGTTTTGAACAGAGTATGAAATGAATAAACACTTTTAATCCCATTTCGGACAGGAAGGATTTACCATCACTGTCTGTTCCAGGGATAACAGTCATCAGAGGATGAATCATTTCACTGAGGATAAGCAATAAAAATTATGACTAGGATTCTAACACAGCTAGGAAAAGCTAAATAAACATATTCTGGTTTTATTTACACTACTCTTCTTGAGATTCACCACAAAGCAAAAAACACTGCACCACCACAATTTTTTTTTTTTTTTTAATAAAACCTAAGATTTCCAAAAGCATTAACATCCTGCCACAGTTCCCTGTCTTTGGTGCTCTGGAAACAATGAAGTGTTGAAGGAAGAAATTTGAAGTGATGTGGCTTTTGCTTTGTGGTAGGTCCCCTCACCAGGTCTGTGTTCTTTGCTTTATGCCCCCTTAGGAGTAAGATATACCTTGTTTAGGACCTTGTGCACACATGGCTGGTCCATGGATAGGATACCCAATATTTGGTTTCCAAGTATACCTACCATACTACCCTATATGAAAAGGTAATGACAATTGTCATTAGCCTAGCAATGTTGTCAGTTCCCCAACTGGATTCTTCTGCAGTGGACTAACAAAAAAAGAATGAAAAACAAGTCATGCATCTGATTTGCTACTATTGTAATATTTTACATTTTTTATTATTATTACTACACAGTATTTATATAGTGCCAACATATTACACAGTGCTGTACAAAGTCTATAGTCATGTTACTATCTGTCCCTCAAAGGAGCTCACAATTTAATGTCCCTACCATAGTCATATGTCATTAACAGAGTCTAGGGTCAGTTTTTGGGGGAAGCCAATTAACCTAACTGCATATTTTTTGTTTTGTTCCTCCAACTTGTGTGCTGTGCTTCATAATGGAATGCATACTATATGTGGCAATAAATGGCATTTTCCTTGGTGCCCTGGGTTTACATTTATACCTGTTCAATGTTTCAACAATACATCAGTCAATCATCATTCAGGAATGCCAGTCCTTTGCCTAAGTGCTGCATTCTCCATCCTCTACCCCCTACCCACCCTGACAGGCTAAAATAAATCACCAAAGGGGGTTTTAGGAGCTCCCTTTCATCCATCAGGATAGGTGGTTTACCTGTCGGAGATATGAATCCTTTGTCTGGTCATGCACCCATCGAACAGTGTATGGCTACTCTAACAGCCGTGACCATTACAAAACCAAAGGATGGTGTCACTGAGCCCCTTTTGGGTTAAACTTGAAGAATAAACAAAGAAAGTGACAAACACTAATGTCTGTGTTTCAAAGTGCATAACTAAACCCAGCAGTCTTGCCCAAAACTGAAATATCAGTTATGGTTGGAATATTTCACAATCATCTCTATTGTGGGAATTTGTTTATCTTTGGTTATTTGAAATTGTGGAAAGTGTGGGAATTTCTGGCTTTCTGTATTGTCCCTGCCTTGCGGTAATGGTGAATGTGTAACGGAACCCTGTACTCCTTGCCAGCACAGAGCAAGAATTCCTTTCCAGACTGTACTCCGCATGATAGATGTGGGTGTTTTGAAAGCACATCACACTGGAAATCTGTGGCAGAAGAAATCAGGGACTTAACAGGGCTTCCATTACTTTCCTGTTTTCTTTTTTTACATCCTTACAACACTCCAGGGATTCCCCATCCACTTAGCAGCAGCTTAGCAATAAATAAAACCTATCAACAGACAGACAAAAACAAGAGAGAACAATCAGATGCATCAAAGAGAAGGAGAACATGTGAGAAAGAGACCCTTCTAGAACATACAGTGTACCGTCTATGCCCAGTGTCACCTATCCTCTGAGACGGGAGAGTGGTCACGCTTTGCAATTTGGTTCATGCAGTAAACCTGATAAGGTAATGAATTTTAGCTCCAGGCCCCTTGACTCCTTAAACCGGAACTAAAGCTAAGAAACAAAAAATGATAGTTGATATCTCATTATTGCAGGCTATGTCCCTACTGCAACAAAATTAACTTATCTACCTTACCTCTAACTTACTTCTTTTGTTGACATGAGCAGTTCAGCACAGAATCCTGATATAGGTGGCTGTCTGGAGTGATCAAACTGGTGATGATGTAACAAGTGCTGAGTGTAGTTGAATTTAAAGGCTACAGTGGGCAGCATGGTGGCTCAGTGGTTAGTACTCTGGCCTTTGCTGCGCTAGGTGCCAGGTTCGAATCTTAGCCAGGACACTATCTGCATGGAGTTTGTATGTTTTGTCTGTGTGGGTTTCCTCTGGGTACTCCAATTTCCTCCCACATTCCAAAAACATGCAGTTATGTTAATTGGTTTCCCCCCAAAATTGATATTATAATGTACTAATTATATATGACTATAGTAGGGATATTAGATTGTGAGCCCCTTTGAAGGACAGCTAGTCACATGACTATGCACTTTGTACAGCGCTGAGTAATATGTTGGTGCTATATAAATACTGGAAAATAATAATACTGAACACTCCATTATGGAGGTCTTTTATCATTTGAAACTTATTAACAGAAGTTCCCTACATTAAATTTTAACCAAATGCCACATCCCGATACAAATTACAACTTTAATACTTCAAAAATATTTGGAACTTTTAGGGCACCATATGTCTAATATTTTTCTTTCCAAAGGGACTTTTTTACTATAAACTTTAGTACATTGAATTTATTAAGTATGACCAAATGATCTTCAAAAAACATTTTACTTAAAACAACTCAAGAGTGCTGGCATGTATATAAACATGCATGCTCACTTTAGCATGCACCTAACAGAAACATGTTATCCTTGACACGTTTTGTGGATCGCGTCCACTTCTTCAGAAGGAGAGAAAGCTGTTAAAACCATGAAACCATAGACATTAGACAACTGGGAAGCAAGGTGGGCGGCAGAGAGAACACGGGAGGAAAACATCACAGAACCTCAAAATCCAACTTATTTCCAATGGGGTTGCTGTGCGGTTCCAAAGTCACACTGTTATTGCTGCCCCATTTTACTCAGTATACTTCCATTGAACTCCACAATCTCAAAAAGCCAAACCAACAACCAATATCCTCATGCTACAGAGTGTATAAAATCTCCAGCTGCAAACGCAGCTGGTTGCAGCTGGAGATTTTATGGGAGTATACTGTGTAAAATGGGGCAGCAATAACAGTGTGACTTTGGATCCGCACAGCAACCCCATTGGAAATAAGGTGGATTTTGTGGTTCTGTGATGTTTTCCTCCCATGTTCTCTCTGCCGCCCTCCTTGCCTCCCAGCTGTCTAATTGAGGGAACTATGGTTTCATGGTTTTAATAGCTATCTCCCCTCCTGAAGAAGTGGATGTGATCCATGAAACGCGTCAAGGATAATATGTTTCTGTTAGGTGCATGCTAAAGACACCATGTATGTTTGTATGGTGAATAAATTATAAAGCAATCAGGAGAAATCTAAGCTCTTATTGTAAGAAAAACAGTCTTTTCAGGTTTCAGGTCTCCCCCCCCCCCCCTCTTTGTAAGAGACTTCATCTCTTTGTTCCCCCTCATATAGCGCTGACATGTTCTCCTTCATCTCTGATTTAAATCATGAATCATGAATTATACTGTACAAAATTAGAGCTTTTTTTAGTGAAACGCGTTGAGGTCCATTTAATATTAATGTACATACATCAGCTTTTCTTCAAAGCAATGGATATGCAAGATACAGGTAGTCCCTGAGTTAAGGGACATACAGACCACTCCTATATATCACTGAGGCTTCCCTGCTCCCTCTGTGCAGGACAGAGGCTTGCTGGGGGGGAGGGGGCGGTTTGCATGACTTGCAGAAGAAATCTTTTGGTTGTTACTCTTTAATGACCAAGACAAACTCTGCAGTTGTTTTTTTTTTTTTGCATATCAAAGCAGAGGTTGCTCCAGATGTTAATGAATGTCTAGGCTCCATATATTTTTTTTTTTGCTTTGTTTTGGAATAACTCACGGTGAGGATTTTTTACAGTAACTGACACCATGCTGCCTAATAATATGTTGGGACAAACATCTGTTCTAATTGCATTTATTTCAATAATGTACATGTTCCGACTTACATACAAATTCAACTTGAGAACAAACCTACAGTCCCTATCTCGTATGTAACCAGGGGACTACCTATAGTGAAGCATTGTAATTTGTGGTATTGTATAAATGAATAAAAAGTAAATTTCAATAGTACTATCTACCTAACAAGTTCTATTTCCTGAAACTTGGCATGTGGCACCATATAACGGGCCTATGATATTTCCCTTGTCCATTTACTGGCTGTGTTGTAACTGTCAGATAATGGGCTAGCCCAGGGGTCAGCAACCTTTACTATCAAAAGAGCCATTTTGCCTCCTCTTCCACTAAAGAAAAATAGTCTGGAGCCGCAAAACATAACACAGTTTATAAACTTTTAAAAGTTTTAATATTTTTTTAATTTTACCTGTTACAACAAGTGTGCATATGTAGGCCTACTTTGAAATAAATTAAACACTGAACTATGCCCCTAGAAGCCTCCAGCTTCTAACATATCATCCTGTTACATTAGCTGGAGGCTTCTAACGTAACAGGGTAGATTTTTTTGATGGGCAGAGTTCTTTATGTTCCGACGATGCCTTAGCGATGAAATTTTAAGGGGTGTTAGCGACAGGTGTCCCTCATTTGCAGCTTTAATTTTGTTCACCTGTACCCCGCAATCTTGAGTAATTGGGGTTCAGGTGCTAGAAGCCTCCAGCAATGTGTAACAGGGTAGATTATTTTGATGGGCAGAGTTCTTTATTTTCTGACGATGCCTTAGCGATTTAATTGTAGGTGGTGTTAGCCATAAGTGTCCCCCACTTGCACCTCTATTTTGGTCACCTGTACCGCCTCCCCCCCGTTCCAGAGAAATTGGGGTTCAGATGCTAGATGCTTCCAGCAATGTGTAACAGGGTAGATTTTTTTGATAGGCAGAGTTTTTATGAATTTTTAGGAGGTGTTAGCCACAGGTGTCCCGTACTTGCACCTCAAATTTTTTTCACCTGTATGTCATTGTACACACCCATTTGTACACGCCCCGTGGTAGATTTATTTCACTGGTAGATTTTTTTCATTAGAACACCGGATAGGGAATCCCCCTCCTCCGCAGTGTCTTGGGAGGAAGGGGATCCCCCATCAGAGATCTCCCCGCGGCAGCCGAAGGGAGCCACAACAAGGAGGCTGAAGAGCCGCATGCGGCTCCGGAGCCACAGGTTGCAGACCCCTGGGCTAGCCAGATGTTCTGGAAGTGACAGGGGGCATCTACTACACAAAATGCACAAATCTGTGTATCCAAGAGTGACCTCTTATGGGGCAAACCATCCAGCAGCAAACCCTTAAAGTGATAGGGGCAAGCGGCTGTCATTCATTGATGTATCTTCTGTCCTTAGCCAATTACACCACGCCTTGTATTTTTTACCACTGTTTAATGATTGGCTAAGGAAGGATGAGGGAAGTAGAAATATATTTTCTCATTGGCAGAAGGCAAACCTGTATTCTGCACTAAAATGCGTAATATGTTGGCGCTATATAAATCCTGTTTAATAATAATAATAATAATAATAAAATGTGGATGATTCTGTGTATCCATAGCAATGGAGAGAGAAAATTGTATGTGTTGTGAGGGGATCACATAAGGTAAACTTTAATGCTAAAACTAGTGTTGTCCTTTTACTTGCATAGTTGGAGTTGTTTTTTTAAACCCACTTTTAGCCCTATAGCTAAAAAAAATATATAAATAAAAAAAAATATTGAGTATTTTAATTAATGTGTATACTTTATTTATTTAATAATTAAAATTGGTCAGCGTTTTATTTGCTGTTTTACCTCCCTCACAGTCCCACCATATACTAATCTTCCCCTGGCAGGGAAGGATTCCCGGGACTGACAACTCTCCGCTGTCCCCAAACCACCAGGGACCGTCTGACTGAACGTCTGGAGTGGGCGTGGTGAGTGACGTCACGGGGAAGGACCTAGGACGTCACGTGGGCGGGAACAGCCTGGCCGAGCGGCTCTTGCTGGAGCTTTCAGTGCACATTCAATGAGTGTTGGGGGAGGGAGCTCCGTGTATAACGGGAATAGCAGAGCCGCCGCTCGGAGCTGCCCTGTGATCGCTGGAGGCCATTCCTGGGGTGAGTCCGGCTGCTCCTTCATTCATAGCTTTCTCATTGTAATGAATGAATTGCACCCCTCTCTCAATCCCCAAATGTGCAGCTCCGGAGAATCGGCATCACTGTGTCAGAGCTGCTGGGTTCAGTTCATGGGGTTTCTTTTAAGTTTCAGCATAGAAGGGGCTAATCCGGCCTTTATATGTGTGGGGCACCTGGTCACGTGACTGCCCCTCTCTTAGATCTCCATGGAGATGACTTTTGGAAGTTCTTTTTAATCATTTTTTTGTATTTTCAAACTTTATCATTATTTTAGCAGCAGTTCTATATATTCAGAAA
The DNA here is from genome assembly GCF_032062135.1 of Pyxicephalus adspersus. Classification (NCBI taxonomy): domain Eukaryota; kingdom Metazoa; phylum Chordata; class Amphibia; order Anura; family Pyxicephalidae; genus Pyxicephalus; species Pyxicephalus adspersus. Next base: position 79,337,517 of record NC_092863.1, on the reverse strand, counting down.
GCTTAGGCAACAATAATATTAATTTCTTGTAATATACGCTCATTGAGTTTTAAAATAAGTAGTTCTCCAATTTTTTTTTTTACTTTAATGCTCTTTTTGTTGTGGTTGCTGTCTGTTTTGTAAGTATAAAGTTTGTCTGATTTCACTGGTAATAATATTGTGTTCAATACTAATGTCATTCCCCCTTCTAGGAAAAAAGATCAGCTATAATATTGTGTTCATTACTTATCTCATTATCCCTTCTAGGAAAAAAGATCAGCTATAAAAGTGCACAAGATTAGTGTTCTTCTATTGCAGCTGCAGTTAGCTTTGTGTCCACTAGGGGCGGTAGATTGTCCTCATGTGTCCTTTGATGACAGTAGAAGAATAAGTTTTGTTTTATCTTCTTCCATCATCAGTAACTTCATAAAAAATAATCAGTGACACACAATGTTTGAAGTCTCGTGGAAGGGAAGTTTAGCCATTGGCCGGCGGCTGTTTTCTTTGCGCTTGGATGTATTGTGATTGCATTGAGGATGAGTTGCTAGCCTTGCAGATGAGGGGGGCTGTGATTGTATCTTCAGATGGCTGAGACCACCCAGCCTCCCAGGGAGAACAGCAGTGTCCTTCAGCTGAGAACCCTACAACTATTGTTCTCTGCTATGTGTTACAAAGCATCCAGGATGTTTTTAAGTCTATTTGTTAGGTTTGATGGTCTTCCTTGCATTGGCATTCTATCCTATTAAATAAAAGAAAAATGTGCATTCACTACCCGTCTTGTTATCTTTTTCTTGTTTGAGTTTTTGAGATATCCTTTTGCTCGGTAGTATATTTTATCTTGATGTGAAGTCTTCCTTTACCTAACTATGTAGTAGTATCTGCTGGCAACTTTTATTATTATTATTATTAATATTATTATTAATAAACAGGATTTATATAGCGCCAACATATTACACAGCGTTGTACATTAAATAGGGGTTGCAAATTATTATTATTATTATTAATAAACAGGATTTATATAGCGCCAACATATTACACAGCGTTGTACATTAAATAGGGGTTGCAAATGACAGACAGATACAGACAATGACACAGAGGAAAACAGGACCCTGCCCCGAAGAGCTTTCAATCTGAGGTGGGGGAGGAGATATGTAATCTTGTTAAATAGTAACGGTTTCAAAAATACAGAAGAAGACGGGTGTGCAAGTTTGAAAAAATGGGTTTTGAGTGCTCTTTTAAATCTGCAGAAAGTAGAAGCAAGCCGAATAGGACGAGGAAGACCATTCCAAAGAGTCATGGCAGATCTAGAAAGTGGAGATTCATTTATTGAATGTCCCGCCAACCCATCTCATACCCATCATCTAAAAAATGTAGGCCATAGACTGTGTTCTAAATTTCGCAACCAGGCAGTATTTTGGTAAGCTTACCAGCTGTATGCTAACAGAGGAGAATACCAGGATGCCCCATGGCATTTAGCTTGTGTTCACACTATGGTTGTGCGCTGCATTGGAAGAAACAATGTGCATTGCATTAGGTCATTTTAAAAGGCTGCACAATGCAGCCTATAAATGGCAACCCAATGCATGGGCAGTTCATGGCCCCATGTTACATTACTAAATGCTTATGTACTCACTGCACTCACACTGCAAACCAGTGCTCAACCCAGCAATGTTTTAAGCTGGGTGGGAAGAAATTGTAGGTGGCCCTGTATTGTGACCCAACTAATCAGTAACCATCCAGTAACAGCCGGGTGGTTGCTGTAAACATGCCGGGTGGTGCGCCCAGCTATAAAGGTCTGGGGAGAACACTGCAAACCATGTCTGTGTTTGAGACGCTACATTTAGGGAATGAATGGGGATGGTAGAAGTGAGCAGTTGAGTTCATTGAGAATGATAATTAGGAAGGGATAAGGCATCCGAGTGGCAAGCATGGCACCAGCTGGTAGCTGCCCTCCATCTGAACTCAGCCTTTACTACTTACTTGTTTGCTGCATGACTGAAACCAAAAGATCAGCTTTACACCCAGGCAGGCAATGATCATTCGGCAGAATGAGCTCAGCAATGGCAGATTCCATCATCCCTCGGTGGTAGGTCCACTTTAATGTCACATTGTCTTAGATATTCAGGTTACCTGCTGTGTTATAGTCTTAGCACCCAGAGCTCCCCCAAACTGATGTCATTGACTTGTTAGCATTCTGCAAGGTAATGGATGATCTCAGGATGACTCATCCCAGAATCCTCGGCTTTGTTGTTGTACATGCGAACGTAATAGTGCTATTGATGCTGCTGGGACCATTTGTGACTGAGCTCTGTATATTCCACATTCAACACAAAGCATTAGATCCTCATTAAAAGCTCATTATTTGTGAAAAAAAAATTCTAGCAGTTCTTTGCTTTCTATAAAATGTAAGCTACATCCTTAATGATGAAATAATAGAACTAAGAACTTTTAAAAAAGAATGGCCTCCCAAACTTTATATAGTTGTAGGTAGGCATTGAAAAGAGCTGAACATCTGTTATTTTTCATTGTAGTTCTCTTCATTGGCTTCCATTTCATCAGAGAATCAAATTCAAGCTC
>NC_092863.1:79325832-79334474 GCF_032062135.1 Pyxicephalus adspersus | reverse complement strand
TATATGGCTTGCTGTAAATATTTTCATTTGCAGTGACCTAAATCCAGATTGATTTCACAATCTGGCCAATTTACTTTTCCTCAATATAGAGTGGCTAAGTGACATGAAGTTTTCCAGAGGGTGAGTAATAAAGTGTTGGAGCAATATGTCACTTTATAATAGAAAACTGATGTCCTGGGTTGCAGTATTGTTTTGCCACAAGTAAAAAGGCTTCATTGTCACACAGGGAAGGACTTAATATCCCGATATTACCCTTTGTTGTGTCACCAGAACTTATTTTATTTTTTTCTAAAGAAAAGACTTATTGACAATATCAGCCAATGATTGCACTTTTTTCCCTCCAGCTGCAATATGATTGGTTGTTTCAAGAGACAACTTTAGTTAAAGAAGTGTTCTGTATCTAAGGCTACCTGAACTTGTCTAGCTGTGTTCTTAGTGGTTAGTAAATGTTTTTTCCTGTTCCACAATACATCCTTTGATACCCTGTAGCTGTTTGGAATCCAGTTGAATATTTTGCTCATGTTTGGTAAAGTGGTACAAAGAAAGGATGTAATAGGCTTAAAGGAAGAAATATATGGGATGCGCCCTGACCACGTACCTACCAATGGTGATCTTCCTGCATTGCATAGAGAAGCACAGATACCTAATAGTGATATTGTTGTGTCTAAAATAAAGAAATATTTCATTAGCCTGTTGGTGATGAGGGGGGGTTGGCAGGGAAGGCAATTCAAACTTTAGCTTTAAATCTAAACTACAAATGGTGATAAAAACGTCTTTCCATGCATTTAAACTATGCATGTTTGCAGAAGCATTTCCCTAGTGGTTAAACTTGATGGACTTTTTTTTCAACCTAACCTACTATGTAACTATGTATTTCTTTCCATCTTTTCCATGGTATCACGTACGTTCTTCATTCAGGGGTGCTCTAATCAAGAACATCTCGCCAAAGGAATTTTTTAAAAGTTACTTTTAATATTTTTCAATCCTCTGCTTTTATTATAACATGGTATGTGTAAATACCATTAGTTATGCTTTGCATCCACTTTGGCTGTTATTATTCTTTATTTATAAAGCAATTCAATTATAATAGACTCCAGATTAGAACAAGCACCCAGACATTATGCAAGCTTTACTTATGACCTCTCTGCTGTAAGATTCATACTATTGCAACATTTAATCAGAACAGTTTGGTTACATTTAATATACAGTTTATATTTACTTTATATTTCTAATTATTCCCATTTGAAGATACGGGTCATGGACTGATTGAGATCCCCTCCAGAGCTTGTTATGCTCCTACAGATGCTGGAGAGTTGGAGCAATCTAGTGACGGGTTCTTTCAGCAGAGGTTTCTATAAACTAAGCTGAACTATGATGTTTAATTTCAACTGCTGCTAGCTGCAGAACATGAAACTAGTTTCCTTCCTTACAATTCATACAAATCTCTATGAGGGGTTTCACTACAGATGGAAGCCACTTGCAGAAGTCTTTTGTTTTATCTGGATACTGTGGGGTACCTTGCATCATGGATGAGGCAAACAAGAAGAGAGGCTAGCACCTGTGTTATATTTATTTTATATTTATTTATTTTTTTCATATTTGCTTTTGCATGTTGCCAAGTGTGAACAAACTTCAAAATTAAGGCAAAGGGTAACTCTACTGTTACAAAGTTTCCTCCACCTCTAATTCAGCAGGATTTTGGCTGATCGGGATTTAACAAATAAAGAAAACGATGGCCCATCCTTAAAACAGCAGTTGGCGTTGAGCATAAAGTGACTCGGCACAGTAATAATTGGCTAGTTGGCTTCCCCCTAAAAAATCGACCTTAGACTGTGTTAGTAACATATAATTCTGGCACGGACATTAGATTTGTGAGCTCCTTTGAGGGACAGTTAGTGACATGACTATGGACTTTGTAAAGCGCTGCATAATATGTCGGTGCTATATAAATACTGTGTAATAATATTACATGTTCCAGGGTTACTATATTATTTAAAAATGGTTAGGGTACCAGGTCGTTTTGTGTTTTAACAAACCTTTGTGCCTTTGCAGCGCTAGGTCCCAGGTTCAAATCTCGGCCAGGACACTATCTGCATGGAGTTTGCAGGTTCTCCCTGTGTTTGTGTGGGTTTCCTCCCATATCCCAAAAACATGCTGTTAGATTAGTTGGCTTCCCCCCAAAATTGACCTTAGACTGTATTAAAGACATATGAGGGAGGTAGGGATATTAGATTGTGAGCTCCTTTGAGGAACAGCTAGTGACATGACTGGACTTTGTACAGCGCTCCGTAATATGATGGCGCTATTTAAATACTGTGTAACAATAAACTTTGGTAGCCAGGTTTTTCAATTTCTCCACCGTATTCTTCCTTTTCACTAACCATGCCTACTGATTGGGTCCTTATTGACTTTTCTGGGGTTATCTGAACATCTCAAGTACTATAAACCTGCAGATCTGGATGAAGCTGGAAAAGCATAATGGGATTGTATGCACTTATAATGTTGTCCAATTTGACATAAATGCTTAGTCTGTATTGATCATTCAGGCATTCAGAGATAAGAATTGTGTGTTTTACCCTCTCTGTGACTTGTCAGTAATGGTCAGTGTCATGACAGGGCTTTGTCAAGCTTTAACATCTCTAGCTGTTGTGTTTTACGTCCCCCCTAACAATAACTTATAGCCAGGCAAAGTAACCTATGACCTCTTTCTACTTGGGGTTAACTGGTGCGTGAAATAAACAAAGTGCTTTTAAGTAGAGGGTTTCATCTTTACATATCACATTTACTCCTAAATTTTCTCTGCTTTGTTTCCTGCACTGGCATGCCATGACCTGAAAATGTTGTGTGTACAAAGAGTATTTAAGGTGGACTTGCCATTAAATTTCACACGTCATGTGAATTTAAGAAGGCAAGCACTACTAACTTTAACAAATCATTTTTTTTTTTTTTTTTATTTGAATCAAACATTTCTTTCCATATTAACAAAATGTTTAATGTGTGTCTCTAAGTCATTATTGCATTCTTGAAGTCCAAACAATGGAATCTGCCGTAAGCCATAGTGAAAAGATTTGTTGATGACTGTTGACTTATGTTAAGTGCAATGGATGCAAATGATGGGATGGGGGAAACCCCATTGAGCAGAGCTGCTAATAATCCTTAGGTATTACAGGTCTTATGAATGATTTAAATGTAATCTGTCATCAGACTAAATCATTGTCTGGGTAATCTTTCATGGAAGCTTCCATTGTTCCACTTCCAAGTTATGTTCTAGGCAGTACAACACCTGGTATTATCCTTGTGAGAGACATGGCTTCAGGGAACATGGTGTGTATGAACATCTTTATTCACCTACTCATCTCATACAACTGTTTAACCCAATAATGGAATTCCAATGGTTCATAACTCCTGTTCTCCTGACACCTAATATTGGATGGGCAGATCTTGGCTGAGCAATGTCTCCCCTCTCCTGTAATACTATGTTCAACAGCTATTCACACCTGCTGTATGCTTGTTCGATTTTGTATGGCTCCCACAGGCCACTTGAGGACTCGCATGGCAGCGCTGGTTCAAATACAACATTTGACCGGTAGCGGCAGTGCACTGCAACCCCTATTCATTCCTTATGGGGGCTGGCACAGGGACGGGCTGCATGTAGCATCTCGCCATACGCCAACATTACACTTCATATCCATGCCAGAGAGAGAGAAAGAAACTGCAGTTTCTATGCCTGCTTCCATCTTAGATGTAAGCTTAAATGTAAGAGACTGAAACCAGAAGGATCCCTATTTGCCTTCAGTGTATTGGGAAGTCTGTGGCCAGCCTTATTGATTTATTACTTTGACTGGGATTGTTTAAAGGAACTGTTTCTTTATCGGACTGATGGTGCAGGGGAACCTTCTTCTGCCAGACAGTCTCCAACCCTTTTATGGATTACATATACTTCTTTCAGGAGTCTGAGTGCTCTATTAAGGATCCCAAAACAAGACATGGTGGGATTTGTAGTACCACTGACCAGTGAGATTAGACAGCTCATGATATTCTCAGTACACGTTTTGTCTATTAAAGACATTCTCTTAAAGGTTTTAACAGAGTTTCTCCCCTATTCCCACCCAGTGAATTGGAGGCATGGATTCCTACAGGTCAGATTTGGGAGAAGCAAATATTCTTGCTGCGTACATTCTGTATTGTTGTTTTACCACTGCATATTACTTTTTACTTTTTAGAGGCTTTTGGCCTCAAATACGTTTAGGCTACCTGCCATTCTGGCCGGTTTGTTTGTGTCGCTGGGTTCGAGTGTCTGGATGGGTCACCTTTTGGTACAGTGATAAAGGAGAAAACCTGCATAAATTCAGCCCCTCGTGGGGGTAAATGCTTTAGTTGGTGTGACCATAAACAGCCCAATCACAGTCTGGCAGCGGGGGGGATTACTGTATGATCTGTAAATTTGGCCAATGCTTAGATACAATGGTGATTCCAATAATCAGAAATGCCAATCACTGCCAGCTTGTCCATTCTGCATTAAAGAACCCAAAAATTAGGTTTACTTCTGCTTTAAGTGTAAATTTGACCCAGCTGCAGTCTTTTCAGATCAATTCACTGAATTACATTTCTTGTAGCTTGGAACTAGTTTTGCAAGTGAAATATGCATATTCACCCTTTGAGGCGATTATATTCCACAAGGCCTCACTGGGCCTTTTCTAAAATGCTTTGAAAATTGGGGCCATAGGAAGGAATTGACATGAACTACGTTTAACTGCTGCTCACTCAGCATTCATTTAAATGGCACCACATGCATAAAGCTGACCATTACTCAGATCCCCTGTGGCTCTTCAGCTCTCAAAGCAAAAGATCTCCATTGCTGGAGGAGCAGTATATGTGTAAATAAACATTGCTGATGATGAAACCTTTTAGCAAGTTTGCTATGATCTGTACAGTGATCTCCAGCTTTGCTCAGTATGTCAAAAGTTTTTTATGATTGTTAAGAAAACAAAAGCAAACACAGTGACTGCCATTTCCTTTCTGAGAGGGACATTTGTGCCTTTCTCAAATAAACAGCCTTGATTTGTGGTTGGCTCATCCAAATTCACAAATGTACCAAAACTGCCCTTTAAAGTATATATTTAGTCTTTGACTTATATACACTTGTTGGCTTGTTAAAGCTGAACTCCAGCCTTACATTCAGTCTTGTACAGTTGTACATTTTCCTATCCTGTACTGAAGTTAGATTGATTTTGCTTACACAGTCAACTTTTTAAAGTTTTCTACATGAAGCTTCATCACGGGTGCCAGAAGCTTGCTAAAAGCATTGCAAATGATTTGTAAAGGCTTGCAGTACATACCGTGCTTCAACAAGCTGAAGCCTGTGTAAAATGTGAAATCCATTTTTGATAAGGATAATGAAAATTGCCCAAATACTGCAGTTGCACATTTTATTGGCTTCTAGCAATGCAGATCAGTTATTCTTCCAATCCACCCATTCTTATCCTCCTCTTTGTCATTTCAGAGTTTGCTAATCTTCATCCTAACAATTCACACAGCAATGAATAAATTTCAATTTTGTATGCAAAACCTTATTGGTGTATTTGGCTCTATGACACAGCCCTATAAAATTCCTCATTCTGATCTGCCCAGTGATTTATGAATCCTACTTAATGACCTGGATGCACCCCAAGCTCATAGATGGGAATTGTTGGATGGCTCACCAGGATGGAGTCACAGACTGAGCATTTGTTTCCATTTAAGATGTCTCTTGGCTTGTATTTAATTCTAACAAAATCTGCATTTACATTACAGCTAGCCGAGTGTCTGCTGCTAGTTTTCCAGCATTTTACCCTGGGAATTCATGCAGAAGGGCAAAAAGTTTTACCAATAATACAAAAAAATTAATAGTAGTTATGGAATAGTAGGCATTCAAACACTTTAAAAATGTAAATATATACAGTAGTTCTTTTTTTAATTTTTACATTTTATAACTGCAATTAATCCCTTTGTGTCCAGTGAAAAATCACACCATTAAGGCGTAAAAAAAAATCCCCACTCGACCCAGCTTCTGATGCTTCCAGGAGGTCTGGAGGGGGGTCCTCTCTATGCCTCTTGGTAGACCTGGATTCACCATTTTTAATTCACCAAGAAAATAAAACAATCAGTGTATTATGAAACGGAATGTATCATCATAACCAAGACAAAATATTTTGGTTCTGGATGGCAAGGGACCTTCTGGCTAATTTTTACCCCTTTGTTGAGATTCACCACACTGATTGTCCTAATCATCACTATCACTACACACATAAGGGAAATCTAGAAGTTGTCCCCAAAACAATTGGTAGGGGGAAATCCCCCCATGGAGACACCTGTTGTGGGGGGACGGCTGTCCAAGAGCCTTGCTCACTTTGGGAGATTTCCTTTAACTTTATATTGTGTCTCTTGCACAGAATGTAAAGTGAAAAAAGTTTGTTATACATACAGTTTAACTTTTTAGTGAATGACTGCACATATCTCAGATGATCCAGTGGTCACCAACCTTTCAGACCTCACAGACCACTAAATCCATAGAATACGGCCCGCGCATGCACAAGAAGCCGTGTGTCATTCAAAGGGGAAGAAACAGATGTTTAGCAATTAGGTCTGAGCCTGTGATAGGAGAGTGGGCAGATTGTGTCCATACGGGGGACAGAGCCGTGGATCACCAGTTGGTGACCGCTGATCTAATAATCAGTATTGGTCGACTGGGAAAAGATAGCAGATGTAAGAGATACCCCATCACTGATCACTACTGTTCTCTCTAGAAGCAGAATTACTATCAAATCACCAAGCAGACAATTATGCCATGATTAATGCACAATAATCAAACAGACGTCTCTATCTATGGCTAGCCCATGATGTTGTAGCACATAATTTCCAGCTAGTGGATACCATACAAATAATACTATCAACTTCCCACACATTGAAATACTTTACTCCGACATTAGAAATGAAGCAATGAAAACTCTGGAAGGACATTTTAAATATAAACCAGCCTAAATGTTTTCTATTCATGTAATAAATACTTTTATTTGTAGTTAACAGGCTGGGGATGCACATGCTGGAAATTTCCACAGCTGTCCCCAGGTTGGCAGGAAAAGTGCAAACGTAACACCGGTCACCGATGTGTCTGTCAGCGGGGGAATCCTGCCTGCTGACAGTACATACAACATCACTTCAAAGGCAGCCATTTCTCCAGCTGTAGCAGAGGAGGAAGACATGCTGACTGCAAATATATCCATCCTAGGTCAGTCCAAAGTGTACCTGTCATGTAGCACTAGAAGCTCACAGGACTTCACCCACTGGAACAGCAGAAAATGGTTAAATAGGTTACAAGAAACCCAGCTTTTAGATGTATCTTTCTTAGGTCTGCACAGCATACTCTCTAACTAATTATGGCAGACCTGTTTGCAGGCTTCATGCAGTGATGACAGATGAGGAGGACATATGGACATGCAAGGTGTGCCAATGCACAAGGGCCCTGGACCCTCTTCCACCAGCAGGAACCCCCATAAGTGTCCCAAGTTGGTTAATTTGGGGATCCCCAAGTCAAGTCTGTGCAAAGGCCTACTGTTAGCTATGTCCCTTACTGATGACTGGTCTAGGATCCTGTCACCCGCTACATTCTAGAAAGCTACTATCTTCGGTGCTGACTCCGATGGCCGGTTATTAAGTAACTCCAGCGCATACATTGGGCCTGATTTATTAAAGCTCTCCAAGGCTGGAAAAGGAAAAACTTGTACAGAGGTTTGTGTGATCCAGCAAACATGGAATGGATCTGGTCTAGGATTCAAAACATTTGCTAGCAAATAGCAAATTAATTTGAAGAAATCCATTCCAAGTTGCTGGATCACCCAGCTTCACTGATAAAAATGTATACTCCCCAGCCTTGGAGAGATTTTATAAATCAGCTCAATGTGTGATCTGCTGCTGCACCTTTACTGACCAGTCACAGGCTGGGGGTGACTTAGTTTTATTTCTTTAAGTGCACCAGTGAAACTTCAGATCACCTACTTGTCCGTACTCTCTGAAAGGACTGTGTAAATCTTTTGACTGCTTGAACAGAAAAACAAAACCTTTGACAGATAATATGTCTCCAACAACTGGCTATGTATGTGGTGGTTCTGCATAGAAAGCCGAACTCTACACTATACAGTGCCTGTGCAGTGTAAATCTTAACCAGAATGTCACCATGACAGTTTTTTTTAACTAAAGGGTCTTTAAGCTTGTATCGTCAATTAGCTCCTACCTCCTGGTGATTTCTTTTTTCATTTTAGGTAGTTTAGCTTTAAGTAGTTTAGCAAACGTTGCTGGGCTAGGTTGACTCCAATCTGTCCACAACAATACTTTGTGTTGTCATCCTACAATAGGGCTTGGAAGCTAAGTGCATTTCTGTCTGATCAAAGGGTGTTTTTTACTTTTCTTTAAAGGGGTAAAACACAGGAAATATTTATTTATTGCATTTCATTTTTATTACCGTGTTTCCCCGATTTTAAGACATCCCCATTAAATAAGCCACCCCCGATTTTTGAAAAAATAATTAAAATAAGACACTCACCCGTGAATAAGACATCCCCCGATATTTGATCCTGTGTGTGTCTTCTTGATGCTGGCTGCAGCAC
>NC_092863.1:79308180-79325335 GCF_032062135.1 Pyxicephalus adspersus | reverse complement strand
TCAATGGAACATGAGTGACTTTCAACAATAAATGTGTACTGTAGTCTTCATGGAAAAATAAGACATCCCCTGAAAATAAGACCTAGGGCATATTTTGGCATTTCAAAAAATATAAGACCGTGCCTTATAATCGGGGAAACAGGGTATTTTTCACTTTGCAATCACTGTAAGACCCTAATTTAAAACTAGTGGCCACTTAAAAGAAAATGGCTAAACTTTGTAGGTGGTTTTTCAAACAAAAAGCTGTTAAAAATCCCTAACTAAAACAGTTAGTTTGTATCACCTTTTCTTACATTGAGAGATCTGGTCATATAAAGCTAATTACAAACCTTTAGCAACCTTCATACGTTCCTGACATGTCACCATATATAGCAGGATCACAAATATTAAAGCAAAACACTTCATTTATAGTAAAGCTTCTATGGTCTATTCAAGAAAACAATTCTCATATGCCTGCCATAGGTCATCTTATTCTCCTATTATCATAGATCAGACTTCAATATTGTAAGTTGAATAGAGGATGCAGGAGGTGGCTGATCTGTAGCAGTCTTTTTCTAATAGGTACATACTGATCTTAGGTAATACCTGAATAAAGATGGGCCTGACCCTCTGGAAAGAAAAGCAGATACCTAATAAATATCCAAAACTTATCTAGCATACAATGACCATGCAGAATATATTAGTAAGTCCACTGTACCACTAAAAGATCAGATCACTTGCATTAGCTATTATTATTACATAGTATTTATATAGTGCCAACATATTACACAGTGCTGTACAAAGTCCATAGTCATGTGACTAGCTGTCCTTCAAAGGGACGCACAATTTCAATGTCCCTACCATAGTCATATGTTTTTAATACAGTCTTAGGTCAATTTTTAAGGGGAGTCAATTACCTAACTGCATATTTTTGGAATGTGGAGGAAAATTGAGTACCTGGAGGAAACCCACGCAAACACGGGGAGAACCCAGATGCAGACAGTGTCCTGGCCGGGATTTGAACCTGGGACCTAGCACTGCAAAGGCCAGAGTGCTAACCACTGGGCCTCTGTGTGGCCATAATATTATAATGAGTGCATATCATCTTTAACATTTATATTTTTGTGTCTTACATTGTTGGCTGAACACCTTCTCCAAAAATACACTAGCAGTGTCCTGGAAAGGGCTGTGAACTTCAAGCTAGGAATGTTGTGAGTGCATTTCAAACAGGAAACTGCTGGAATTCCCATTACCATTGTCGTGCAGAGGTGGGGGTCGTCTCTTCTCTATGCACCAATGTACAGGGTGAAGTTGCCTTTCCTTTATTAAGCTGTGCCAACAAATTGCCCAGATGCGAGTTATGTGATGCTGTGTAAACACATAGCTTAATAGCAACAACAATTGCGGAAGTGAACCTTGGCAATATGTGTACAGTGTTCCTTCCCTGTAAAGGCCAAGGCTGGGAATTCACATAATTTTACCTTTGGCACGGTTGAAATTGTGTGCCAAAGTGATAAACGTAAATATCTAAGATTCATTTTATACCCAGAATAAAAACCACAAAAAAAACTAAGACTGCAGACAGGTTTCTATTATCCATGTTACATCAATGTAGTCTAAGTGGCCTGTATATCAAGATGAGAAGAATGACTTCCATAGGCTTTGTTTATAGAACCTAATCATTATTCTAAAAACTTTGCTATATGTAAATAAAAATCCCCTTCCTGCCATTGCTAGAACCATTGTTGTAAAGTTTATCAGAATAACCTTTATAACAATATATATCCCTTGGCATACACCTTTTCAATAATGGAATCAATTACTGTTGATAGCTTTTAGTGTCCATCAGCATCTGTTTTAGTCATATATTGATGTCTTTGTACATATAGGTTTATGATAAAGATCAAGATAACTGCTTAATGGGCTTTGTTCTGATAAATTAGTGTTCAACCAGGATTTTTTTTTAAACGGACTGGGAAGAAATTGTTGGTGAGTGGCAGCCCTTGTATTGTGTCTTAACTCTTGAGTAACCACCCAAAAACCAGGTCCACCACCCAGGAAGAACACTGAATTTTATTTAAGCAAACCTAATCCCCGGTGTGTATAATCACCGGTCCCTGTAATGCTGTGGTGCTGTCATCTTGTTCCTTGTTTACATCTTCGGCCTTCTTGATTGGCCGGGCTGGGTTGACGCGCTTCCTGTTCAGGAGCGGGGAATGCCAGAAAATGTAATAGTTGAGGGAACGATCAGATAAAGAGGTTGTTTTATTGAAGAAGGGACTTTGTCATCTTTTGTTATAAAAAAAGTTTTTAAGGTTTAATCCAAAGAGTAGAGCTAAAATTTGTATTGAAAGTTAAAATGAAAATTAGGTTTTTAAAAAGATTTGACAACAATGTATAACAAGATGGGGTATGGTGAGGTGGGGTAAAATAAAAAAACATTAATATTAAACAATTTGGAGCACAGTATAGCTGCCGTAATAATTTAAAGAGGAAATAAACTCAAAAACGTCCGAAACAAAAAGGTCTCTTCCATTGAGTTCCGTGTCATCCCGGTATCCGTCTTTGGGACGGCGCTTCAGGCACCGCGATCTTCTCCTCTTCCCCTGGGTTCTTCTTACTAAGTCACCCAACCTAGAAGCCAGATCAGATGACGTAGTTGGGGAAAAAACTTTTTGATCTCACTGCACAGGGTTGACGAGGGTTGTCTACCCTTTTATGTAATGTGAAAGTTCTGAGTTTAGGTACGCTGTAACCTGTATGTGGGTTCTATAAGCATAGTATTGCCCCAGGATATAGAGGATGATTTTCAGGAATGAGAATTATTTTTAACAGCAGATATTTTTGGGATTTGTGATGGGGTGGGTCAGGTAGATATTTTTTGTCCAATGTGCTCTAAAATTTACATTTACACCTAGATTGGGTGAAAATTTGGTGAATCCCATGTTAGCATTACTTCCCTTTTAAACACTGCGAAATGTCAATGCTGACCTTTAATAGGTAGACCCTTGTGTTGGCAGCAGGAGTGGGCCCCGTAATCTTATTTCCTCCTGATGTGGAATGCCTTAAGTTTTTTAATGAGGTAGAAGTGCTGTGCGCTCAGAGTATTTACTTTGGATGGAAGCAGGATAGAGGGGATATGCCAGCTGGCCTGCACAGCTGTTCTGTCAGATGTGTCCCAGACATAGCTGATAAGTGACATATAAGCTGTGTTACTTTGGTTTAGGATTTAAAGGAACCTATCAAGAAAGACATATGGGAGCTGCCATGGCTTACTTGTTTTTGATGATATATGTTCCATGGCTGTCATCCTTTATCCTCCTACGACTTATTGAGTCGGTGACCTAAAAACGGTGACCTAAAAACGCTTATCTGTATCACTTGTATAGACACTTAAGTAAATTATTGTTCCAGATTATATCTCACTAGATACTGATCTAAGGATACACATGACAGACTTGAGACATTCCAGAAAAGTTATCGAGCTCTCCCTTATGTCTGTCCTTACAGGTACTTCTTTTACCCTAATATATAAAATAAGTCAAACATACCAAAGCAGAAACAAGTAACAATGCTGTTATATGGATATAGGTAGGGATCTTGGATAAAAAACATATTGTCTTATGAAAATGCAGTTTAATTAATGGAAGCCGGTACATTCTCTTGGATCGTTGAGTGCTCACCTTTTCCAGGAGGCAGAAAGGACACAGAGATGTTGCCAATGCCATTACCAGAAGAAGAAGAACCATTCCTATGCATTTACTGCAGAGATGTAAAAAGTGCATTTTAAAATGTTGCATTTATATACAAGGAAATACATTTAAGAAACACAACCAAATTGCTCAGTTTTCAACTCAGTCAGAGTTCTTCACCATTTAGTGGTCCAGCAGGACTGCTGCAATGGTGACTATGCTGGCCAGTCCATGCCTGTTACCTGATCACATCATCTTCTTTAGAAAAAGACACCAACTGGAAGTGTCTACACCAGGCCGACAACAGACCAGTCCACACCAGGCCTTGGCCAACTCTCCACTCTAAAAATCTCTCCAAACTTTGCCCGAAATCCCTCCCTACATTGCCCTCCACTTGATCCTGGGGAAAAAAATATCCGTTCACCTTGCTTCATACGAAAACAGGTTTCACGCAAAAGGTCCATGCCCATGGGCTATCTGCTGGTACCACCATTGTTTATAGTTAAAGCAGGCCTTACCACTTCGGTTGGAAAAACTGTATTCTCTTTTTAAAAAGACTACATTTTTGCAAAATCAAAAAGAAGTCCTAGAAATAGAAGTTTCCTTTTCAAAGAATTTGTAATTTTTTTCCATCCAGCTAAGGTTTACACAACTTTGCCCCACAATACAATACAACCCTGGCTGGCAAGAGAGTATACATGTTTTTTTTTCCTGCTAAAGCAGAAGTAATCTTAAAAAAATAAATTGGAAGCAAGCAGGTTCTTTATGGCAGGAGAGGCTATGGCACGAAACTGACCAAAATTTGATTTGGAGATCATTGACATTAAGAAAAAATGTGTGGCAATACAAAACGGAAACGGGCATGGCCATCACCAGTAGAACACAAACTAAACATTAAATGTTAAACAGTGATATACCTATTTTAATATAACTGAAAAGACTGTGCGTGTTGTTTAAAGGGTTTGTGTCTTCTATTTTGTGCTGCCGGTGGTTCCATACTATACAGTAAAAGCAGCACAAGTATCAATCCTTTGTCATGGTTGAATAATTGTATCCATCCTATAATGTGCTCTTGTTTGTCAGAATAGCCTTTATGCTGCATTTCCACCTCCTGTAGACTAATTAAGTTGAGTACTGGTAATCTCTTACCCCACAGCTTATGTACTTCCTGCTATTACCAATCATCTTCCATAAGAAGGAACTAGCTGTATCTGATTATGTGTGATGTAATGATGCATGTTCTAAAAAAAACTCTGTGTTGAAACATATATGGAAGCGATTACAAGGAACAAAGACAGCTGGTGTACTTTATCGGTCATATGAAAGTCTCCAGGTCACAGCTTATTGAATGATTTCCCCATTAATGACACCAGCCGTCACCTACATTTCTGGCAAGTGAGCATTCAACTTACATTCAAACCAGCCGGAGCTGCAGACCATGTCTCTAGTGCAGATTGCAGACTAAGGCCGCTGGCAGGTTGTGTCTCAGGCTCAGACCTACGATGGGAGAGTGAGTGGGTTCTGGCATCATTGGTCACTCCTAAGGAAGTTTCTTCTTCTTCTTGAGTGACACACGGCTCTCCGCGTATGTGTGGTCCGGAGTCCGTGCATGTAGTGATCCACGACTTGCAAATGGTTGGGGACCACTGGTTTAATACATACCAAGGATCTCTTAGCTATCTGTAAGGGTGATATTCTTTCTACTGACCAGCAATGTAAGAGGCATTCTTCCTACTCTTCCTAAACCAGGGGTGCCCAACAGGTGGATCGCGATCTACCAGTAGATCGCAAAGGCAACACGAGTACATTGCGAATTCCTACCTTTCAAAATAAACTCTACCTCGCACAGGAGTTAAGTCCAAGTTTTTATTGTTGGTAGATCATTTTGACTTGGTCATTTTAAAAGTAGCTTGCAAACCAAAAAAGTGTGGGCACCCCTGATCTAAACGGTATTTCAAGGGGTCCCCTATGTTGAAAAGGCCACAAAATGCTGCTTTAATGTTTCACATACATAGTAAATCAGGTTGAAAAAAGACAAAAGTCCATCAATTCAACCACTAGAAAAATAAACATATCCCAGATATAAAACCCTATTGCCATAGTTGATCCAGAGGAAGGCACAAAAAATACCCTGGTTCAATGTTCTCCACATGCTGGTGGTAGTTTTGTGATTGGTGCCTTTCTACCCTTATTGCACTGCAGTCTGTGGCATTCATTCTTTTTTCTGATGCCCTTGTGCTACTTTCCCACTTGCTATACAGAGACTGCATAGCAAGTCCTCCTTTAATTGAATGGTGGTATGTTTTATGTGAGGTTGTGTTCAGCACATATTAAAACAAGTTGTAGACCAGGCTCATCTTCTAAATTGCAAACACCGACATTCAGACATGCTGAGTAGACATGACTTAATGGTCAGTCAGACTGTGTTTTATTATTGTTGTGTTTTGTCTTGAGCTGTGCTTCTGATGTTTTCTTGGTTTAATAGCTTGGGACATATAGTACATAGATTTAGATGTGTTCTAATTCTCTGAATGTCCGTGTGGAGAGGGAATATAAAATGTTAATATTCTTCGAGTGATTCCTTGAAAAATAACATTAATTTGACTATGTCGGAAGTGAAGAATTCTTTTCTTGAGCTGTTAAATACAGATGAGGTGCAATATGCTGCAGACTGATACCAGGCTACAGATGCTTGTGATTACAGCCTCCATACACCATTGTCCAAACCTTCATCCCATTTCCAATAGCTGCAGAGTAGCAGATGTGGAATTAAGTTTCAAACAAAATGTGGATGTAATAGTAATGGTTTGCATGTGGGTGGAAGCTTAACATCAGGCTGAGAAAAAGTAGCCATCCTGCTTTCTTTTATTGCTAGCAGAGTTTTAATGCATATTTCATTTTAAACCTGCATTTCATCAGTGGGTTAGGATTTCATAAATGATACTCAATGAGCTGCCAGCAGCTATTAAATTGTTCAGATGGTGCTGGTATATAGCATTTAAGTTCCTGCTACTTACAGCTTAGGTAAGCAAGTATTTGTCCCAATATTCATTCTATTTTAGGCTTGGCATCAGACTAACCAGAAGAGTGGCCACAATACCACATTGGAGGGAGGGAAGCCAAATGTACACTTAAGGATTTAGTGCAAGTGGGTGAAGCCTTGATTGTCATCGCCTGTCCACTCTTCTCCACCTCCGAAGATGAAATCCCAGGATTTGGGGGACAACTTTGTTTCTCAATAAAGGCCAAGCACAACAGGATCGACATAGACTGGTTCGTTGGTACAATCACACAACTTTGTTGCATTGCTCCAATGAGTAACAACACATGCTGGTGATCCACAAATATGATGGGATTGTGTGGGAACACAATCCTTCACTTTAAATTCACTTTCTTGCAATAATCATCCATTGTCTTTCTGTATCCAGCCACAAACCTAATCCAAGGCATATTATTCAACCACATAACAAGGGATAGGGTCCTACTCATCAAAAAAGCTCTCTTTTAACTCGCCATATATACAACACCATCTGAGACTGAGTGCCACCATCTTGAATGCCACCATCTTAAATGTGACGTCAGCAACCCTAGGAGGCATCACTCATCCCATATGTTTTCCATTACCTCTTATCTCTCAGCTAAATAAAATGTTATGTAGAGGAATAACTGGGCCAGCATCGGCTGACATAACTAGAAAAGAAAGCTATGTCATGCAAAACGTAGGGTGCTGTGGACTGGTAATATAAATAAATAAAATCATTCATGGAAAACAAAAGCCCTGCTAATATGCATTTAAAATATTTTACTTTTTTTTTTTAAATTGGTAAAGAATCTCAATAAACCCCTTCTATTTATTTATTTCCCCAATGTGGACATTTAGTTTTGATTTTTAGCCTTAAAAGGGTGCAAAATAAATCCCCCGCTATGAGCCTGAATCACTTGTTTGTTGTTTGCCTGTAATGACTAATTTTTGGTTTTTATTGCTGTTTTTTATGGTTTTTATTGCTGGAAAGTGAGTGAAGACCTGACTTACTCTTAGTTATAGCTGTGGGGAGAGCTATGTACGGTAATAGCATTGTTGTCATTGGGTTTTTGTAAACATGGAAAGAATGTTATATGGAAGTGTTTATAGCTTGATTTATGATGAGGAAGAACTCTGGCTTTGTAATGGTAAAATATGCCTTGTTCCAGTATGTGGTCTAGAAGAAAGGAACAATGAAACATTCTTTTTTTACAGATTGGCCGAACCAACCAAGCACAGCAACATAAATAAAAATTAAATCTTTACTGACTGACTGGTTGTGTAAGGCAATATTTCCCAGTTCTCTGCATTATCGGGATTTATGGATTCACTAAGGCTCATTTGTGTATTTGTTCCACTCATTTGCCCATCACCCACTACCCCACGTGATGGTGCCATAAAGTGAAAAGGAAAATGACCAGGAACCACATGCACATGCGTATGGACTACAGGTAGTAAAGTTTAAAAAAAATATTACTTTTATCAGTATGGTTGGCTGGATCTGTGTGTCTGTATAGGGGCCATTCAGGTATGGTAAGGTTAGGTTTTGAATCTTCTTTCATGAGTAGGTCAACTAGTAATTGGACAGCTTAGGAGCTTCTTCCTAATTGCATCAGATGTTCAATACTAGATGTTGACAATACTAGGTTTTGTGGTGATATATCAACTTGCGAGAAGGACCTCAATCCATCCAAGGAGGGACGTGCTATTTAAAATACCTGGTGTCTGGGAGCAGTGCTACAGAGATGGTAAAAAATATACACTGTCCGTGGAAAAGTACATCTCAAGAGTTGCAAAAAATGACTTAAAACAATAATTAAAAAAAATTGAAATAAGGCACCTATTTATGACAAAAGATGGTCAACACGTTGCACAAAATTTGACTTTTTTGCAGATCACTTGCAAAATGCATAACTTGAAACTTAGCCAATCACCTATAGCTGGGACACTATACTTGTAGAGCTCAGTTTCAGGTTGGTAAAACCTGCATGTGATTTGCATAAGGCTTGCATTTTCTGCATTTCATTGATATTTACTTACTTACCTAATTATTTACTTAATTTACATCTAAATGGTCTCAGGATGAAAGAAGGGATTACTTGTGACAGCAGTTCAGGAAGGGGAGCGCCTCTTCTCTTAAAAGAACCAAGTACAATAATTAAATCAAGTTACTGGTCAGGGGAAAGACCTCGCTTGGGGTACAGCGTTTGTTATCCATTGCCAGGTTATTGTTAGCTGAATTAACCCACCAACATTCCATTTTTATTAGTAATAGTTAAATTCCTACCAAAGGGAAACCTAAATACTCTAGACTTTTGTGATTAATAAAATACTCTTGGAATTGGTGTTAACATTTGTAAACTATTAGTTTACAAAATAATTTCAGATCCAGCATCCGACATTTTAAAAAGTTAGAGGAAGTAAACTCAAAACCTCACCCAAAACAAAAAAAAAAATTACCCTTACCTTTTATCCCGCAGAGCAGTCGATTGGTCCGGAGGTCTCTTCCATTGGATCCTGTGGCGTCCTGGCATCTGTCTTCAGGGCAGGGCGCTAGACACTGCCATCCTCTCCTCTTCCTATGTCACCCGGCACAGGCGCTGGATCAGGTGACGTAGATGCAGAAAAAAACTTGCCAATCCCACTGCGCATGCGTGAGGCAATTGTTTTCCCAAAAGGGCTCCTTCTGCAAAGAACCCGAGCACCCAAGAGCCTCCCAAGATGTGTGAAGAAGTGATCCCTGGAGAATTTGCACTCCCATTCATTCTCGATCTAGGTGGGGGGAGCTGCACCCTTTTTTTTTCTTTTTTTTTTTCTTTTTTCTAAAGGGTGTTGCACTTGGAAAAAAAAAAGTTTTTACCTTACACAAAAGGGTTGTCTACTTTTTTTTGTAAAGTGAAAATTCTGAGTTTAGATATGCTTTATTAAATTAAAAATAAAATACTTTGTGTTATAGCAGCGCCTAGAAGGGTTGGACCATTGCTCTTACACAATGTAGCGCTCAACTCTCCAGCAGTTTACTCCCCTTTTAACACTGTTCCACCAGTTCTGATCATTGGCCTTTGGTTAGAGCAGTATGAAGGTGTAAGCATTGTTACCCTTTGCATTTTTGCCATAAGTTTCCATATTAGTCCAGATGCATTCCTAAAATCAAGCTTCTATTTTGGAGTAATGTGTGTGTGTGTGTGTTTTTTTTTTTTTTTTTGTCAAGCAGGCCGCTATCATGCGTCAGCAGTTTGAATTGCCTATTTGTGCATTGTTAAAAGAGCATGACTAACGTACGTGTGGTTTACATTACAATATGTATTTCCTCAAAAGAGTAGCACGGTCTGTTGAATTTAGGTTTCTGCTTTCTGTACCTTTCCGTTACTGGTGTGTACTTGTCAATAAGGATAAAAGAAATGTTTGCCAAAAGAGCAGGAAGACCAATGTCTTAATAGATGTTATTAAGATAGTACTGTGGTGTGATCAGAGGGGCTGGTTAACTATTCAAAAAAAAACATGAAAGGATCATAAGCAAACTTGACAAAACTTGAATTTTTTCATTTCTGAAATAAAGCTGAACTCCAGTCTTCATACTTTAGTTTAACAGGTTCCATTTCTGTACAAAAAGTAATAAAATTATTTTATATAAAATTCTATGAAATTATTTTGGGTTTATTGCACACAGTCAGTTTGTAAACGTGTGAATTAGGATATATATAAATCAAAACCTAACTAATTTCTATCTGGGCGACATCTAGCATATTGCAGTCCTTTCCTCCCTACACTTACTACTCCTGGCCAGCTACTTTTATTCACTTTTTAAAAAAAAATCTATATTACCAGAGGCTCAGCATCCTAAGTGTGCATTACTACAACTTCGTTTTACTGGAAGCTTTTTATATCACCCTGCTGATGCCTCACATTAGTCATAATCTGCCTACTTAGCATGGAGCGCCACAAAGACCTGGAAAGAAGAAAGTTCTGATGTCCCTGACTCTAACAAGCATGTATATGGCAAATCAGATTAAACTTTGACTTGAAGGGTTTTTGCTCAGTGGACTTAATTATTAAAGGCCTTCTAGCTGTTCACTTAGCAATGTCCTGTACTACTATGTGACAATAATTCGCTCAGCCCACCCGAAATTTCCACAGGGCCTTTGTGGAGCTCAGTAAGCACAAATGGCATGTCAATGCCTGACTGCTTCCAATTTTCTGAAGTTTTGTGGCCATGTTCCAAATTTTGCCTGTCATAGTGGCTGTCTTTTTTTTCAGAAAGGAGTGACTCTCTTACAGGTGATGAAAACAAACCATAAGACCCTTTCAGACTTGCAGTACACTGCAGCATTGTACTGCACATTCAACTATATAGGCAGTTTTGAAACGCTCTCTATCCATGCATTTGTATGCTTTGTATTGCAGTGGGGCTTGCAGCATAGTTTCTGGAAGTGACATCTGGCCATATAGTGCAAACAAATTTGACCTGTGGTGCAATTTGCCTCTCCTGAAAGCGTAGCAGAAGTTTTCTATGGACCTAGGAGCTGCTAACCAGGTCGGTCGGTCATACTGTTTCTTTACTTCTTGGTAGCATCACTTTAGCACTGGTAGCAAGACATATTCCTCATGTTTCCTACTCTGTTCACATGAAACAATTGCTATAGCATGCACACTGAAGTCAGGTGTGCCTGTTGTGAAAAGTAACAATTTGTCTCAAGAGATTGTCATGTCAGAATTTTGTTTTTTTTCAACCTCAGAAATGGGTGCCAATTGAATTTTAAGATTTCTTACTTACCCTTCATTTTCCAGTAGTCTAAATGCTAGGAACTGCAGTTCATTAGTACCACTTCAAAAATTTGTCTGCAGAATGATTTCCCTTTGGATAAACTATTTACGGGACGTTACACTTCCTTGAAATCAAATAACCCAATAATGGGTGTTTCCTCACACTCCATTTCTGACTGCTGTTAGAGAGGAAATCTCTTTTCCATGCAAAGTATATCCTTGCTCTGTAACTGAACCTTTTTAATGAGATGATTGCAAATGCCATAACATTTCCTGTAATCTCAGGATTACCTAGGTACAGCTCCAGATTTATACGTGGCAGATCTGCCTTCTTGGAACAAGTCAGGAGCTAATGCATTAGTTGTGTCTTTTCTGTAAATGAAGTCCTCTTAATTGTTAGACGTAGTTGGCAACCAATGCTGTGCTACGCATGTGCAGTTCAGCACAATTTGACAGCTGGGTGGTGATCAGGAAGGTAAGAACAGCCTGTCCCTTTTTCTGCAATAAACACCTGTCTGATTGAAGATTGTAGACTCTAGTGGGACTTTAGTTCCACTTTACCCCAATTACCATGGAGTATATCAAGATACATTTTAGGAAATGTGAAAGTTTGTGAAATCATTTTGTTCTAAAAAGAACTCATCAGAGCCGAAGAAGCCACTTGGTTATGTAGCAAAGAGTCTTCAACTTTACAGGACATTTTTCTTTTAAACTCTACTAATGACTCCTAGCTCATCTAAACCTATTCTCTCTGTCTTATTAAACTGTATAGTAAAAATTGCAGACTGATTTTGACAGTAATCTCCTTTCCTTTATTTTTTTTTTTCTAGGATTGACATATGCTCATGAGAAGTATCCTTTACTTTGAAGGACCAGGAGTACAGTTACAAGTGATGTAGAAGGTAGGTGAAATGTATTTTAGTACTTTCTTCAGAAATGTAAAATCACATAAAGTTCGGCTTTTTATTATAGGTCATTAATTACACACTAAAGATTTTGAAACCGCTCATCCTATGTGTTTGGTTCAGGAGCTTTATTCTAAGTAGACCTGCGGTCTCGCTTTGGCCTGGCTTTGGATTGAATACCAACTGGGAAATTCCAGGGACTTCCTACATCAACAGAGCAGTTAAATTCTAGCAAGTCCAGGAACTGCCCTCAGTCTTTTCTTTTTAATATGTGCTGGGAACAGCTCCAACAGAGGCATCCCAAGGGCACTTGTGTGACATGCCAAACCGCCTTCGCTGGCACCTCTTTGTTTTGAAGTGCAGTAGCTGTTTTCCAGGGAGCTTGTGGATAAGAGTGCTATTGGGTAACCACAATAAAACAGAAGAAAGAGGTCAAGGTTTTTAATGTGGCCTTGACTGAACACCAGTATCCAAGCAGATAGTATAACTGTTGATTCATTCCTTAATATCCATCTTCTTAAATTGTTTCCAACTTTTCTTTGGCTGTTTTTCACATTTGTGGGAATATTTTACTTAAAGTCAAACTGAACTATCAATTTAAACTGGGTAAACACATTACAGGTGCAGGCTATATCCTGGGTAGAACAACCTTACTGCAGCCATTTGATGCAGAGTGGGACCCTTGTTCCGATTGGGAAAACAGTGTTCTGCCCCTTGCTGAATTGGATTCAGAATTTTCAAATCAATGGGCAGCATGAGCTTTGCTGATTGAAAAATGTAAGGCCTGACTCTGTAAGGGGTGTGTTGGATCTCTGCAATGAGACCCCTGAAAGCAAAGGTTTCACCCTACAGCTGCTGGCAGGGGACAAGCTTTTTTTACTCCCCTGTGGATGCTTGAGAACAAACTGAAGACTTATGTGAGGGTTTAGTTAGGCTTTGGGAATACCTGTCTGCCTTTTCTTGTGTAGGCTAAACTAATTCTTATGCACCCTTTGGTTCTGGTAGTTCATAGCGAACTTACCAGTGTCAAAAGACAGAGGTGCTGTTCTTTGCTTCAGACTATTTTCTGGAATACTCATGTGTGGAATACTATAAAGAGTCACTTAAACAAATACTTCAGTTTTGCTAGGACTGCTGACGTCCCATCCAAGATGGCAGCACCAAACACAAATTTTAAGGACCTCCCTAATAACCCCCAACTTGTTAGCTTACAATACCTGAAGAGGCAACGGGGGGAAGGATCTGCTGTTGAAGTTTTGGTAACAGCAACCACAGAAGACCTTCAGTGGTATGTGGAGTCCATACCTCACCAGGTCAGCATAGGTAATGGGTACGCTTCAAATGCTGACCTTCTTCTCAAAATGCTCACTGCCTTGCCTGTCTGCCTGTCACGTTTATGCCCTGAAAATGAATAAGGCCGCCAGGCCACCAATGCAGCTATCATCAGGAGTAAAGCAGTGTTCTCTCCAGCTCCTTTTAGCTGGGTGCACCACCCAGCACTTTTTTAGTAACCTCTGGCTGTTTTTGGGTGGCTACTGATTAGTTAGGTCACCATATAGGGGCTGCGACCTACCTACAATTTCTTCCCACTCAGCTTAAAAATAATTCTGGATTGAACACTGCAGAGGTAGGCAATAGCGCTTATACATTTTTCTCACTACAGGTGTCCTTTAAAGCAGTGGTCGCCAACCTTTTCGGACAGGCATGCCATCCCACTGAGCCTATGATGGGAGAGTGGGCGGGTTGTGTGTCTGAACCTGCAATCTGTCCAGGGGACATGGTTCACGGCTCTGTGCATCACTGGTTGGCTACAGCTGCTTTAAAGTATAGCTAGTTTATAATCTGGTATTTCAGGCAGGGTTATATAGGGTTCAGAATTAGAGCAAATATAACTTCCCCTGTGACAGACAGTAGAAATCATTTACACAGGACACATCAAAGCCCCTTTGTTGCTGATGGAAGGATGAAACCCACTAGGTTGAGATTGATGTATGAGCAGACTTTTTCCTGACCTGATAATACCCACAGAGTAATATGATAGCTTTGTTTGTCCAGTCAGACATGGAGCTGTTGGCCACATTCGGTGAGGGGGATTTTCTTGGGGCGACCCTTTGTCTCATCCTTTTGTATTTTCTTTTTTGCCTGGTAGGATGTGATTAAGAATACATCAATGTCTTGTTTTTTCTGGCTCATATGTAAATGGTTAAGGAAGCTGTGATTTTTTTTTTTTTTTATTATGCCTAGTTGCAATTTAAAAAAAACAAAAACTCACATATCCTGTCTCTGTCCTGGACTCCTGCATCGTCACCCAGTCCTGTTCTGGCTTCTACAGCCATCTTGATTAGCCAGGTCAGAATAATGTATTTCTGTGCATGCACATGGGCTTTAAATCCTTCCAAGCAGCTCGAGGTACGATGGAATACCTGGCACCATACACTGAGCTGTGCAAAGCAGGTAAGCTTTTTTGCAGAAGGCTCATTACCTGTCTATTTGCAATAAACAAACTGCCTGCTAGAAATTCTTTATTTTTTCATTACTAATACTTTAATGTATAAACCTTTATAATAAATACAAAACAAGATATGGCAAAAAGGCTTCATTCCGGCCATGAGCAAATGGGACCCAGTTATTATCTTAACAGTTTAAAAAAAGGTTTGAGTGGCATACATTCATAAGACTACAAGTACTTTAGCCATGTGGTCACACTTTCATCTTTAAAACATTATATAGGTATATAAGGAAATTATTACATTTCAGGCCACTTTGTGTGTGTGTATGTATATGTTCAGCTTTGTATCTGGTTCCAGGCAGACCTTCCTCCTCAATCTTATTTTCCAGGCAACTAGTCTATTTAAGGAAATTATCATTAATAGACATCTGCACTATAACCTCAAATACCATATGTATGTATTAGTTCTTTTTTGCAACAAAATGAATCAGTTCCCAACACCCTAAGTGAGACATTTGATACTGGGATTGTAGCACTGCTTGTTTTTCAAACTACATTGGAGCTTTATACATGCATGTGAATATTCGATGGTGCCGGATGTCCATTTGGTATTTGAGTGTTTTAATACCTTGGTTGTATAATTGGATTACACTATGAGAGGTTTCTTTATTTCCCCTGAGCATTACCGCAAGACTTTCGGACCTACCAGGAAAAATGCTTTGTATACTGAGCCAGTTACAATTTAGGAGAAGAGGATTGATGCTTTGCAAAAGGATATCTCAAGCATTTCTGCCTTGCCTTCATTGGTGGTCCTATCTCTGCAGGGTTCCTGTGCAAAAGGTGGTGGGATCACAGTAGGAACTTTGAGTGTTACACTATTGTAAAACCGATTTTTTTTTTTTAATTGTGAATAAAATATATAAATATGTACTACCACCATTGGATACAGATGATTATGTTAGTTGTATCCTACATTTGTTGTTTACTATGGATGGCTTTTTTTTTGTTGCTGCATAAACTATGAATTGCTGCATTACAAGAAATTTTTTTTATGTTGGTTACATTTGAAGGTTTCCCGCTACACACGTCAGATTATTCTCGTCTGATAATCGGTTCAGGGCTGATATCGGACAAGAATTTGACATGTGTGCAGCGCTTGTCCCATGTCGTTCATGGATCCATCCTGGCAGATCCCCGAACGACGCACGATTGTAAAACAAGTTAAGGGGAGAGAGCAAGGTTTCTTTAGCTCCTTCTCCCTCCCCTCCCTGTAGAGCAGAACAACGCTTGAAAGATCCTTTCCAACAACAAAAATCCAATGTGTACGTAGCCTTAGTCTTTATAGCTTACATTTATTTTTTAAGACAGTTGTTATAAGCTGCCCTTGCTTCCCAGGACCCATATCAGCCACGTATACTACTATAAAGTTATAGTCATACCTTGCTTGAATATTATCTGGGGGAAAAAAGAGGGTGTTTGAGATTGAAATGACATCATGGAGACTTCAAAGGCTCAGAGTTACCAAAGAACCACCATGACATATGCCTAATATTTCTGGATGTAACTTGCTAATATTTTTAGTATTAGTATAGTATTGAGGTATATGAGGTATTAGTATAGTATTGAGGTCCCCTTTTTAAGTTTCTGAAATTTAGAAATGTGATTTTCTTCTGGCATTGTGCAGCATATCAAATATTGTGAGTTAAAGTTTCCATTCAGCCATTTCTCTTTTTCCCCTGGTAAATAGGAGTACTCGTGATGTCTGTGTGCAAAGCCAGGTCTGTTTTATTTAGTAAAAAGTGCTGAAATTGCACATAGGAAAAACCATATGTGGGAAAAATCTGGATTTTAGCCTTATTGTCTCTGTACTCTAAACTGCTAGATTTTCTTTGGTTAGTGCACAGCATGCTCATATTTTTTTCCTCCTCAGTAACGGCACAGCGTGCAATGCTTGAAAGCTGCAGGAAACAAACATTTTTACAAGTTAACACGCATACTAACAATACAAAGAATTTAGGTTTTAGGATTTGAGATGCATACAACAGTTGTTGAAGAATAATTCACTGATCTCTGCCTAAAGCTGTTCTTTCAAGTTGCAGTTGATGACAAAATCTCTAAGACTGGATGATGTTATTAGTGAAGAAGGATAGAGCTTTACCTTTGCTTCCTGTCACACAGAAACAATAAAAATGAAATGGAAATGTCCACGATAAAGGTAATTTATATCTCATTGTCTGTCTTTGTGAGAACGGTTACTGGAAGATACAGACATTGATACAAACTTGGCAGAGGTAAAACCTTTTTTCATTATATCCAAAAGAATATTCAGCATCAGACATTTCTG